>NC_090924.1:1342534763-1342847471 GCF_040938575.1 Ambystoma mexicanum | reverse complement strand
CTCTTGTGTATAGTGCTTACTGGTGGCATAACTCGCTGTCTCCTCCTGATTCTTCTCGCTCTCACCAATTGCTCTCAGGGTCTCCTCTTGTGTATGGCACTTACTGGTGGCATAACTCACTGTCTAATCCTGATTTCTCTTCCTGTCACCCTTTTCTGCTCTCGTGTTTGCCTCTTGTGTATAGTGCTTACTGGTGGCATAACTCACTGTCTAATCCTGATTTATCTTCCTGTCACCCTTTTCTGCTCTCATGTTTGCCTCTTGTGTATAGTGCTTACTGGTGGCGTAACTTGCGGTCTCCTCCTGATTCCTCTCGCTCTCACCACTTGCTCTCAGGGTCTTCTCTTGTGTATGGCACTTACTGGTGGCATAACTCACTGTCTAATCCTGATTTCTCTTCCTGTCACCCTTTTCTGCTCTCGTGTTTGCCTCTTGTGTATAGTGCTTACTGGTGGCGTAACTCGCTGTCTCCTCCTGATTCTTCTCGCTCTCACCACTTGCTCTCAGGGTCTCCTCTTGTGTATGGCACTTACTGGTGGCATAACTCACTGTCTAATCCTGATTTCTCTTCCTGTCACCCTTTTCTGCTCTCGTGTTTGCCTCTTGTGTATAGTGCTTACTGGTGGCGTAACTCGCTGTCTCCTCCTGATTCTTCTCGCTCTCACCAATTGCTCTCAGGGTCTCCTCTTGTGTATGGCACTTACTGGTGGCATAACTCACTGTCTAATCCTGATTTCTCTTCCTGTCACCCTTTTCTGCTCTCGTGTTTGCCTCTTGTGTATAGTGCTTACTGGTGGCATAACTCACTGTCTAATCCTGATTTCTCTTGCTGTCACCCTTTTCTGCTCTCGTGTTTGCCTCTTGTGTATAGTGCTTACTGGTGGCATAACTCACTGTCTAATCCTGATTTATCTTCCTGTCACCCTTTTCTGCTCTCGTGTTTGCCTCTTGTGTATAGTGCTTACTGGTGGCATAACTCACTGTCTAATCCTGATTTCTCTTGCTGTCACCCTTTTCTGCTCTCATGTTGGCCTCTTGGGTGTGGTTATTAGTGGTGGCGTAACTTGCAGTCTCCTCCTGATTCCTCTCGCTGTCACCACCTGCTCTCAGGGTCTCCTCTTGTGTATAGTCCTTACTGGTGGCATAACTCATTATCGCACCCTGATTGTCTCATCCGCTTCGGTGTCTGTGAGACTTCCTAATTGGTAATGCATTGTTATTTCTGTTTTCTATCAATGATTTTGATGTTTGGTGTTTGAAAATGCATATGTGTGTCACAGGGATGGTTGAAGAAAGAGAAAATACCCATGTTTTAGTGGCCACGTTTCTGGCTGGGGACATCACAATTCTTATCCTGACTGTATTACTGCATCAAAATATGTGATCATGGTCAAGTCGACCTATCTGCTTATACCTCAGCTTCCTTAATTGCCAAATGTGGGATGCTTCGACTGCATAAATTAAGATGGATCCTGTTTTCATGCACTGGGAGCGGAGCACTGAGTTTCAGGTTGGACCTTCTCTTCTGATGGAACCTGGACTTCTACTCATAGTGTGGGCCACCCTTCTGACTTGATCAATTGCCCGAATCAAGAGGATCTTCTCATGACCTCCTACCCATGACATTTCCAATGGCAGATGTATTTCAGTCCTTGACAGTGTTCGGGTCAAAGCGGGCAACGTACAATACTCCAAATGGTACCAGAGGCCTGTGATTCTTATGGTCGGTCAACAAAGAGGATACAGTATTAATGTCAGATACAAATAGTATTTCAACGATGGTTTTGGTCAAAAGAAATGCTAAGGTATCCATGGGTATTCAATGAAAAATCTCCAGATCCCAAAATATAAACCCCAAAATACTCAGTATAGCACCCTTCTTATCCATAGACTCAACACGCAATTAACCTATATTTTTATCCGAAGTCTACTATATTCTTCATCTGCAAATATCTTGCATCGGGTGGTGGGAGTTTGGCACCCCAGTACCTATCAACCAGGCATTGACACCGCTTGACAAAATTACACCCTTCTTGTTAGTTGGTCTAAACTTCTGGGAGGATAAGATGTCACAGTTTACTTTTTTAGTGCCACCTCCCCAGAATTCATACTGACAAACACTAGTCAGTGCCCACCCACATGTTCCGCCCCATGCGCCTTTTAGCCCTTGGCATATTCGGTACTGTCTGTAAATGTTAACTATTCCCTGCTACCCTAGTTGATACTGGTAGGGATGCTACACTGTAAGAACTGTTCTCCCCTGTAACCATCTAATGTATGGCTGTAAGCCCTAATGATGTACAACTAGGTGGCATCCCAAAGTTAGGTTCCCTGAAGAGAAGAAAATAGTCAATATTTTTACTTTATACCTCCCTGGATTGGCTTTAGTGTAAACTAAATGTCTAGTCTAGCAAAAGGACTCTGAGAACTGACAACCTATTTTCACAAAGGGTTAAAAATGGCTATTTCTGTATTCCCTCTGGAACCCTTCAAATTGTTAAAAGAGCCCACTAGCTATCAACCTCCACACTGTAAATATACTGGACCTCATTCCAAGTTTGGCGGTGTGGGAAAAAAGTGGCAGTAATTCTGTTCTGCTTTTGGTGGATTTAACGCCAGTGGAATTACCATGCACCAAATCCAATGATATTCAGCTTGTTGCTGGAGGTAAATCCTCCACTTCACCTACAAAAATCTGCGAATTTACCATGCAGTAATTCTGTAGGGGTAAATCCACCAAAAATCAATATGTAGTCCTATGGACTCCAAAAATGGGGAATTACCACCCCTTATAATTCTGTGGTTACTCCATGGGACCAAGCGGCGGTAACGGGAATTGAATTTGGTGGTATTCTGGCAGATTTATCACTAGAATACCACCAAACTCCTAATGAGGCCCACTGTCGCCAGTTGGACAGACAGTGACCCACATACTTAGTAGTAAATGGTGATTTACATGCACAGTCATTACGGATTAGCAGGGAACACAAAAGTGGCACTTTGTACTATCTTCAACCATCACCAGTTTAGGAATTCGGGCACTCAACTAAAGTACACTGTGGGACAACCCACTAACAATCTGAGAATATTCAATATGACTGTTCAGGCTGCCTCTTATGCATGGGAAGTGTGAGCCCAGCTGGGTAGCAAAGGAGCTTGTACATAGGGGACGCACCCAGGGGGGTTACAGGTAGGGCACAGGGGTCACAGAGGTAGGTGGAATGACTAGGGAAGAAGGGCGGGGAGCTCCTGAGAGGGAGAGAAGCAGAGTTAAGGGGAGCAATCAGTGATGGGTAGATGTTCCTTGAAGAGTAGGATCTGCAGATCTTCAGATGTCCTCATATTGTGATGAAGAGTCAACTAATACACATTAACCTCATGCCTGGAAAGATGCTTGGCCCATTCCCCATAATCGACTAGCGCATCCTCTTGTTTCATTTACCCCTGAACTCTCCTTGCTGCCTAAAAACCGATTCACGTTACTGATCGGATTTCAAAGTAGACAACCAAGGATTCCATAGCAAATTTCCCAGGAAAGCCCGAGCCAGTTCACGTATAAAGCATCAGTCCATGTCTCTTGGCTTTTCTGCACGTGTATCCAGGCCTTTTTTACACTGCACCTACCTTCATCTCCAAGACATATTGCACCACGCTGTGGTCATGGCAGGGCGCTGAGAACAGAGATAGACCTGGAATAACCTCTCGCTACACGTTTAATCTCTTAGGCATGAAGTGGAACATCTCCCTCCCGAAGTGTGCTCTCCCTGTGCAGGGGTATGACAGGTCCAGTCCCCAGGCACTTTTGTACCAGACTGGTGGACATAGAATGAGGCCCAATATCCTGCGTTAAAAGAAACATTGAACGGTTCCAAGAAAATACATGAAAAACCCAGGAGCCGTGCAAGTCACATTAAGGGATGTCAGAGAGAAGGGAAGGAACTCGTAATTCGAGTTTCAAAAATGCCCCGAAAACATAAAATGGTGAATTTGATAAGGATTAACAAGAGGAGGTTGTAGCGGAGGGCTAAGGGGGGTATACAGGGCCCACCCCAAGGAAGGAAAGGGAATGGGGAGAAAACCTCAAGAGGCAATTGTAAAACAAGATAGAAAGAAATGATATTCAAAATAACGCACCAGGAACTAATAAGGGAAATGTAGAGGAGTGCAGACAGAAGTCATGTACAGAACAAGCGAGCAGGAAACAGATTACAAGGGTAGCACTTTCATGTTCCCAGCCAAGAACATGGCCACCGCATATGCGCCGTAAAGTCCCTTGTCTGCAGCTAGGTCCAGTCCTTCATTTGGAAGTTGCCCTGATGAGGTATTTGTTGGCTGGCAGGTAAGGAATTCGGGAAAACGCCGGAAAGACAACACAACAACACGGCCTACAATTGACTGAGTAATTTCTAAATCAAAATATAAACCAATCATTTTGCAATGCGGTTTATACACAATGAGGGGTTTGATACCTTTTATTGGACTAACTCAAATTGTTTCATATCTAATTTCCATTTCCATTTAGTACAATGCATTTTGGGTGATTTTCAAACAGGAATAACACAGCGTGAAACCTTTCTTAACAGTCAAATACATTTATTTTTAGCAGAACCACATAGTCTATGCTACTTTATGCATACGATCAACAGCCTGAGTTGGCCAATGTCACGTGTGAGCATTCCATCCATTACAGATATGTTTTCCCCAAATTCTGGTAACTTGTTCATAGTATCCTTTGATTGGGTGTGTGCTGTATGCATAACTTGTAGCTTCAAGGAACTAGGGGAAGAAAGGTCCAGGGAAATAAGGAGAAGTGGTATGCATGGCGCGACAAGCCTAGTAAACTGGCCGGGGGTGAGAGGCCAACCAGGGAGAAATCCAGAGCCAATCTTCCCCCTTAGGTAGAGGTTGGCAGTTGAAAGGAACCCAATTATTGTCCCCCCTTTGTAGAGAATTTCACCTAGAAGGGGAGTAACCACATTGCAATTGAGACGTTGCTGTGAACCGCAATTTGGAAAGACAGAACCCGCTGCCATATGCTGCCAAAAAGAAAAGAGAAGCCTGAGCAAGACCCGGTGGATCACTGGGTAACGAAAGGGGAGAAGATCCCACCGTCCCCTAAAAGACTTACTTGGAGACTCCACCAACAGGTATCCCAGAACACCAAGCTTTAAAAACCTGTCTTTTAAATTAATTTGCATTGACCCAGGCTTGCAATCATCTCCTCAAAACTCATTAGTTTCGGCCCTTACCATCTGGGGTCCACTTGTCTTGTTTCTTTATGTTTGTTCTTAGTGTGCAAATGTTGTGCCCCGAAGCCTGCAGGCTTTTGGCACATTATACAAATAAACAAATAAAATAAATAAATAACACAAACATGAACTTCTGCTTTTCTGAGCCGTTAGCTTCAACATGCGGTGAGCCCGCTCTGAGAAAGTGGCAAACATATGACTTTTTGATACACTGGGTGGGGCAGAGAGGGCCTTATTGGTCAGGGAGAGAGGCTTAATCCGGGCAGGCAAAGATGGATATAAAAAATAGCAGGAAGCAGGAAGTGTGTTTTTCAGGTGAGCTCAGAGGTGCAATGGAGCATGGAGGTGATTTGTGGAAAAGGCGAGGTTTGTTTGTTTATTGATTTATATAGCGGGCCAAACCCAGGGGTATCTGGGCACATTTTCATAAAGGTTACAGACAGGCATAGAAAAAAGTTACAAGCAAAATGCATACAGTGTGTACAGATAGGCATAGAACAGGTTACAAGCAAATGCATACAGTATGTACAAAAGAGGCAAAGTTAATACAGTGTATTGGCTAAGGAGTGAAAGTGGTTCTGCAGTGTGAGTGCGTGTGTGGTGAGTAGGCAAACACGGTAGTGGAATGAGTGATTGTGGAGCGAATGTTACTGGGAGGGGTCTTGAGTAGTAGTTTGGAAGGAGGCGAAGTAGTTTGGAAGGATGAGTCAGGGTTTGGAGGGAGGAGGATTTATTAGTGGGGAGGGGCAGTAGTTTGGTGGGGATGAGCAGTAATTTAGAGGAGGGCAGTAGTTTCAAGGGAGGAGTCGTATTGTCGAGGAGGGGGCTGAGCAGTAAAGGAAGTAATACTAGTAGTCAAAGGAGGAGTGACATCAAAGGGTGGAGGCAGGACCTAGGAGGAGTGAGAACATCAAAGGGATAGAAGAGTGGTGGGAGGAGGGAAGCGGCGTGTACACGAAGGAAGAGTAGGAAAGGGAGAGGTGAGAGTGTTAGTAGAAGCCTAAATCAAACAAAGTATTTCTAAGGCATCATCCCATTAGATCACTAGCAACTGGACAGAGTAGGGACCATTAAGAAGTCCCTGAGGGAGTTTAGATAGCTGGCATTAAGAATACCATCTCTAGCGCAAGTCAGCTTTCTAGAGAGTAGGGTTCAACATTCGGTAGCACTAACCAGTTCAAGAGTGGAAAGAAAACCACAAGGCAGAACGTCTGCCATGGATTGAGGGAATTCGTCACTGCTTACCAACCTTAATTCAGAGTAAGTAATTGCTGGTAAGAAAGTAGCTATTGAAACTGCTGCTCTTTGATTTTAGACAAAAGTACTTAGTATTTGGGCACTTGGGGTGCGAAACATAAATCAACAGCAAAACTACAACCCCGAAAATACTAAAGGTCTGAAAGCCAGAGTTGAATGGAGATGTCAAGCTTGAAATGGGGCCAGTTAGCCATACTAAATGTCTGTTGGAGTTTGGTTCCTTCCCTGTAGATCTCCCAGAATGTCCAATATCAGGTGTTACGAAGTCCACCAGACTGGGCCTCTAGGACTAGATCACCATGTGAATCCACTACCTGTAGTCCTCTTTTTGTAATGGGAACATTAACCTTCAGTTCTTTTTTTTTGGCCTTTAAAAGGTTCTTGCTCAGCATTTACTCCACATGAAGACTACTTTCTTGTGACTAAAGAATAGTGATTGGTAACTGTGTGGCTGTTTCCAAGGCATGGAAGGCAGGTGTCGCCCATCTACTCTATGCATTCCAGGTCTTGTAGTTTTGCCTTTTTTGTTACAACATGTTTTTCCTTTTTTGTTACAAGTAAAAGAATGCAAAACAAAAGTACAGCACCCTCCACTAACCACTAAATCTAAGCTCTAACACTAGCTTCTAATATTCATAGGGCCTCATTATGAGTCCAGCGGTAAGGCGCCGGTGTGACCAGTGGGTTGCCGCAGGACTCGTAACACTTTTCTGGTGCCTGATATCCCGGTGCCATCAGGACATTACAAGACCCAGCGGCTTGGGATGTCAGGTGCCGGAAAATGTTGTAGGACTCGATGGGAGTGGGGAAACGGAAGCACTGGCATTGTTGCTAATGGTGCTGGTGTTTCCATGAAAACTCTGTGGGTGGGTGTCGTTGTGTCGGGTAGGTCAGACCTATCTAGCGCAACAGCACCTGCCTGCAGAGTTGTAGTATGGTGGTCTGGAAAGTGTTACGATAAGGTGCGACCGGCACCCTTATTTGCAGACCGCCACACTTGTAATGAGGCCCTTACTCTAATCCTCACTTTTAATGCCAACCTATAGCCCCAAACCCCTTCTTGCCACCCCTTACCATCACACTCCAGCCCCAAACTATAACCCCACCTCTCTACCCCATACTAACGTCCAACGTAATATTCTAGCTTCTACCTCAGTCACATCACCCCAAAGTCCACCCTGAACCCCAAACCTCCAACCACTTAATCCAACCCTCTTACAATCAATCAATCAATCAATCAATAAATCAATCAATCAGTCAATCAATCAGTCAATCAATGCCTTTAGTCCACTTTAGTCTTCAAGAAAAAGTTACACACATCAAACAAAATGTTATACATTTCAGAAAAATCAGTTGTATATAAAACCTATGATTTCTTTAAAATAGACATATAAAGCAGCATGCAAACGCGAACCTGAGATCAGAGGTCTTTGAGATCATATGACTAATTTGATAAAAGTGTAACTCAAGAAATGCTTGCACTGCTAATCATAATATGCATAAAAAAGGATGGCTACACATTATTCAACCATACTCAGATTTTCCATCACACGTTTCCTCCTAATCCAAGCTCATGAATGAATTTTAGTACAGTGTATACAACATCTAGCTTTTCAGTTCGACTTGCAATAAATAGATCATGACTTCATTGATGTTACGAATATTGGCCTCAAGGAGTAATGGTTTTCACATATCCATCTCTCAAAGATTTTAAAGCATCACATAACAACTTGAAGTGTATCAGCGTTTCCACTCCAGAACCACAGATTGGGAAATTGCTAGTATTCATTTCAGTCCAAGTACCAGTTAACCTAGCCACTCTTAATCTAGCCACCCTCTTACACCCATCCCTTACCTCTAACCCAGCACATAATCCTATATATCTGATGGAAACCATTAACCACAACCTCAACTACAACCTCTAAACCTAATACATGAATAATATTTGAACCCCTCCTCTAACCCCAAATCTCTTAAACCAATCCTTGTATGCAAAACTCTAGCATCCAACCATGAAACTACAAAATCTCTAAACCTAATACATGAATAATATTTGAACCCCTCCTCTAACCCCAAATCTCTTAAACCAATCCTTGTATGCAAAACTCTAGCATCCAACCATGAAACTACAAAATCTAGTTTATAACCGTAAATTTCTAACCCTCAACAGCTAACTTCAAATCTCGAATCCCAATCTCCTCACATTTAATGCCACACATCCTCTAATTCCAATTTCCATCCCCCAAACTTCCAACCATCATCCAACATCTATTGTGAAACCAAACTCTCTAACCAATTATTTAAACCCAATCCCTTACCCAGTCTCCAACCACCACACCAACCTCTAAAACCTAATGACAGTTTATAACCCCATTCTCAAACCCCTTAACACAAACTATAATTGCTAACTCTAAAAACCAACTAATAGCCCCTACCAAAACACCCCCATTTTCCAACCCCATTGCTAATCCCTAGCCCTCTACTCCCCATACCAAAACCCTAACCTCTAAAACAAAGTTATAAACCCTAACCCCCAACCTCTTATTCAAAATACATTATCCCCAATTTCGTCCCTAAACCCCACCATCAAAACCCAAAAGCAACCACTAACTCACAACATCTCAGCCCCTAGCTTCTAGCACCAACCTCTATCTCAAAACCCACATGTTAATCCCAAAATCCAACTATGACTCTTAGCCCCAACCCCTAGACCCAAATAACCTCTCCCCAACATCTTATCTCTAATGTAACCATAACCTCCAAGTGTCAGCCTATAAAACTCAATCTCTACTTGCTAATACCAACCTCTAACCCCAATCTCCAGACCCTAATCTCAAAGTCTGAACCTCAACCTCTAAACACAGAATCAAACTCCCAACCTCTAGCCCCAAAATCTATAACCAGCCTCTAACCACTAACAAAACCACTAACTTCCAACCAACAACCTAGTCCCAACCTCTAACATGTTATCCCCAGTGTAAAATCTCAACCATTTTAGTCTCAAACTCCAACACCAATCGAAAAATGCCAACCTCTAACCCCAAAGGACCAATTGCTAACCCCCAACAGCTAACCCACAACCTAAAACTTCTAAACCCAATCTTTTACACCAACCTCTTGGCCAAAATCTCTAAACCCCAAACCATAGTGTAACTCCAAATCTCAATCTCTAACCCAATTTTCTAACCTCTAACCCGACATCTAAAACCTAAACACAACTTTTAACCATAACCTCAAACGTCTTAACCCTAAATTCCTAAGTGCAATTTAATACACCTCAAACTTCCAACATCTAAACCCTAGCTCCAACCTTTCATTTCCAACGTATGTACCCCTTCTTTACACCCTATTACCAATCTATAACCCCAGCCGCTAACACCTATGCCAATCTATAACCCTTACACCTACCCACTTAACCACTATCACAACCTCTAACCCAATAAACTAACCAGAACCTTAACCTCAAACTGTACACTGTGTTCGTTGTGCTTATGTACTTCTGCTATGCCTAAAGATTTTCAGAATTCTGTACTTACTGGCACACAGTGAAAGCCTTACAAATTACGCTCGACTCTATCTGTTACGCTGAATAAAGATTTTTAAAATTTACATTTATTAAAAGCACTACCCACTACAGACTATATTAGCACTGCTGGAGAGTAGCCCTTTTCTTGGGAAGAAAGTGCATGGTCGATCCAACTGTTCTATACGTTAACAATGCATATCTGTGGCCGAAAATGTTGTTCAATTGCGAATTAAAGATGTGTTAACGATTATTTATGGGGTTGGTGCAATGCAAAATTAAGCAAAAACAAATGCATGCAAAGTGTGGTACTGCACCGTGCCTATTGACTACATTGGTTGGGCCTATTTTTGCAGAAAGACTGCCAGTGCCAGTCTCAATTCCTGCTGCGACTCATAGCTGTGCTGTTATGATCCCACAAGGGGGCTCTTACCATGTCTTACCCCAGAGCCTCTCCACTGGGGAGTGCCTAGGAAGATTAAAGCACCTCAACAATTACCCCGAGAAGGCGATGTCCTGCGAAGAGCGCTGCAGGCAGCAAATGCATTGTTCCGATGGGATTGTACGGGGCGAGCAGTAGAAACCCTTCAGCCTCATAAAACGAATCTTTACATCAAATCACAATCATGCGTAGCAATAAAACCATGCATAACTTAAAGTAGATAGATGTCTACGTGTCAGAGGAAATCATTTTAAACATGCAGTTACCATAGCAAAATGATCAGTATAATTTGTTCTCATATTGTATTTAATCACTGTGATAGAAGTCTTTTTATCATTGTCATAAATCAATGGGTCCAATTGGATTTCAGATAGCTCTCTTCAAAGAACTGTTATGGTATAAATGGGCTGATAGATAACCATTAAAAATTATTAATATATGCCATAAAGATGGGAATTCAATGAGCTTTGCTATATTCCAATTTGTGCAATTCAACTTTGCAAGAACTTGTCAAAAGAAAACATTTTTTAAATATAATCACGTGAATTCTATTTGTGGGCAATAGAAATATATATTTATATATATATATATATATATGACAGAGAAGGGTGTGAGGGGCGCACTCTGGGTCCCAGCTAGATGTACCTTTCCACAGTCCAGTTGATGTTCTCCTCCTAGCGCGCTTTCTTGCCTCTTGCAATCATCAGGGAGGCCGTCTGTTCAGGTGTTTGTTCAGGTGTTGATGGTTACTACCAGTGATGGCCTCAGGGAATGCTGGTTTCTGTAGTCATTCAAGTAGCCAGGAAACAACTCACCCTCCTTTTACAAAGTGTAAAACCCTAGTTGGGGGGAGGGGGGAAAACCAAAAGTGTGGCTCTCCTGAGTAGGGGCATGTGTCACCCCGGTGCCGCCGCCTCTGGAGCCCGGGACTCCCAAAAAACATTTGACAGAGAAGGGTGTGAAGGGCGCACTCTGGGTCCCAGCTAGATGTACCTTTCCACAGTCCAGTTGATGTTCTCCTCCTAGCGCGCTTTCTTGCCTCTTGCAATCATCAGGGAGGCAGTCTGTTCAGGTGTTTGTTCAGGTGTTGATGGTTACTACCAGTGGTGGCCTCAGCAACCAGAATCCCCTGAGGCCATCACTGGTAGTAACATCAACACCTGAATAAACACCTGAACAGACTGCCTCCCTGATGATTGCAAGAGGCAAGAAAGCGCTAGGAGGAGAACATCAACTGTACTGTGGAAAGGCACATCTAGCTGGGACCCAGAGTGCGCCCCTCGCACCCTTCTTTGTCAAATCTTTTAGGAGTCTCGGGCTCCAGAGGCAGCGGCACCGGGGTGACACATGCCCCTACTCAGGAGAGCCACACTGTTGGTTTTCCCCCCTCCCCCCAACTGGGGTTTTACATTTTGTAATTGGAGGTTGAGTTGTTTCCTGGCTACTTGAATGACTACAGCAACCAGAATCCCCTGAGGCCATCACTGGTAGTAACCATCAACACCTGAATAAACACCTGAACAGACTGCCTCCCTGATGATTGCAAGAGGCAAGAAAGCGCGCCAGGAGGAGAACATCAACTGGACTGTGGAAAGGCACATCTAGCTGGGACCCAGAGTGCGCCCCTCGCACCCCTCTTTGTCAAATCTTTTAGGAGTCCCGGGCTCCAGAGGCAGCGGCACCCGGGTTGACACATGCTCCTACTCAGGAGAGCCACACTGTTGGTTTTCCCCCCTCCCCCCAACTGGGGTTTTACATTTTGTAATTGGAGGTTGAGTTGTTTCCTGGCTACTTAAATGACTACAGCAACCAGAATCCCCTGAGGCCATCACTGGTAGTAACCATCAACACCTGAATAAACACCTGAACAGACTGCCTCCCTGATGACTGCAAGAGGCAAGAAAGCGCGCTAGGAGGAGAACATCAACTGGACTGTGGAAAGGCACATCTAGCTGGGTCCCAGAGTGCGCCCCTCGCACCCTTCTTTGTCAAATCTTTTAGGAGTCCCGGGCTCCAGAGGCGGCGGCACCGGGGTGACACATGCCCCTACTCAGGAGAGCCACACTGTTGGTTTTCCCCCCTCCCCCCAACTGGGGTTTTACATTTTGTAATTGGAGGTTGAGTTGTTTCCTGGCTACTTGAATGACTACAGCAACCAGAATCCCCTAAGGCCATCACTGGTAGTAACCATCAACACCTGAATAAACACCTGAACAGACTGCCTCCCTGATGATTGCAAGAGGCAAGAAAGCGCGCTAGGAGGAGAACATCAACTGGACTGTGGAAAGGTACATTTAGCTGGGACCCAGAGTGCGCCCCTCGCACCCTTCTTTGTCATATATATATATATATATATATATATATATATATATATATATATATATATATATATATATATATATATATGCAAACAAAACAAGAGGGGTGGCAGGGACGGCACTCTGGGTCCCAGCTGCAGTAAGATCAAACAGTCCTAAGATGTTCTCCTCCTAGCACGCTTTCATGCCTCAGAAATCTTCAGGGAGGCTGATGTGATGCAGGTGTGCAGGGTATATGTATATATATATGAATATATATTCTTCTGGTCTGTGAGAACCACCAGTAGTTCAGTCGCATTCCCACAAACCTTTCATGCACATTTATTAGCCAGAGTCTGGATCACCAAATAAACATGAAGTCTTTATTTCATAAAATCTTCGGATCCCAAAGTATAGCCAAGGTATGGCGACATCACACCAATGACGTGTTCCGCCACAAACCCGTTGCTTGTTCAGATATACCTTTTTGGTGCTAGGCTAGCTAGATACTTGGTTAAGGAATCCCCTCACATTACAGTGAAGAGAAAGATCATTTCATACATAATCCATATGTATGTGATCAATGATTTAGAATGTACTGCTAAACAACAAAGAGTGAATAAAGAGCCTATTAATACTAAACGACAGAAGCATCTCGAAAAGGTACCTGACTAGCTGCACATCTAAGACGCAATCATAGCTGCACTATTAGAATCCCCTAGAGCAATGGACAAGTCATTGACCTGCTCCAGGCAGGGAATTCTTTCCAGCTTGTCTCCCCTGTATACGAGGATAAGACTCGAACACTTATAATGAGTTTTCTTTTCAAACAAGTGGGATGTGTGGGCAATTTATAACTCCCCAAACTTGCAAATGCAATGTTGATTTTCCGAACAAGATTGTGACTTAAAATCACAATTCTTTTTAAGACAAAGAGGCAAGTATTATGTTTTAACTTTCATTACTTGTACACGCAGAAGCAGACAATATTATTAATTGAGTTGAAGAAGAACGTTTGAGAAAACTACAAATCCCACGAGACAGTGGAATTTGAATCAATCAGGGGTTGGAAGTAACCATAGACGAGAAGCGGACTGAGGTAATGATTGCGCATGAAGCCATGAAGATCACTTTCTTTGCACTTGCGCATGCAAAAACGAGACGCTACTCAGGAGTCGGCAGGAACTTAAACCTGAAGGTGAAACCTGGTAGAAATGGCCCTTTGAGAAAATTGATTAATTGCAAGACAGCATGGAAAATCAGCATTTTATGGCGAGACCGAAGGCACCAATTATACTTGTTCAAAGCATGCCAATCAATGTGTGAGCGAGGTGAGGAACTGGCTTGTAATAACAGGCTTTGCAAGTTGACTCACAAGACCAATTGGTAGCTTTGAGGACATCCTCCCTGAACACTCCAGTAACAAGAGCTGTTGCTATCGTAGCTCTTCTAGCATAAAGACCACCAAACATAGAGATGCCTATGCCGGCTAAAGACATAATCCATCTAATCCACCTATCTAACAGGGGTGTGGGGGGAGCCACTGGACGATGGTGTTTCTGAAAGGAAATATGCAAATGTGGAAATGCATATTCTTGTAAACATTTCAAAACACGTAGCTTAGTATTACCTGAAAGAATTGGGTAAACAAATCGAGGTTGACTCTAATGTTGTTGTCTCCTATATATAAAAGTAGCCATAGGTGGACTATTACTTAGCACTCAATCCATTAGTTTGATAGGTTTTCTGGAGAGGGGCCCAGGTTGTGACGTCACTATGACGCAACTTTAGGACCTTCATGTAAGATTCACTGGCAACAGCTAATACCCTGCGTAAAGAAATGAGGGAAATGGAGATGGCTACCATTCCAAAATAGCTTGAACGGCAATTGGTGAGGAAAGTGAGAACACTCTTGATGGGACATACTTTGCATTTGGAGGGGACATACGTTTTTGATCTTTCATAGTTTGTTTGCTTAGATGAGAACGACTGATGGAGAGGTTAGCAGAGTGGGAATGGCCATCGGAAATAGCTGATTTGAAGATATTCACCAATCTGTTACATTTACCCTTGGATGACAAAGAGGACAGAAATGTAGCAACCAAGACTGTAGCTTGATTGATTGATATTTTATGTATATCGTGTGCGTACACAAGTGTTTCAGAGCGCGACAAGGCAAGGGAGGGGAGCAGGGGAGAACAAAACAACGATCTTACTAGGCCCAGTAAGAAATGTGTTCATGGGATCAGCATCCCCTTGAAGGCACCAACTAGGTAATCTTTTTCAGGTCAATGTGTAACTTGTTGTTGTTCCCAGATCTCAGGAATGGTTGAGAAGGCCAGAAACAACTGTTGAAAGTCATAGGATCTTAAAGGCGTGCATAAAAGTAACCATACTGCCAGAAACCAGGGGTGTGGAAGATGGGCTGTATATTTTTCAGAAGGAGAGGGAACAGAGAAAGCTGAGCTGGATAATTCATGGAATGACCAAGAAGAGCTGGAAACCCTGGTTGCTTCAGCCTAAGAGGAGCTATGAGAAGGATTCTATGGATCCGATTCCAGACACGTTGGAGAAACCTGGAGATCTGTGTGAAAAGAGGAACGCATTAAAGAGCCTCTCTTGCCATTCCGGAAGGAAATTGCTTGTCACTAAAGACTCTGGACCAGTGTGCCAGCTAATGAATCGTTGAAATCGATGACTGACGTTAGAAGAGATCTAGAGATGTGCGTTTCTAAAAGGTGACAAGTGCATGGAATATCTGAGGATGATGCTTCCAATCGCTCTGGTCCCTTAGGAAGCTTGAGTTCCAATTTGCTCTGGTGTTGTGAATGCTTAGGAGAAATTAGTCCTCAACTGTAATTCAGTGACAAAGACAATGCTGCCACGGCACATTGGCCAGATTTGCTAAGACAGTGGATTTGTTGCTGCCCAGTCTGTTGCTATACAGGACTTCTGAAATGTTGTCATTATGAAGGAGGATGCATAAAATAGAGTTGTGTTTTCTGAAATTCCTATAGCAAAGGATCCTGAAAGGACCGCCAAACAATTGATGAAGGGAGACTTCACTTCTGGTATCCAACGGATGCATATGAAAGAGTCCTAACAACGGCACCCTAACCCAAGTTACTGGCTATATTTATTTCCAGTAGAGCACTTAAGAATGTTTTACCATTTCATGCATCCAATATGTTGAAACAACCAGCAGGGATCCTCCCTTGCAGCAGAATGAAGAGAATGAATGTGTAAAAGAGACCGCTGCCATGGTGGCAAGCTTTAGATGTTGAAGGACACGATAAAAGAGAGATTCAAAATAAAATCTCCTGGCTGGACAAGAAAAGGAAACCTACTATCCTTGCAAAAGTCCTGAAGGAAAGAAGGTGGAGGGGCCGAGCACAGGAAAGTTTGAGTTGGATCAATTTCAACTTGTATTCTGGACGTTGAAGAATGGACTGAATTGAATCTTTGAATACACTTAAGAACTCCAACACTGGGCACAGGGTCAAGGCTGGCTTTCCCTATTTGATGAAGAACATGAGGTCCTGATAAAAAGAAATGGCTTGATCTACCTGCTGAATTAGCAGGGTATTGGATTGGCCTATGTATAGCCTATCACCTAAGTAAATGAATGCTGCCACCATTGGCTTCAGAATTTTGCTGAACACTAGTGAGTGGAAGATAGACCGAAGAGTAGACATGAAAAACATTAGGTTGCACATTCCAAAATCAACTCAAAGAATGTCCTTTAAGTCCAAATCCATAAACCAGTGTCTTGGAAGATCTTAGGTGATAGGTACCCTTAATCTCAAAATGTCTGAGGAGGACAAAAGACATGAAAGCTCTTAGTTTTAGTCTCTGATGGAAGGTCTTGTGTATTTTATTTACAAAAAAGATGGGGCTTGGAAGCTGAGGGGCTTGAGGCGGGGAAGTTCTATGGCGTGTTTTTATCCTATCATCTGAATTTCTTTGTACACCAAGAGCTGATCTGAGAAAGAAAAGATGATGGGCCGAGGAGTCGAAGTCTGAACGTGAGGACTGTACCACTTTATCATGTAGCCATAGATTGACTGAAGGACACAAGGGTTTAGTGTGATCTCTATGCCAGTTGTGAAGAGACAATGTGGGATGTTCACCAGCCGCTTTGCATTGAATTATAATGTGGGAAAGACTTATCTGAGGATGCGATCTGCTGAGATTGGATGGAAGACCAACGTCCTTCCTATCCCCATCCTGAGCAACATCGGTACCCCGCCCCAAATGGCCATCATCACCATCTGCACCTCCAGATGCAGAATACCCACCTCATGGAAATGGCTCTACCAGGGAGCATGTTTAACTCTGGGCCCCTGCAGTTCATCCTTTACCTACAGCTAGCTCTGCCATCTGACATAGTGGCCCCATGGCCGCGTGGGGCACTGATCCTAACAGTGCTCCAAAAAGGTATCTGAAATGCTCCTATGACATTCTCCTCAATATTGGTTGGCACATACGTTTGGTCTTAAAATGCCATGCACCTTTTTTGGTGTTTGCATAAAAGAAAGATCTAAATCCGTGTCCTCTAACTAATCCCATAGGTGGAATCTGTTTCAGGAATTAGACAGATAAGCCGCTGTAACTCCATCCCATATAGAGATAGTTTGCCTCTCCAGATGCCCATGTAATGAGGGCATTCCCACCACAGAAATTAGGGATCACATGCACTCAAGGAGCAGAACAAGAACTGCACTGGAGTAGATGCCTGTGCAACTTCTCCATTAGTATTTATGTTACTTCTTAATGGAATTTGAAAGCCCACTGGCAATAGCGTCAATAGTGAAAAATAGTAATGAACAGATTTACTCCAATGTGTATTGGAAACCAGACAACTCTAATCCCATATACAAGGCTCTTAAGTAATAGGCTTTGTCCTGAAATCTGTTCTCTCCTTGCCATTTTTGAGGAGGAATCAGTTCCTGTGAAAAGAGCTTCTTTAAGATTAGTGGAAACTGATATTCTGCTTTAAGCTACACAAGGAAACATCAAGCACTGCCTTGGGAAGCTGAGCCTATCCTAGACTAGGGAGGCCGTCTCTATGGAAGCGTAGGGAGGTTGGTTGGAGGGTAAATTAGACTAGGCCCTTTCAGTCATTAACATCTCCCCTGACATTGCAGATCCAGAGGCCAATTAAGTAGTAGCATGGGTTGTTTTTAATGTTTTAAAACTGATTACAGGGTGCTACCTGGATGCTGGCAACATTGGTCAGGATGCTTAATTTGTCAAAGCTCTATCACTCTCACCTGTGGACTGGTGACCGACATTTTAATTTTCTGAAAGTTTTCTGTCACTGGATCACTGGTTGGGGAGTTATACTGCCCTACAGCTATACACCTATGTAACCCAATCATAGGTGTTGTGTTATTGTACTGTTTACACATAAACCTGAGAAGAGTGGTGACTGTGGTACTCTTTGGAAAGGTTGCAATAGCCTGACTTAGCTGTTCTCTTTTTGAAATGACTGTGGTATTAATTCCTGACCTCTTCTCAGGGCATGCGTTATGTTAGTCTACTCCAACCAACCGAGTGGTGTTGGGTAAGGCAAGCTGAAGTGACTGCTTGCTTTCCATGTCCACCTTAGCCTGAAGCCTTGCCTGCTACATGGTCCAAGCCTGTGATCAATGTGTTACTGGCTGCTGCAGACAGCCGTTGTCCTATGAACTATAAGACCATTCCTCATGTTTTGTTTGATTAAACTATGCGGTTAGTTAAACTATAATGTTATACCTATAAAACATACATACAGAATGCCTCCACGGTCTCCATACTATGGGCATAGGAAAAAGGGAAGAAAACCATTAAATACACTTTAATAATAATATTGAAAAATGTAGCGCTACGAACCCTCGGGCATCTGAGCGCTGCTTATAATGACACACAGATGTCAAAGCAAGCGCTCTACTTGCTGTGCTGTCTGACTGACGATACATATACATATATATATTCAGTGAAAAACGTTAAAGGGACGTCATGGTTAAGTTGCACTGTTAAAAATCCACGAAATTCAGTAAAAAAGCTTTGTTAAAGGGACGTTATGGTTACAAGTAAAACTGAAAAACACCAGATATTCGCCAGTAATGGTAAGTTAAGCAACCACAACTCGTGCCCCCCACTATGCACTGCTAAGACTAACACCCAGGCCATCAAAGATGACATCACAAATGTCATTGATGACATTACACATGACATCCCATATCCAGGCCACTTGTTTTTCTTCACTGACATATGTAGGCCAGGTGGTTTTGTTCACTGACAATCAGAATATGAAAATGTTATAGGTGCTATATAGCTAGACGTTAACCTTGTCATATGTTCCTAGAGTACTTTCATTAGGGTTTGGTCTTAGCTCGTGGTGCACATATTTGGGGCAATAAGCAGGCCTCAAACACACAATTCATTTGTATATATGAAGATGAACTTTAATGTTATTGACAGTTTCTGGTGTTGTTATTTCTTTCTTCCTTACTTGAGTTTCCCTGTATGTGCCTCTGATTTGTATACATTGTGGGTCTTCATATGTATTGTTTGTACTAACACAAGTGTGTAGTAAGTCTCGAATTGTTAAATATTTATTCCATGTTTAAAATTACTCAAAACTCTTATAAGGAAGCATTCATTATTTTACTGTCCAAAATTACCATATTAAAAATATTGTACTTCTACGGTGCATGCTGCAGCGATTGCCTATATATATGTTCGATTAGGTTCCTGTATTAACAACAAAATTACAATATAAGGGTTTGTTTAGATGAGTATATTTTTTAATACATTAAATAGTTCATGATAGGTCTCCCGATTTTGTTACCAATATTATAAACACAACCCCTTTTAGGGACTGTTTAACAAAATTAATTTCACATATTATGTCAGATGTCATCAATGACATTTGTGATGTCATCTTTAATGTCGTCATCTTTGATGTCCTGGGTGTAAGTGTTAGCAGTGCATGGTGGTGCTGCGAGTTATGGTTGCTTAGCTTACCATAATTGGTCACTTTCTGGGGGTTTTCGGTTTTACTTGTAACCATAACGCCCTTTAAACAGTGTTTTTCACTGAATTTCATGGGTTTCTATTTGTGCAACTTCATAACGTCCCTTTAACAAAGTTCTTTCACTGAATTTCAAAGGTTTTTATTAGTGCAACTTAACCTTGATGCCCCTTTAACTACGTTTTACACTGAATTTCATATTTTTTTTATCAGTGCAACTTAACCATAACGTCCTTTTAACAAAGTTTGTCAGTGAATTTCATAGGTTTTTACCAGTGCACCCTTACATTTCTACAAGTTTCTTATATTATACTCACCCCCAGTGTGGCAGCTGTAGAGTCCACAGACAGTTCGATAATCTGTGGACAGAAGGTAGCATTCACAAGACCCAGAAGCACAGGGGAGAACCAAAAATGTTCTACCCATCACCCTACAAACATATTTACATAAAACAACATTACTAATATTTACCGCACCCAAATATAACTTTTTGTGCAATTCATCACTTCAAAATGTACATCCTACTATTATCACTTTACTTTTTTAAAATTATTCTTTATTGTGCAAAAATGGGTTAATTAAAACCTTATACACAAACTTTACTACATAAAGTAAAAAGAGACATAATAAAAAGATACCAGACCAATCAGTATATACAAATTCATCATAAAACAATCATCTTCAAACAGCATTACATAACATTTTCTTCCATATATAAAAAGCAGCACCAATATATACCTGAGATGTAGCGGCATACATAGCAGCCTAAAATTGATCAGAGGTTATCGAGGGCGAGTAATTTACTAATTCCAATTAGCCATTGGAATGAAGTCCACTTAATTTAAGCCACCTGATAAGTACGCATCTCATTGAATGTCAACACTGGCTCAGCATTTCGCCATGGATTAGTGACCATAGGGGATCCCTCTCACAGGCTTTGGTCCATTTTCAAGTGTGTTCCTCATCACCAATTTGTAGTGTCTGGACCCAGTAAAATAGGCAGGACGCAGGGAGCACACAGTAGCCAGCAGATACAAAAGGTAGGTATGCTTTATTGTAATTTCAGGTTACAAGTTAGAAGTGAAGGAAGAGCATATGTAGGGGCAACCTTCCAGTTATGTCTTCCATCCTGAATCCCCAATTGTCCTTCTTGGAACCCCAAAGGAGCCAAGGGTTCCATCACCACTGAGATTCCAAGGATTGCATTGCATAATGCAATGCAAGCCCCACACTACATTAGGTGAGTCTGTGGATTCCCAAATTTGGGCAATGTGTCCTTTAGCCACAATTTATTTATTTATTTATCTATCTATCTATTTATTTATTTATTTATTTATTTATTTATTGTTTCCTTGTTAGGTGGTTATACAATAAGAAATTACTGTTTCAAAGTGCCTACAGGGCAGGGAGGTAGGGAGGGTGGGAAATAAATTACAATTTAAGTGCTAAGGGGGGAAGTGACAAATTTACTATGCCTTGTGAGTATTCAGAATGTGTAAGTGCAATCAATGCGTTTGAAAAGAGAAGCTTCTCATACCGTGAGTAGGCTACCTCTCCCCAAATACCCAATAACAGAAACTTTGGTTCTTCTGGAACAGGCAGCAGAGAACCGAGGCCACTTGCCTCACCGCCCGTGTCCAGAATTTCAGTATCCTTGGGCATAGCCAGATCGTGTAATAACATGTGCCCAGAGTGTAATGGTAATGCAAGCATTCATGCTCACTGCTTGGCCACATCTAAACAGTCATTCATGGGTATAACATACCGTGTGCAGGAATTTGAGCTGGATCAGCCTGAGACGAGCTGAGATCATGATTTCACGTGGTGCCAGTATGGCCTCATGCTGCTCCTCTGCCTCCACGGAGCCAACGTCGGATTCCCATTTCATTTTAAGCCTATGCAGGAGATGCATCATGAAATTAAGAATCACTTGATAGAGGGTTGAGATTGCCCTCTTGGGAATATATTGCATGTGAATATATGCTGCAAGTGGGGTTTGGTCTCGACAGTCAAGGTTCTAAAAAAACTGTGCCTGCATAGCATCTCTACACCGGATATACTGGTAGCTGTACAGGAGCATATGCGATGCATGTTGTTGTAGTTCATGGAGCAAGCAAAGCTTATTACCGATTCTCACCTCGTCTGTGGTCTGAATCTCGTTAGCCTGTCATACTTGTGCAATTTCAAATTTTGGAGTTCAGTCAAGACTTGATTATACCACAGAGGAGCCATACTAGTCACCACGCCCTCCCAATCAATCACCTTAGTGACTGTTCTCATGATGCAAACTATCTGCTGGAGGGCCAGCAGCAAGCCCTCAGAGTCAATAATGTCATGCAAATTCTGGATACGGTCATCCAGTCGTAGGTTTGCATGTTTGATCCTAATATGTGGGTCACTGTGAAACCACTGGTTGATTATGGCTAGTTGGGAGACAGCCCCTCAAAGACCAAGCCATAGAGAGCCTGCAGTGCGATCCTGGTTTGGGCATTTTGCCATGGTAAGTGTCTCAGGGCCCGTTCCAATTTACAAAGGGATCCTAACCTGGGTATTTTGGAGGATATATGAGTATCTCAGATGTGTTAACATCTCAAATAAACCATCCCATCCTAGCAGCAAAAGAGGGAGGGTGTACCAAAATTGGGTATCTGCAAGAAATCTATTATGGGTTTTAGGTTGCAACAAATCAATACTTCCGGATTGAGGCAAATCCATATCCTCAGATATCTAAAAGGCTCTATGGCCACCTGACATCTAAAGACAATTGGAATGCCCAAGGATCCTCCCTGAACTGGAAAAAAGTTCCAATTAACTCGGAGCCCACTGCATTTCCAGAGATTCTGAGAATCTACACGACTCTGTGAATGGACCTCTCTGGCTCACCCAGGAACAGTAGCAAATCATGGTCATACAGTGACACCTGGTTTTCCTGCCCAGTGGGCCACAAACCCCTTCATCAGGGGGTCCCCACTAAGCCAGATGGCTAGAGGTTTCATGGCCAAGATAAACAGCAATGGGTCCATCATAAGGTCCTCTGTAGACACCTTGACTCTGCCGCCCATTTCTCCCCAGAGGCTATCAGATGGATTGAATCCTTCCTGAGTGAGAGAACTATGAGAGTCTTCTCTCGATCGACAGCTGCAAAACCGACCCCTATCTTGTGCGGCGTTCCCCAGGGCTCTTGTGTCTCGCCAACTCTCTATAATATCTTCACCAAACCACTGTTCGACGATCTGGACCATCTGGGTATCACCTACACCAACTACGCAGATGATACTGAGATTCTCCTCCCACTTTCTGGGGATCATAGCAAGGACATGGAGTTGGTGAACAAGGTATATCTTATCATCCAAGCATGGATGGCCATTCATGGCCTATGCTTGAACGATGATAAGACTGAGTTGTTAATTCTGGGCTCACAGGCCAACATTAAAAAATTAGGCCAGGAGTTTTCTTCATTCAATATAAACGGGAATACCATCAAAGTCTCCACATTGTCATTTGATAAACAGATAAAATCCCTGACCTCCGCTACGGCCTACACTTGTTAGCTGCTAAGAGCTGGCAAACCATTCCTCTCTGGTGTTAGCTGCTTGATCCTGGCCAGAGCCCTAATACTCTCCAGAATTGATTATTGTAATGCCCTATATAGTGACGCCAATAAAACTACCATATGGAAGCTCCAAACATTACAAAATAATGCCTTAAGAGCAGCCCTAGGCATAAACAAAAGAACTCATATCTCCTCCCTTAGACGCTAACATAAATGGCTGTCTACTGGCAACAAAATACAGCTAAAAACGCTGTCACTGACTCATAAAGCTCTCAATAACGCTGCCCCCACCTACCTTACAGACAGATTTCAGAGAAGAATCTCTCCTAGACCAACCAGAGCTGGCAATGTCAACTGCCTGTCTATACCCAAATACAGACCTACCACTATTGTTGGCAATAGCTTCCCTGTAAAGGCTGCTAAATCATGGAATTTACTGCCACAAGACCTGAGAACTGACCAACCTTATCTACACTTCAGAAAAAATGTTATAAAACACATCGGACCTCACTATAAGGTTGGCGGAATGGGTTTACCGGCACCGGTAAAGGTGCCGGTAAACCCGTTCCGCCCTATTACGAGGTCTCCTTGCGAGACCCGCAATGGGTGCCTGGAAAAACCAGGCGTCCTTACCGGGTCCCGCGAGGGGACCAGGGAGCTAACAACGGGCCCGTCATTAACGAATGGGAATGGGGATGGACCGGGTCCGGGTTCCTCGGACAGGGAATTACCGGGTCTGCCAAGGTTGCGATGGCCCGGTAATTCCTCATTCCAGGAACCCGGGCCTGGATTGCGGTATGGAGGCAATCATGCCGCTAAAAGCGGCATAGTTACCTCCAACCTTCTAATGAGGCCCATCATCTCGACTGACCCTTAGCTTCCTACCTTTTAGGCTGTGTCTGCAGCTGGAGTCACCTACTCCTACTCTACAGAACACTATCCTTATCTAACTCTGCACTACTACTTAAAACTCATGTGTTTTCTATTCTAATTGCGAGTCTAAGTGTTCTATGGAGTGTACCATTCTGTAATCTGTATATTTGTACATTGTATATTGTTGTAACTATATAAGCTGCCACATTTGCACGTTGTATAATGTTGTAACTACATAAGCGTCTATATCATATTTGTATATATCTGTATTTTGTGTAACTATGTAAGCCTTGCATTTTCATACTGCTGCTCACTATTACTTACAGGTCTGGTGCGCATAATAAGTGAATAAACAAACAAACAAACTTCCGTGATTTTGAACCAGGCGCTGCAATGTCCATTTCTTTATTTACATTTTGATTAAAATGTATATAGGGACGGGTGCAGGGGATGACCCCCGTTGATATTATAGTCAACAAGGGTGTTCACTATAATGCCTCTGAATGGGAGATTTGGTCGAATTTTTCGGCCGTTCTAAATTTTCGTATGGTCGAAATTCGCCCAAATCTCCCATTCAGGCTTTTATTTTCAGTCTTTTGGGGTAATTCCACAGCTGCGACTCCTACGGTCTTCCTTGCAACACCGGTATTAAAAAAAACATGTGCTGACGGGGAGGGTAGGAGCCTGCGGCAGCTCCCGCCAGCAACATCACTGCAGGATGCCGCTCTGAGTCCTCTCTGCACCACAGCGCCTCTACAGCCACTGCATATGCACCATGAAGTTGGAGGGTTGCAGTAGCTGGCGCGGGCCTCAGACACAGCAATAGCAGGGTGAGGCGAGATCGTGAGGGTCAGGCAGGGTTGCCATCCGCCTGTTTTGCACATTGCTGCATGCATACGCTGCATGCAGGCGCAGTTTAGGCGAGAAGCCAAGCTCCGCCTGAGCCGCACAAGCCCAGCCACTCCCCTGACACCACCGAGAAAGGAGCCAGTAACTCTGCTGCTGCCCGTGCCCGATGCATCCATGTTGCAGGCACGGCCACAGACATCATCCGGCTAGATACCTTGTCATAGAGGGGAGTTTCCCTCTGACTCAAACAACCCATGATTCAAATTAGATGGAGAATTGTTTGTCTGCTCAGTAAAAAGCTCAGTTTTTTTTCGGTGTGCGTAGCTTCCCGTGCTCGATTTGAAGTTTGCCTGTGTACTCTGCATTATTCCTTATTGAACAACAGAGGCTAACTTAAATGGAAAGTCGGCAGGAACATACCAGTGCTCCTCCCCATGTGCACAGGAATTATTGTGAACCGCGTTTTATGTGCTGCTCAGCACACAGCTCCACTGCACAGATACAATTAGACTTGAAATCATTTGTGCAATTCGCAGTTTAAAAGCAGGCTAGCAGCAGGCCAGACCCCTTTAAAATAATGTATGTCTGGCTGAACTGTCTCCACTTGATGGCACAGCAAACCTTGCTGTGCATCAAACAGAACACTCCGGTCTAGTTCTAGTTTAACACTGACTTGATCTTGGAGGGTGTGTGTCAATCTTATTTTGTATAGTACTATCATGGCTTGAGATCATTAAAGAAACATTGAAATTCTTGTCCGCCTCGCTGATGGAGGCGAGCAAAATATTCTTTGAGCAGTGCAAATGTATCACAGCTGTGGTGGGGCACACTCGTTTAGTAGTTCCACGTCAACTGCCCTCTTTGATATGTTAATATGACTGAGGGGGTCCTAAAACGCACCATGAGTGACAGTTTCGAGCTCGGGTAGTCGATTGCATCAGGATATTTGACTGTTGACTTTGGCTTCAACCAAACCAATTGCCAGGTAGTGCAAAGCACCCATGCAATGGTTGCCAGTCACATTGTCAGCACTGGCAGGTGTCACTGCCAGCCATCAGGGCTTGAATTATTTGACAATTTAATTATGGCACTTGCCACCACAGAGGGAGCCTTGACAGGATCAAGGAGTTTTTATTGATTATCTTATTTTATTTTGTAGGTAACTTTTATTCAGGTGGCTAGGTCCTTTGTGCTGTTTGTGTTTTCTGGGACCTGGGGTTACAACAGGCAAAAGGCTCTAGTGTATGTTGCCTTGTCTTGTTGTGCCCGAGTTATCTTTCTGTCCTCATGCCTTTTACCACAGCTCTCGCTGCTAAGAGGGTGTCTAGACAGGTATTAGAGCCTGTCTCACAACCCAAGCCTGGCTCACGGTCCACCCAAATAATGCCCAAGTATGCCCTGCCAACTGAATGAATTCTGGGGAAACCTTGAGCAAGGAGGTAAGGAGTGACGTTCTGTCGAGAATTGGGGTAAGAGCCACTCATTGGGCTCAGCTCACCTTAAACGCATTCAAGTGTGATGTGAATGGTTGAGAGGGGCCACAAACTTGAACTGTGTTAAACTATATTCATATAATACCGTTTTGCTATGAATATTGGCCATAGCTTAATCGGGTTTCATGGAAAACCGTGTCTGAAATGTTTCGATTTCTGATCTACTTCGCCACCATTATAAGAATCATCTGCTATTTTGATTTCAACTGTTTGTGTTCTAAAATGGTGGACTGTGTTTTCAACTTGCAGCCGAGCCGAACGACCTTTGAGTTTTGTTAATGTTTAGGCTGACCAAGAGCAGACTGTTAGTTCTATGCAAAGAAACTTTTTGACTCATATGAACTGCAATCCAAGTGTTGTCTGCGCTCACAAGCTTCATCCTCATATAAACAACGAGACGATGTTGAACAAACTCAGACCGAAGGCTGAACTGCATTGTAGCTATTCTTGAAACAAGGCTTACTGTGGATCAGAGAACCAATGTCACCATTGTAACTTCATGGATATGCAACCTTGTTAAATCCGTCGTACAATACTGTAATATTTGTCGTGTGAACTGGGCACAAACCCTAGCATGTAAATTATTAGTTTGGAGAGGGGCTGGACAATGTTTGGAAAATTCTATAAAAACGTCTGTTTTAAGATGTCCAGCACTCTCATCCCTCACTGTGTCTGCTTGTACACACTGCGAGGTGTTCGGAGCCATATAGCTATCTGTTTGCTTTGAATCTGTACAGAATAAAAGATACTTGTATCTTTTCGACCCGTGATAGGCGTATTTTATTTTGTGGTGCTAAGCCTCGATATTTCTTTGGTCTTTCAGATGGTGCCCGAACAGGGACCCTCAAGATTGATGTCTCTTCGCTGAAAAGAAGACGCGGCTATCGGACCGGGATCGGAGAGTGGGAAAAAGGGAGCCCCTTTGTATGAGACACAACACCTCGACAGTACTGCACGATCCGATCCCTGAATGGTGAGCATGCGGTTCGAGAGGACATCTTGACGAGGCTCCCCATATCAAGGTGGGCTCTTTGCTGAAATCGCCAACCACGAGGATCCTTTGTAATCCGATCGGACCTCCTTTGTATTTTGTAATCAGGTGAGTCGTGCCCCAGTTCCTAAGAATCCTGATATTTGGTTGTAGATTTGCACTCGCAAGTTCAATCGACGCCAGGTAACACCAGTGATCTGACATGCCTGGGAAATTGTCTGCCTGTTTCAGGGGTTTATTCCGCAGAGAGAGATCATCTTTGGAATACAGCCGACCGGCGCCACCTGAGGGATCGCCGGCATGTACTATGTACTGTAAGTACGGCCTTGGTAGTATAGTATTCCACGATATTTGGCATGACCTTAAAATGACGGCAGACTCCGCGGGATGCGCCACACTATTCCTTCTAGACCTATCCGCCGCCTTAGACACAATCAATCACTCAATCCTCCTAGACCGCCTCCACTCCCTAGGAATCCATGGAACTGCTCTTAAATGGATAGCTTCATTTGTCAAAGATAGGTACCAAATAACGATACTCTCCGCCTCTACCTCCCAAGCCCGACCAGTCGACACAGGAGTTCCACAAGGAGCATGCCTATCCGCCCTCCTATTCAATCTCTACTTGATCACCCTCCCACCGATAATTCGTTCACACAATATCCTGTGCTACAACTACGCTGACGACACTCAACTAATTCTAAAACTCCTGAACTCAAAACCCAACTCCCGACCTGACCTGGCCTCCTGCCTCCTTGACATAGAACTCTGAATGTCCCAAAGCCACCTCTTGTTGAACCCCTCCAAAACGGAAATCATGGTATGTGGCAACTCAGAACTTCTTCCGCACCCGCTATCCTGGCCATCTGCCATGGGCAACTCACCAACACCCTCCAACTCAGTGAAAAATCTTGGATGCACCCTTGACTCTGATCTAACACTCTCGCGCCAAGTCAACAACGTCTCAATGTCCTGCCACTACCACCTTAAAACCCTTAGGCGCATCTTTCCCAACAGACTCTCCGCGGTCCAATCAATCGTTATATCAAGACTGGACTACGCAAACCCCCTATACCTCGGAGTCCACGCGTACCAACTGAATAAACTCCAAAGGGCACAAAATGCAGCTGCCAAATTGCTACTTGCGCTCGGCCCAAGAGACCACATCTCGCCAACCCTTAAGACGCTGCACTGGCTTCCAGTAACCTGAAGGGGGACTTTCAAAACCTTATGCATCTCCCACCGAGCACTGCATAAAACCGGACCTCAATATCTTCAAGACAAACTAAAACCCTATCAACCCCCTCGCACCCTAAAATCAAGCTCTGCCGGCCTCCTAGTCATACCGAAGACAAACTCAGTGAGGCTAGGCGGATCATCATTCTCAGCCTTGGACCCCACGCTATGGAACTCACTCCCACCCCACATCCGCCTAACCGAGGATTTAACATCTTTCTGCAAACTGCTGAAAACCTGGCTCTTCCGATAAAACTAACCTGTACCAAACTAACCCAAACAGACTACAGCAACTCAATGACACCAATCCAACAAACTAGCTGATGCAAGAAACCGACAGCTAATAACCCCTAATATAAACTAGAACGACAAACAGAATTAAACGAATAAAGTAGATCAAAACAGTGAAATGGTGAATAAGAGTAAATCATACGGAATCAATAACAAGATTTAAACTCCTGAAATGGACAGAATGCATGAGGAGTGAACGAAGTGAATGGCGTGGATGAAATAGTTAGAATGGATGAAGCAGGTGGAACAGATGAATGCATTGAGTGGAAGAATGCATGAATGGAAGAACAGATAACTATATAGTTCGAATGAGTGTGGCAATCGAATGAATATGTAGATTAGATGAGTGTATAGAACGGATGAACATGTTTAGCGGATGAGTGTGTAGAGCGGACGAGCGTGTAGCGTGGATGAGTGCGTAAATACAGAGAAGCGAGTAGAATGCAGGAATGCGTAAACCAGACGAATGTGCAGAACGGATGAGCGTAAACCGGATGAGTGTGTAGAACAGATGAGCATGTGGAGCGGATGAGCATGCAGAACGCACGAGTGTGGATAGCGGATGAATACGGAAGTGCAGAGAGTGTGTAGATGGTCGGAGCAGATGACTGTACAGACCTAGCGAATGTATAGAGCGGATGGATGTATGGAACAGATGGGTGTATGGAGCGGATGGGTGTATGGAGCGGATGGGTGTATGGAAAGGATGAGTATGCAGAGCAGATGAAGGTATAGAACAGATGAGTGTATGAGATGAATATATAGAACAGGATATTGCTGTTGGATGCGTGAAAAGCACAAGTGCTTAAAGGGGATAAGTACGTTGAGCGGTTGAGTGAGTGGAGCGGATGAGTGCGTGGAGCGGATGAGTATGTGGAGGGGGTGAGTGCGTGGAGGGGGTAAGTGGGGGTGAGTGCGTAGAGGGGGTGAGTGCACAGAGGGGGTGAGTGCATAGAGGGGTTGAGTGCGTAGAGGGGTTGAGTGCGTAGAGGGGATGAGTGCACAGAGGGGGTGAGTGCATAGAGGGGGTGAGTGCATAGAGGGGGTGAGTGCATAGAGGGGGTGAGGCATAGAGGGGTGAGTGCATAGAGAGGATGAGGGTGTAAATTCAGAGAGGCGAGTAGAATGCAAGAATGCGTAAACCAGATGGATGTGCAGAACGGATGAGCGTAAACCCGATGAGTGTGTAGTAAACAGATAAGTATGTGGAGCGGATCAGTATGTAGAGCGCAAGAGTGTGGATAGCGGATGAATACGTAAGCGCAGAGAGTGTGTAGATTACCGGAGCAGATGAATGTATAGACCTGGCGAATGTATAAAACGGATGAGTGAATAGAGCACATGAGTGTATGGAGTGGATGAGTGTAGAGGAGCGGATGAGTGTAGGAGAGCGGATGAGTGTAGAAGAGCAGATGAGTGTAGGAGAGCGGATGAATGTAGGGAGCGGATGAACGTAGGGAGCGGATGAGCGTAGGGAGCGGATGGGTGTATGGAGCGGATAGGCATATGAAGCGGGTGGGCGTATGGAGCGGGTGGGTGCATGGAGCGGATGGGTGCATGGAGCGGGTGGGTGTATGGAGCGGGTGGGTGTATGGAGCGGATGGGTGTATGGAGCGGATGGGTGTATGGAGCGGATGCGTGTATGGAGCGGATGAATGTATGGAGCAGATGAGTACATGGAGAGGATGAATATGCAGAGCAGATGATGGTATAGAACAGATGAGTATAGAGATGAATATATAGAACAGGACATTGCTGTTGGATGCGTGAAAACCACGAGTCCTTAAAGCGGATGAGTGCGTCGAGCAGATGAGTGCGTATGGGGGGTTAAGTGCGTAGAGGGTGTGAGTGCGTAGAGGGGGTTAGTGCGTAGAGGGGGTGAGTGCGTAGAGGGAGCGAGTGCGTAGAGGGAGCGAGTGCGTAGAGGGAGCGAGTGCGTAAAACAGATGAATGCATAGCACGCGTGAAGGCATAAAGCGGATGAGTACCTGGAACGAACCAGTGCCTAGAGCAATCGAGTGCCCAGAATGAACCAACGTGTTGCGTAGAGCGGACGAGTACATAGAACGAACAAGCACAGATGCATCCAGTACTGGCAAGTGCGTAGAATGGATGGATGTAGAGGAGTATGGGAGTACGTAGAGCTACTGAATGCCTAGAGCACGAGGCAGACAGGAGTGCATATGTAGAGAAGACAAGAGTACATGCGTGGGGCGGGCAAGAGGGCATACGTGGGGCGGACAAGAGGGCCTTTCCTGGGGCAGACAAGAGGGCATCCGTGTGGCGGCCAAGAGGGCATGCATGGTGCGGACAGGGGGGAATGCATGGGGCGGACAAGAGCGCATGCGCGGGGCAGACTAGCACGCACGGGGCGGTCCGGAGTGTATTGGACCAGACTGGGGTGCATGGAGTGGATAGGAGTGCATGGTACAGACCGGAGCGCATAGAATTGCGTGACGTATAGTATGATTTGGAATTCAGAGAACATTTGAAAGAGCATATAACTCATCATATCACACCACCACGCTTACTCTCTCCTTTACATCAACACTCAACTAGAACACAGAGATACTATGACACCATTCGGTATAACTGTTCTCATACCAACATCCGCCGCTTACTCCACATCATTCTAAGTAAGCACTGCTGGTTTCATCCCCCCCAGCCAGGTGTTCTCCTCAGGCCTAAAGCAGCCGCAGCCGTTCTGGATAAATCCTGCCAGAACAAACACATTCTCCTGACCTCTCAACCACCACACCTACCGCTAAGAAGCAGCTATTCACATGAATACCGCACAAGCTGCACACATACCCGGTGCTCACACGCACCTTTTACTCTCTTCACTCTCTCTACTGATCCGAACTTCGGTTCCCAAGGGCGTTCAACCTACCAGCGCCTTCAGACCATACCAATGGTATATAAGGCGCTATATAAGTGCAAAATAACATAACATAACATAACATAACATAACATACAAACAAGACATGCTTCCGAATTTCAGTGGCCAGTTCATGGTAGTTTTGAAATTGCCCACATAGAGTATTTAAAGTCTATATTTTTACAGAAAAAGGCTAGACTTGCAGCATTTGATGTAATTAAGGATTGGAGAAAGGAAGCTATGCAGCAACTTAAGAGTAAAGACTCTGACCTGGCACTTGGGTGCTTGTTAAACCATTTGAAAGAGCCTCCTGTCTCGCACCTCGCTGGAGAGGACTGTACCAAGTCCTCCTTGCCACACGGACCGCTGTACGAGTAGAAGGAAAACGACACTGGATCCACGCAACGCACATCAAGAAGATACCTTTTCCTCTGCCCCATGACAAAGGGGAAGAAAAGAAGATTGTTCACTCTGTTCCTCATCACAAGTCTGTTCTAACCAACACAGAGTCTGTCCCGGAAATCCTTCCTGAGCCCATGGGGCATTGGGAGACTGCTGTTTTGCCTTCAAGTTCTTCTTCGGATCCTTCTTCACCATTGAGCTATCTTGCTTCTGCTCCATCACTACTGTCAGCTGACTGTCAGCTGACTATTTAAGGCCGCCTCTGTTGCCCTTGCCGCGTGAAGCCCTGAGGTGGAAAGGGCTGAGGACTTGGTGCTGTTTTGCTGTTTGGCGAGTGGGCGAGCCGTGCCGATGTCGGCAGTACCATCTCCAGCACTGGGGACGCAGGCTCAGAAGTGACGAGACTGTGCAGGCGGAGTGCCTGACGCTGTAACCCTACAGCGTCCTCAAACTACACCTAAAGTAAGCCTCTATTTTTCATGTACTTCAGCTGTGGAGGATTCAGACCTAGAATATGTTTCACACCTAAATAGTGATGTTGTAACTGAGGCTCCCATTGATGGTGCCTCTAATGGCCATTTGTATTCGTCGGAGGCTCTCTGTCCGGCCCGCTGCAATGCCAGGGTGAACGGCAGTGAGGCAGCCACTGCCGCCGAATGGTTCTTTGCAGAGCCTGACGAGACCTCAGCATTGCCCAACTCCTAAGAAGAAATCCCGATTGCTAATCATGAAACAAACCCTCAGAACCCACCCCCGCTAAATGTACAAATAACACTCACCCAGTTGCCGACTCTGCAGCGGTATCTTGGGATTCTCGTCGAGGTTGGGGGGCAGAGCCCGTCGCAGGACGATGGGAGAGGCGTGGTTGCTTCTCTGAAAGCGACGGTCAGCGGCCCCGGAATTGAGGAGGTGGCCCCTGGCGGTGGGCATGCGTTGTGCTTGGGAAGCGTGATCTCGCAGGGTGAGGGTGGTAAACCCCCAGAGATGCACAGTGTGGCCGCGCCCACGGCCTCTCACCTGATTGAACCTATTAGACCCTTGTGTGCTTGTGGGCCACCCACAAGTAGCATAACAGACACTGAGGACCCGATCAGCGCGAGTTCGCCAATGAGTGCGGGAAGCAAAGCGCCTATTGAGGCGCTCAATGTCAATGACAACGTGTTCTGTCCACCCAGCCTTAGCCTAGAGGCAAAATGTCACGAGCCTCCATTTGGAGGCGACGAGGCATTTTGTTTTCAGGATGTCAACATAACAGAACCGCACTTAGGTGAAACAAGAAACCCGGCAAGAAGGGACTCTCTGGACGTTGTTAACAACGTATTACAGAACCTAGTGCTTATGAATAAAGCATGTTCTATGAAACAGCCGAAAGGACATAGGCCATCTGTTGAGGCCCAGGTCAAAACATCTTTAAAACGAAATAACACCCAATTAATGGGAACTGATGAGGATATATGGCCAAAAGTCTGCTATAAACGTGGAAAAACAAACAAACACTCACCCAATGGGGAGTCTTGGCACGACTTGTCTGGCATCCACCTGACCTCACAAAAAAAGGCTCACACTTGCGAACAGGAAAGAGACGGAAGATGCAGATGAGTTGTCCTACAACGAGACTTCATTGTACGAGGACACCTCAGACTCATCCCTGATTTAACGCCCATTTCCTAAAATTCGGCGTGACAAGGATCGTTTTCCGAGTAAGGCACCCAAGCAACAAGCGCAAGCTTTTAGAGCAGAAGCGCCTTCTATGTTGCCCTCGACTGAGCTCCAAGCCCTCCTAATGTCATCCTCAGCGATCTCTCTCTAGCCCCATTCATGAAATTGTATGAGAACATACATGAAGCGACTAAAGATTTGACGACCGTTGTGGCTATGATGAACTCTAAATTGATTCAGCTGGAAAAAACATGCGATCGCTCTTATATTGAGCAACATGAGGGAATCAAAAGATTGTCGCCGCCTTCAACCTACTGAGGACAGAGAAAGCGCCTCATCTGACAAAAGGTTGTTTGCTGAAGTCGCCCGAAAGGCACTTGCATTATTTAAACATGTCGCAACACAATCGTCCTTGTCAAGACAACTAGGCAACACCATAACTGACAGAGCCCCAGCAAGCACCAACACAAGAGCTCAAGGCGAGCATGAGCAAAATATGTCACAACAACGCCAGCAAGCCCAAGTTGGTGTATCTAGTCCGCTGGAAATTCAACATTTTGAGACGACAACTCCGATTTGTCCCCCGCTAGAGGACACCATGGCCCTACCTGACGTGAGGAGGGACAACGCTGCTCCATTGGTTCCAGCAAGCAAGGACATGCAGCCACCGACCAAGACCGGACCTGGAACACCTGTAATTTCCGTCAGCTCAAACATCGCGGACATGTCATTTCATACGGTTTTTGAACATGCCAGAGGTAACGCTAATCAAGCCCGTCATGACATTCAAACAGTATCGACCTCAGGAGCCAGCTCACAATCAGAAGTGGTCTCAAGAGAAGAGCCACCACCTCCTATAGCAGGGCAGCCAAATGTATATTCAATTTTCATCAGTGGGTCCCAAAACCCAAGTAATTCAGAGAAAGTGCAACCTAAAACACAACAAGCTGTTAAGAAAAATATTAAGAAATCAAAGAACCAAAAGGCGAGGAAAAATAACACACTAAATGGAGCTGGGAAGTTCTTGCAGAACATTAAAATGGTCCAAATAGTGTCTACTGACACTAACAAACCAACCGCAGATCCTGCACCGCCTAACAACAAAAATGAAACACAAGGTGACCTCTTAATTCAACATCCTTAAAGTATCCTCAAGCTAAGGTAACAACACCATTGGATGATCTACCGCCTGAGATCCTAGACCTGTCAGCATATGATGATCCGGCATATGTGGATCTCGATGAATCAACACATTTTTGCAAAAGCACAAAAAACTTGGGGAAGCAAACAACTTTGGTGCCCAACCAAAGCAAGGATTTGAACGCACAGCTGGAAGCCAAAATAGTTTTATATAAGCCTGACTCAAGCCAACCCCAAACTGACAAGGAGTCCCGCAGAGCCCCCACAACAGAATGCGAGTCATATGAAAGAACTTGTTACATCATCGAAGAAGAGGACACTAACCAAGCACAGCCTCCACTCTCACTTAGACCGGCGTTTATGACAATGCATGAGAAGAGAACGCAGTGTATAGCTAACCTTCAAGCAACCAGACCGGATAGGCCATGGTCTAACTCCTGTCAAACTGCTAAATTAGCAAACGTAAATGGCCCACACGGGCAGTTGATTACATCCGCCAATACTGAGTTATCTGACAACAAACGAACGAAGGTGCAAGGACTTCCTGCGGAAAGACGCTTTCAAAATCCTAAAGTAAGCTTCTCCAAGCCAGTCCCTAGCAAGAGCATTGTCCATAAGCTAAAAATCGAGAGTTTGGAGTCTAACGATAACTTGACTTAAAATCAAGGAAATCTAATCAAGCTACTCCTTTTTGTACCAAGCCTACGGGCCATACCCTCAAACGACTTAAAAATCGTGGAGTTTCCGGAATAAGGGAAGAACGACAAGGTGGTGCTCCACCTAACCTCATCGTTAATTGCAGCAACAATACTGGTGGCCAATGTAGCATTGTTTTCATTGGGGTTTGATGTCTACAAGTTTACACCGCCCGAGCTGTCACACCCTGCTAAAAACGGAAATTTGGTATTCCAAAGGGCTGTGACCATGAAACCATCACAGGCACTGGAACCATGTAGAGGTCCTACGGGGATGGACTCACAAGAGCAATCAAAGAAGACTCAAGAAGTTGACCGAAATTGTGAAAAAGTACAGTCCCCCCCAACGTCGCCTCAATCACCTTTGAGTGATTGTGTAGGTGTACTCGATGGTCAAAACGCACAAATAAGAATCACAATAAAAAGGAATGGAATCTCTGTTGGCAGCAACGAGGAGGGGATAAAAACCTCAAATTCCCCCCGACAATCAATGAGTGGCAAAGGTTGGCAGGGGCTTTAAATACGAAATCCAAGCAATAACGCCAGGAAGTCGAGACCTCACAAGTGTGCGGCTTAGCCTCTTGGAACACACGAGGCTTCACACACTTGTTTAATTCAAATTGGCTAAACAGTCTCCACATCACGTGCCTGCAAGAAACATGGTTAAGTGACATGCCGGTAACATCTGAGTTTGAAGTCGCACTAAATCCGACAATACAATCACAAAAAGGGCGCCCGTTGGCAGGTATGATAACTATGGTTAGAAGATCCTCGGGCTGGCGGATCTTAAACTCTGTCAATCATTCTCCTTACATCCAAGAGACTTCCATTGAAAGGTTGGGCCCACTTGAGCTCAGGCCTGATCAGATTACAATACTGAACTTGTATTGGAACCATCTAAACATCAACCTTTTCAAGCCTTCAAAATCAGAGCAAAATACATTGGCACAGGCTTGGTCAAACGAAATGAGTCTACGAAACTTCCAAATGCTGAACGGAAGCACTCGGGATGATATACCACCAACACCCACGTGGCACCGTGCTGATTCATCTTCAACCATAGACTACATGTTTGTGTCTGAAGCTCTACACCCAAGGATAAACTCGTTGAAAGTCTGTAAAACACCAAACAGCGATCATGATATGCTGCTTATGAAATTTGCCACGACAGCACATGCTCAACTTGCAACGTGGGCTCATAGAATCCTGGTTGAATCTAACAGAGTATGCTTATGATTAGATGAGAGTGAAGTTAACATCTTGACTAACCAGTACTGACAACTCAGTACAAATCTCGAATATGGCCAGCTATTGACGCAATTCAAAACAAAAAAGGTCGGCCTAAAACATTTGAACATGGTTCGGGCACAATACTTTGATCTCGAGATCCTCAAACAAAAATGCAGGATGTGGGCTGCACTTAGGAGAACCCGGCTTTCAGATGTCGACACTCGTAAACTGGCAAAAAAGGCTGTGAAGCAAAGATATAAGAACTGGCTAAAGCTGCACAAGCATGCCTTGCTACAAAACGACATGGAACAAATGCTAGCAATACTAAGGAACAAAAACACGAGGGATTTTTGGAGACTTATTAACAACTCGCAAGCTCCTCAAACAACTCTGCAGTCATGCATGGTTTCGGAATCATCTTGGATAGTCCATTTCGAAGATCTATACAAAGCGAATGAGTACCCAAGTGACCCAGTAGAAGTATGTCCAAAACCGTGGGCCTTGAACTTCCTGAAAGATGACATTGTGTCAATAATCAAGAACGCAAAAAGTTTGCGTGCCCCGGGCCCGGACAGCCTCACTAATTTTACCATCAAACAGCATCCAGACTCGTGGGCAGTTTTATGTGTAGCCTTTTTCGAAAGAATAATCAAGTGCTTCCGAAATCCAAAATCCTGGAAGTCTGCAGTTATCGTCCCGATATTTAAGAAGGGGGACAGAACATGCCCTAAAAACTATCGCCCGGTCGCATTGTTGGACCTATTAGGGAAAATCTATGCCACAATGTTGCAACAAAAACTGGTGGCCTGGACAGTCAAATCAAATCACGTAGACAAAAGGCAATCTGGGTTCGTAAAACAGGTGGGATGCTCTCTAAACTTGCTACTATTGAATTTGATCAAAATAGAGGCGATAAAATCAAATACAAAGGTCTATCTGGCCTTCATTGACTTTTCGTATTCGTTCGACACCATCGACAGGTCACTCTTGTGTTTCAAACTCCAAAGCTGGGGATGCCCAGCAGATCTAATAGCCGCTATTCGAGAACTTCACACTGAAACTTCAATTACAATTCCGCTAGATCGAACAGGAATATTGTCTGCACCAATTAAAACCTTTAAAGGTGTAAAACAAGGCTGTCCCTTAGCTGCTGCAATATTCAGCTTGTTCATATTGGATATAGGTCTATCAATCGACTCAGTAAACTCATTCCCACCAAAAGTAGCTAACTTACACCTAAGCTGGCTTTTGTATGCCGATGACTTGGTCCTGATGGACTTAACACCTGTCGGCCTACAAAGAAAACTGAATGCTGTCTGCCAATACGTTGCCTCCATTCTTGTGCTCAAGAACTTGAACGGTCAAAGTGTGAAAAAAATGAAAAAACTGAAATGGTTTCTGGGTGAGGACCTAATTCAGGCATCCCAGAGTGTAAAATACCTTTGAATGTTAATAAACTCATCCATCAATGATGGTCCATGGATTGCTGAAACCCAAATGAAATGCAGACAACTGGCAAGTCAATCCGTGATTATGCAAAAGAAATTCGGGAAATTTTCAATAAAACCATTGTTGGCTTTTTATCAACAAAATGTAATCCCAGTTTGCTATAGAGCGATGAAAAAGCATTGGGCTGCTCCCTTGAAATATGGTCGTCACTAGAGAACTGTTTCTGGTATAAGGCACTGCCTCTCCCAAAGGGAATCATGACAGCGTGTTTGAGGTATGAACTGTCGCTCATATCGCTCCATGCTAGGATATGTTGGAGCTTGTTGTTTTTTTTCTGCAAAACTCGACAACGTGAGCAAATACCACAATTTGACATTTTTGATTGTCCGACAGCGGCGAACAGGAGCATGGTGTCATTGTGGATCAAGAGGTGCGAAGGGATCCTGAAAGAACACGGAATCAGCCTGGATATGCTTCACGACAATCCGAATGCCGCTAAACTAAAAATCTGCCGTGCTGACTGGGATCAAACCTGTACACAACGAGCCGCCGCAAAAATGATGAGTGAGGTGCCTCATGAAACTTGGGCATTTAAGATGCCACAACGCTATATCGAGCTGTTTCCAGATCCTCAAGCAAGAAGGTTGTTTATGATGTTGCGTCTTAACACATTGAAAACTAAGGAACAGCTGTGCGCATGGAAATGTAACAAAACTCAAGACAAGGAAACCCTTAAGTATTTAGTGCTATTTTGCACTAAGCTCCGATCAGAAAGAACAATCCACCTGAGACCTTGGAGCTTAAATCACCCCTCCCTCTGTGCAGACGACTGGTGGGCCTACATGTTTCAGGGTTCTGACATGAAACTATTACTGCCACTGACCCGCTTTTTAATGATAATAGAAAATCGTTTAAGCTTGCCTTTAGTTGACGGGCAATGAAGGTAGTGATTGGGTCATCAAAAATCAGATGGAGGGGCTTCTTAGGAGAGTGTATACAACAAAACTGTTTTGTTATGTGTATTGTCTGTAAAATATTAAAGGTTTGTGATAAACCGATAAAATAAAATAAAAAAATTAAAATAAACAATGTCCTTTCCTAAATCTACTCATGCGGAACAAGCTATTGGGCTTGTGGCTGACAAAGAATCTGTTCATCAAAGATCATGGTCCCTGAGGACCCATTGTTTTCTAATCAAAGTATGGTCTGTTTAATAATTGAATTTTCACTTGGGTTCTGATATATTGAAGGGCTGCGTCCACTTGAGACTTTGTTACCCACTGAAATTATCTGCACTGTGTCTCCACCTTTCTTGCATCTGCACAATCTTCCTTCTTATGACTCCCAACATAGACAGGGTTATCACAATAACACTCTCCTAATGATTATAAATGTGACCCATGCGATTGTAAACAGAACAAATTCCTGGGTGTGTTCACATTTGCCACAACACAGGGAAAAGGGAATGGGCTGGTATATTCATCCTCTTCCTTTAACTACTGGATGCTATGCCTCGCTCAGGGCAGTATTCTTTGGTTGTTGGAACCATAGTATTTCTGGGAACTTCGATGGGACTAATCTGAATGAATTTGAGAAACAAGTCCTAACACCTTTGGGATGTTCTCTCTTTGCGAATAGAAGCAAACTCAATGTTGCTTCTATTAGGCCTTCCGATACACTCTCTAGACCTTTTCAATCACTAATTTCCTTCAAGATGGCTCCCATAGGCAACCGGGATGCCATGCCTCCTTCCTATACTATTAATCATAGCCCCAACTCTGTTTTCTTCTGTATACGAAGGGATGGTTCTCAGTCAATGGGTACATTTGAGGGTTGTACTAAAATTGCTAATCTAACCAGCGAGGACAGACCTTTGTATGTAGGAGACCCCCTCTACTTTGTTTGTGGCAATGAAGCTTATCCTTGGTTACCTAGAGATTGGCAGGGTACTTGTTATTTGAGTATCTTGTTACCAGGGGTATATGTGGCCAGCACCTCTGAAGTCTCTAGAGCTCGTCCAAGGCAGGATGAGAATGGTGATACTCCTTCACAAGTCATGGGTGATGTAGCAAAATCCTTTGTGCCCTTTTGGGGACAGATAATGAACTCTGAGGATATCAGAAGACTAGCAAGGGTACTGGAGAAAACCATCAATAGAACCACCGATATTCTATACAACATGACGCTAGAGCAAAAGGCCATTAGATCAGTGGCCCTCCAAAATAGGATGGTGTTAGACGTCATCCTAGCTGAGCGTTGTGGGGTGTGTAAATTGGTAGGATCTGCATGCTGTGCTTTCGTACTTGACTCCTCCCCTACCATATTCAAGGCAATACAAAATCTACATACCGTGAGTACTGAAGTACATGTCCCCGAGGGAAACTGGGATTTTAGTGCTTGGTTATGGAACTTACTACGATCATGGGGTTGGAAGCTCTTTGCAGTCCTAATGATAGTTCTTTGTGTTCTACTGTTTTGTTGTTGTTGTGTACAATGTCTTCCTGCCATATGTTCGATGTCAGGACGGTGTTGTGCACAAACTATAGATACACCAGGACCAAAGGTACATGCACCCAAGGAAACTGCTAGCGCTTTTGTAATGAAGGATATTACTATCAGGGATCTTATGGCGATTGATATTTCTGAAGAAGGATGCACAAACATTGACTCGTGGGGTTTTGAGTAAAGCGAATGTTTGAGTAATGCTCTTGGCTTGGGCCAAAAGGAGGGTTTGTTAAACTGTATTCGTATAATACCGCCTTGCTATGAATATTGGCCATAGCTTATTCGGGTTGCACGGAAAACCGTGTTTTTAAAATTGTTCGATTTCTGATCAACTTTGCCGCCATTTTAAGAATAATCTGCCATTTTGATTTCAAATGTTTTTTGTTCTAAAATGGTGGACTGTGTTTTCAACTTGCACCCGAGCCGAACGATCTTTGTGTTTTGTTAATGTTTAGGCTGACCGAGAGCAGACTGGTTGTTCTATGCAAAGAAACCTTGTGACTCGTATGAACTACAATCCAAGTGTTGACTGTGCTCGCAAGCCTCATCCTCATATAAACAAGGAGACAATGTTGAACAAACTCAGACCGTGTGTTTTACTGAACTGTGTTGTAGCGATTCTTGAAACAAGGCTAACTGTGGATCAGAGAACCAATGTCACCATTGTAACTTCATGAACATGCAAACTTGTTAAATCCGTCGAACAATATTGTAATATTTGTCATGTGAACTGGGCACGAACCCTAGCATGTAAATTATTCATTTGGAGAGGGACTGGACAATGTTTGGAAAATTGTATAAAAACATCTGTTTTAAGATGTCCAGCACTCTCAGCCCTCACTGTGTCTGCTGGTACACACTGCAAGGTGTGGGAGCCAGATAGCTATCTGTTTGATTTGAATCTGTACAGAATAAAAGATACGTGTATCTTTTCGACCCATGATTGGCGTATTTCATTTTGTGGTACTAAGCCTCAATATTTATTTGGTCTTTCAACAGGACCCTGCTCTGGTGTAAAACTGTTTAAGAAAATAAGCGCTGGATGCTGAGTCTCAGAAGTGAGAGAGCCATGGAGTGACCCACCCCTCCCCACTCAAACTCCATCTTGGAAAGGGCTTTGTGGAAGCTTCATTCACAGGCTGGTCCTGGAGGTCATTGAATTACGCACCTCGCACATATAGCTCTGAAAATCATAGATACATTTAGCCCCACTCTTGAGGGAAGTAAAACCGCCACCGGCACCACACCTGACCGTGTTAAAAAAGATTGAAGAAGAGTCATGTATCAAAGCTTAGGACCTTAAGGTGTTTATGTTCCGCTCTGGGTTGTGGGGGACAACATGTGGTTGCTTGTCACATAATTTAAATGTAAATGTAAACAGAGACAGAGGACCTCTGCTTGCCCATGCACAGTAGGTTTCTTCTATCGTAGTGGTAGCTGACTGACTCATAGCTACATTAATAAGCAGGGAGTTTTGTTGGTACTAAATCCTGGTCATTGATTTCATTTTCATGCCTTGCTCGTGCAGCATTCTGCTCCTGGGTAAACAGACAGCGCACGCCTCCCCTGGTCAGTGCAGTTTTGGCTTGTTTAACACACAGATAACGAGTACTTCGGTGCCCATTGATCTATAGATGTTTCATACACTAGCTGTAGCCTGCATTAAAGATTTCCGCTACCCTGTTACAAGTAATGCATTATGTATGTTTTACATATCGGGCCTACGTCGAATCTGGAAAATGACATTTCCCAAATGTGTGATCGTGGACAAATCGCGCCTCCCTCTGTGCAATCATATCTTATCAATCATATCATATCATATCACAGCGGCGTAACCATATCCGGGCAGACATCAGCGAGAATGTCACTGTGGCGGGCTGTGTCCCCAGGGATGGCGAGGACTGCCACAATAGATTTAATGACCTGCTGGTCCGTGTCGGGGGCCCCCTGCCACTGCACAGGAGTGAGAGCAGGGCGAACTGGGGAGGTCCAGCACCACCAGAGCTGGCACCATGGGAAGAGCAGTGTAGCACCCTCAGACATGGCCTCCATCAAGGGAGTGGGAGAAGCAGAGGCAGGCACTGGCACCCAGGAGTCTAGAGGTGAGCACAGCAGCCCTGCACGGGACACAGGAACAGGTCCTGCCAGCGCTGTCATGACACACCTGGATGTGATCGAGGCACGTCAGATGAGGCTCGAGGGCATGGCCAGCGCACACAACCGCAACATCAAGGCCATCAGGGCCATCAGCAGTGCCATTAGGGGACGGCCAAGTCCATGCCACGTGACAATGAACGCAGATGTAAGGTCGTGGAAGCATGCACTGTGGCCCTCACAGGGTTTGGCCAGCGAGTCAGTGAATTGTACGAGGGGAACAAACATCTTCGCCAGCAGCTGCAGTTGGCTGCATCAGTGCTATCCACCTCCACCATCCTCACAGAGGAGTCCCACAGGGGTCACCCAGGCAGAGGCCACTGCATCATTTGCAACGCCGCTCACCTGATGCGGTGCACGTGGAAAGCGTCCACGTCCCGTTAGATGAACCATGCACTGTTGGCCTGAGGGCCGGACACATGGACCCATTAGCACTGTGTGGGTGGAGGGGGGTATGTGTGCTGGGGAGTTTATTGGGGGAGAGGGGGGTATATGTGCTGAGTAATTGGTGGGGGTAGGGGGGTATGTGTGCTTGGGAGTTGGTGGGGGGAGGAGGTTAGTTCCACAATCATTAAAGCCCATTCAAACCTGACATAATGCAAAGACATTCATGATTGTGTGCAAGTGTTCTTTATTTTACCAGTGCTGGTCGTGGTTTGTGCCTATACACCATGTTGAAAGAAATTGTCGATCAACGCCTGTCTGGCCAACAACCCCTTCCACACCCTATCCCTGTATGCAAGAGCCCGGCTGAGAAATCCCAAAACCCAGCCAACATTGATGGCATGTGCTAGTAATGCGCACGATTAGTTCCGTGGGAAATGCGGCACCACCGGATCAGGAAACAAAGTGGCGCCCATTTTGGAAATCACAATCCACCGAAAATCGTAGACCCTCATAGCCATCCACTCCAACAAATACCTGAAAAAGTCCCCGGAGCGTGTGAGGGGCAAGTCTGCCCTGGATAGGCTGCGCAAGCCCAAGTTCTCGGGTTGCGAACTTACAATTCTGGTGGAGTAGGTGAGTTCTCATCCGGATGATCTATATGGCCCCAACAGAAGAAGGCAGGGTCGGGGGAGGATAGCTCAGGGACAACGTGCTCGCCTTGGAAGCAAGACGACATGGAGCACCACAGGTTCCATCCCCGGGTCCGTGCTTAGAAACCTCTGGGTTTTAAGCGAGTCATACATAACCAATCATATCTTATCAATCATATCATATCATATCACAGCGGCGTAACCATATCCGGGCAGACATCAGCGAGAATGTCACTGTGGCGGGCTGTGTCCCCAGGGATGGCGAGGACTGCCACAATAGATTTAATGACCTGCTGGTCCGTGTCGGGGGCCCCCTGCCACTGCACAGGAGTGAGAGCAGGGCGAACTGGGGAGGTCCAGCACCACCAGAGCTGGCACCATGGGAAGAGCAGTGTAGCACCCTCAGACATGGCCTCCATCAAGGGAGTGGGAGAAGCAGAGGCAGGCACTGGCACCCAGGAGTCTAGAGGTGAGCACAGCAGCCCTGCACGGGACACAGGAACAGGTCCTGCCAGCGCTGTCATGACACACCTGGATGTGATCGAGGCACGTCAGATGAGGCTCGAGGGCATGGCCAGCGCACACAACCGCAACATCAAGGCCATCAGGGCCATCAGCAGTGCCATTAGGGGACGGCCAAGTCCATGCCACGTGACAATGAACGCAGATGTAAGGTCGTGGAAGCATGCACTGTGGCCCTCACAGGGTTTGGCCAGCGAGTCAGTGAATTGTACGAGGGGAACAAACATCTTCGCCAGCAGCTGCAGTTGGCTGCATCAGTGCTATCCACCTCCACCATCCTCACAGAGGAGTCCCACAGGGGACACCCAGGCAGAGGCCACTGCATCATTTGCAACGCCGCTCACCTGATGCGGTGCACGTGGAAAGCGTCCACGTCCCGTTAGATGAACCATGCACTGTTGGCCTGAGGGCCGGACACATGGACCCATTAGCACTGTGTGGGTGGATGGGGGTATGTGTGCTGGGGAGTTTATTGGGGGAGAGGGGGGTATATGTGCTGAGTAATTGGTGGGGGTAGGGGGGTATGTGTGCTTGGGAGTTGGTGGGGGGAGGAGGTTAGTTCCACAATCATTAAAGCCCATTCAAACCTGACATAATGCAAAGACATTCATGATTGTGTGCAAGTGTTCTTTATTTTACCAGTGCTGGTCGTGGTTTGTGCCTATACACCATGTTGAAAGAAATTGTCGATCAACGCCTGTCTGGCCAACAACCCCTTCCACACCCTATCCCTGTATGCAAGAGCCCGGCTGCGGCCGCATGCTCATCATCAGTCACATCCCCTGTGTGTTGCCGTCTGCATCAATGGGTAGTGGCACATTCCTTCGGCAGCAGATGTTATGCAGCATAGCACAAGTGAGGATAATCTTCCTAACTTTTCTGGCAATATATGTGTTCCCCTCCAGTAAGATCAAGGCACCTGAATTGTGCATTCAATGGTCTAAATGTCCATTCTATACATATGTGTGTCCTACTGTGGGCCTTGTTGTATGATTGCTCGGGCACTGTTTGGTGATTCTGTATCGGGGTCATTAGCCAGGTAAGCTGTGGGTATCCTGAGTCACCTGCATGGGATGAAATGAGTAAATGAGGTCTAGGTCCCTTCAATGGATGTGCAAATACAAAGCATCAATACGCTATGCACTGTGGTCCTACTTGTGTGCAACAGGGACATGAAATGTGATTGGCTGATAGGTATACATCCATCATCTTTCATGCCATGCATCATTCGAGCCGTACATGCACTCTGTGTGGTTGAGTGGGTTGTCCTGTGGAAGCTGACAGCTGGCTGCACATGAGATGACTGAAGTCGCACCAGTAGATGCTGCACTATGTGAACGGGTTTGTGTATGCCCCTCCTGCTCATCAAGTACTGTCATGTAACCACTTCTACTTGGAATATGCGGTAGTCATGTTCCATGGGTTTGCTGTGCAATGGGCGACATGACCCTTGTAGGCCACTTTCCACCTGCACCGCTCCCTGGGTGTGAGTGGCACAGTGGTGCATCCAGACCCTCAGGATGAGGCTATCATCAGGACTGGCTGTTCAGGGCGAGTTGTCATATGTATTATTTGGATGTGGCTGTCTCAGTGGATGGTGGAGATTTAGCAACATGGTCCCAGTTTTCGTTTTGGTTGGCATGCATGTAAATGTGCAGGCATGGGTCACTATCTCTGGGATGTTCATGTCCGGGTATGCTCATGAACATCTACAGTGGTTTAGGGGATGGGGAGTAGATTCCTCTCACTTTTGAACAGTGTGTGGCCATCACCTTGTCTGTGTGTGCTGCCCGTACATGATACTGGTGCTGTGATGGTGCTGGCTCTGGCTCATGGTGGCATGCAAGGCTTCCTGTGGCTATGCCCACCCCCCTTCATTTCTTGTTCTTTGGCATTCATTTCCAGCAGGGTTTGTACTCACACTATTCATGTGTGTTGTCCTCTGTGTCTCTCCATGTAGGCCGGCAGTGTGCTGTTGCGCAGCACTATGGAGTCGTGGGTAGATCCATGCTAGCGTGCGCAGCAGTGGCTGATGATGAGCTCTATTTTCTATTCTGGTACGCTGCCAGTGCAACATGTGTGCAGTCTAGGGCTGCAATCACGTTGGGCACTTGTTCTATCGCATAAAATGGTGCCTTCAGTTAATTTACCTGTGCCTGGGTGGCGGGCAGTGCCCTATGTTGGTTCAGGTGGCGCAGCAGTGCATCCAGCACCTGGCCCAAGACTGCACTAAATGTGGAATGGGCCATGCCATGCATCATAGCTATTGTGTGCTAAAAGCTGCCCGTCCCAAGGTATTGCAGGACTGAAACCAGCTTAATGAGTGAGGGCACAGCGGTGCTGATGGAAATCCTGCTCCCAATGTCCCCTTGAATTGTGCCCAGAAACTGTGTGATGGTAGCCCTGTCCAGCCTGTACTCTGCGACCAACTGGCCATCAGGCAGGGCCCAGGGTGATGTCCTGACCCTGGGAATGGCTGCACGCCTTGCTGGGGCTGGTCTCCTCCTCCTCCTCCCCCTCATCCTCTTCCTTCTCCTCATCTCCTCTCTGTGCGCCCTGTTCGCTGGGCTGGTTGTCAAGTCTCTGTAGTGCCAGACACAGCATGTAGAAATCCATGTCAAAGCTCCCTACTCCAACTGGCATCATCGTGTTGGGAAGTGTGTTTGGGGCCTGGGTGGGTCTTTTGTAGCCATTGTGTGTGCATTGTTTGCACCTGTGGCTTTATTACTGTCACCTGGATGAATTTACTTCCAGCCAGAAGTTGGGGGTATTTCCAGCGCTATTAGCATCAGTTTTCCGGTGCTTATAGCGCTGGTACTGTACTTATGATAGGTCTGTAATAGCGCTGTGTGTTGTTGACGCTATTACAGCCAGCGCTATTACAGCCGGCTGTACTATTGCTGGCTATAATAGCGCCGGCTGGATTAAGTCGTGATCCGGCAGAGCAGTATTGGTGGCACTAATACGTTACCGCCGGGTTTAAGGGCTACCACCCAACTCGTGATGAGGCCCAGTAGTTTCAGTAAGTCAATTTTTGGTATTCCGGAGGATTTACCAGCAGAATACAGACAAACTCACAATGAGCCCCCGTCTTCTTTTTGTGTGATATTGTATATGAAGTGGGCCTTAGGAGTGGATGGCCACCTGGACCTCTGTGCTCACATCACCACCTACTCATTTCTCTGTTAGGATTGCAAGAGCCTCCACTACTTGGGTTTACTTTCATTGGATTATTTTGTCTGAAGAGTAAGTAAATAAGGATGAAAGTAGCCATTTATTCAGTGTCCTCTACCCCCATAGATTGTTCTTTCAGCACAAATATTTGTCCAGAGAGTGGACATGTGCTCACACCTAATGTGTCTAGAAATCAGTCTGGTCTGGTGAAATAGGTAAGCATGAAAAGTGGGAGGAGTAGGTAGACACCATTAAAAGAGGGGATGGGGTCTTCAGGTAAAGCAGGGAGTAGGTGTAGAATGTATTTTTGCTTAGATGTGTGGATTCTGGAAGGTGAAAGGTCATGATATGATATGATATGGCATTTATAATGCGCCTCTACACAAGTGTTTCAAGGAGTGACGAGGCGCAGGAGGGGAACAGAGGGAAGACAGAGACAACGATCTTACTAGGCCAGGTGACATTGAGATCGCGCAAGTGCAAGGGAAAGCAAGAAGTGTTCAGGGAAAGGAGCAATACCTAGTAACTCTGGTGTGGCTGTTCTTTGTACTTCTTGATGGCCTACTTAAGGTACTGGTTTCAGTATGTGCTCAAGCAATCCTGTGAACTGTAGAAACTATTCATAGTTTGTGTAACCCATTCAAACAGTAATTTCGCCCATGCTGTCAGATTTTTCTTGATTACAATTTGGACCAAGCCATCCAGACCTGGTGCTCGGGATGTTTAAAGTTTGATGTGTATAGAATGAATATCTTCCTCATCGAATATAATAACCTATATCACTTTCATCTGCTTCTCCCTGCCTAGCTCTTGGGAGTCACATGTTCTGTCCTGATATAATATATCTATATGTCTACATCAGTTATCTTCGGAAATGGCAGTTGAAATGAAGACCCTGCTTCCCATTTTTCATCAAGCCCCAGACATCAATGAACACTTTATTGATCCAGACAGAAGCAGACAGAAAGACAGGCGCCTGGGAGGTTTTCATCAACCTCCCAGGCGTAACAACGGGACACCCATAATGTGCCCGTTGTTACCTCCATCCCCATTCCCATTGAGCCCTACGGGGTTCCTGCAAGAAGGACTTACCGGGTCCTCCTATGTCGGAATGACCCGATAAGTCCCCATTGCAGGAACCCGGAAAAAAAGGAGCCCGGTTTGGAGGCAGCCATGGAGCTAATAGCTCATGCCTACCTCCAAACTCGTAATGAGGCCCACACTCTCAACAACATGTTCTCCTCTAACCTGCTTTATAGTCTATTTATATGATGCAACATCTATATGCAAATGACTACCCTGGTCAGGGTAGGCTTCCGATAGGCCTTCTTAGTTAGAGAAAAAAACATTCCTTTAATATCGTGGATGGCTTATCTGGTGTACACCAAGCCCACATTAGCATAGCTGGCTTCCACAATTCTCTCTGACGCATGAATTTGATAAGCTTATTTTGTGGATTTGGAGGATATTACGACTGGTGATATAGATCTGGTTGAATTTATAGCGGGTCGAGGTTTCACAGTGGTGCGCTTGTGGAGTCCTTCTGGAGTCATTTTAAATGCCATATGAAAGGCGAAGATGTCCCTCTTCAACATGGGGTTTTTGATTACCCAAGATTCTGAACGCACACAAAAGCAGATTGATCCATCAATCCATTCTTTGGCCAAGTCTATTCCTACTCTTCGACCAAGCACAAATGTATCAGTCCAATAGGTCTCTTTCCAAAGCAACATAACTAACAAACTTACACTCCCCCTAGTTTCTCACTATGCTGTTGGAACACTAGAGGCCACTCTCATCTTCAGTCTTCGATTCATAACTTTTTGAAATCTTTTGATCTCTTGGTTTTTCAGAAAACGTGGTTGTTATCGCCCCCTGTTTGGTATAATTATGAGATCTCCATGGTCCCAGCTTTGAGATTGGCCAAGGGATGACCTCCTTCAGGCCTCTTGGTGGCAGTCAAATTGACTTCTGATTTCAGTTTGGAACCGTGGTTAACATATAGTATTTTCCTCCAATTGGTAAAACTGGTGAGTTCACACGGTAACATTGCTTTATTGAATATATATTGCAACTCCATTGGGATTTCTGAGATTACCTTTTACCAGGAGTTGACAAATATGTTAGATATTATAGGGATGTCCCCAGATATTACAGCTACCATATTGACAGGTGACATCAATATTGACTGTCTTCATGGCAGAAAAGGACATGCCATGCAAGAGGCCCGGAGATCGTCTGATTTTATGACCGAGAGAGGTTTTTAGATGGTTAATGGAGCCGTTAAGGGTGATCTTCCAGCACAAACAACCTGGCATAGAGAGAGTTGTGCCAGTACTATTGATTATATATATGTGAATCCAAAACTGTTCATGCAAATCTCTTCATTAGTGGTAGTAAGTGAGCAGTTTAGTGATCATAATTTGCTTGCCTTAGAAGTCCAATGGAACAAGGCTCAGAACTGTGTAAATAGACAATCGTTTATGCAGTCGTTAATGGTGAATCGTGCTAGATCACGTTTTTCATGGTCCCCCTTTAAGCTTCATGAAGTCATTAAAATGGTGGCACGGTATTCTATCTATAATCCAACAATCCAATACACTAAGGTTTTAGATCAGTTTGAAGACAATATTTTGATTTTAAAATCTCAACCAGCTACCCATATACACAGATTTGACTCAGAGTTGAGGGAAAGAAGGGCTGCATATCAAAAAGAATGGAAGCTACTTCTGATTTCATCTTCCTCCTTCCCCCAGGCTGCATTACGTTCCGCCAAATATAAGTACACAAACTGGGTACGAGCACAACGTTCACTCTTATTCCAGCATGATGGTGAAAGAATGATCAGGGCACTGGCCTTCAAAAACTTGGCAGACATTTGGATGCTGCTCAATAATCGACACTCTGCCCATCAAATTGAAGCTCAAGCAAACGGAGTTCAGGAACAACAGTGGGTTGCCCATTTCACAGAGCTATATACAGATAAACAGTTTGACAGTTTCACATATACCATAAAAACCGAGTGAAGGTGGTTACTTGACTGTCCTATAGAAACCATTGCACAGTACATTAAAAAAGCAAATAGATCTAGAGCAGCAGGTCCTGATGGCCTAAATAACTACATTTTGAAAGACAAACCTGTATTATGGGCAATATCTTGTTCAATCTATTTCAACAAATATATGCACCAAAATGTTACCGTTATCATGGCACACCTCGATAATAGTCCCATTTAAGAAGGGGGACTGGTTACTGCCTATGAACTATAGACTTAAAGGTTTATTAAATACACCGGGTAAAATCTTTGCAAAGTTAATTTTAAGAGATTTCAATGCTTGGACACTATTACGCAAATGCCATGATTCACAACAATCAGGTTTCGTGGCAGGCATGGGCACGAGTGTAAATCTGTTTTGCTTAAATGCACTAAAATCTCAATGTCAAACTATAAAACAGCAGGTGTTTTTTGCATTTGTAGATTTACGCTCTGCTTTCAATTTGATATGAAGAGTTTTACTTATGTCAAAACTAGCTAGAGATCAGGGCCCACCAACATTATGTGATATCATTTATAGTTTTCACTCAAACACGTCAAGTCGTATTCGACTTAATCTCAATGGCTTAATATCTGCTGCCTCCATACCTACGTCTCGCGGCCTTAAACAGGGCTGTTTGTTGGCCTTAGCCATATTTAATTATTTCATTTATGACATTAAGGATGCTTTTGAGATAGTCCAGCCTGACTCTCCGAGAATCAATGGTGTAGCAATTAAGGCATTGATGTACAACGATGATTTAGTCTTAATATGAAAGACTCTGATTGGTCTTCAGAAACTATTGGCCGCATTTGATGCCTACATTGCTCATAATGAACTTAAAGGTACACAACGAAAACACAAATAGTAAAATATACGCCTAATAAACAAGGATGCAGTTTGAGACATTGGTCCATCAATCATGTCAGATTACTAGTTTTTCCATATTATACCTAACTCAGAATGGTTTTTCAGGGAACACCTAATTCAATAAAACATCTAAGTAGCATTGAGCGTAAGTTGAACTCAGCCATGTCGCAAGCTTGAATTATATTATATCGCTTTAGCAAATTTTCTCTTACACCAGCGTTGATGTTCTGGAAATCCAAAATAATACCCTCAATATTGTATGGGCTAGAAACAAGAGTTCCTCTCGCCACTCAAACTCTGGATAGATGGGAAGCAAAAATTCTGGAGGCAGATTTTACACCTAGCGCACTGCATTCCAGTTGCATGGCTCCGTTATGAGCTGGGACTAACTTCGCTCAATGTCATTTATCACTGTATGTGCTTTACTCCAGAAATACTTGATCTCCACTGACATGGAAGTCATGCTTGAAACCCTATCAGAGTATTTGTTTACAACTCAACTTGCACAAGTTTGGTTAATTACAAGCTACCATGTTCTTATACATACTGATGTTACTATTGACTTACTGATCATCAATCCAGATAAGGCAAAACAAAAGATCTATCACAAAGACTGGATTGACAACCAAGCTTTGTGTTTACACTACAAATGCTCATCTATCCAGCATTTGTTCCTAAATCAGAGGGGACCATGGAAAGTTACTTGTGCAAAGCCCCTTCAGTCTATTATAGGCATTCTATTTTGCGTTTTTGTTTTCATCTGTGGCCAACTAGAGACTTATGTTCATGTAAAATTAAATAAAAATAAAGCTCAAAATGTCTGTCGTTTTTGTAATAATCTTGATGCTACTGAAACACTTGAACACCTAATTGCATATTGTCCGGCCTTGACTGATCTAAGACAGCAGTACTTTGTGAAATATTGCTGTTACTTGGGATCAATGGACGAACATCAGTGCTGGTCCTTCATATTCAGCACCTCTCATATTCCTATTCAAATCATCACTGTGAATTTTCTGAATGCTCTAAAACTTGTAGTGGAACAGGACTGAGTAAATGTATGAAATTATGTATTTGTGTTGTTAATCTATGGCATGTAAATGATTGTAGATTTTCTCTTTTGATTTTCTATATTATGAAATGGAGGACTATCAGAAATGTAAATTGTCCATTTGTTTATTTATTTTTTAAAATTGATTATATGTCGATTCTAGATAGAAATATTTTAACTGTTATGTACATTTTAGATAAATGGATTTTTGTTAAGTTTGTAAATTGAAGAGTTGATTGATTTCAGATAATTCAATTAAAAAAAAACATATTTTAGACTTGGCTGGACACAACTATGACAGTGCTCAACTCCTGCCAAGAACATTTGGATGCACTGATATCTCATCTTTATCTGTTTGCAGAGGTCCAGCCTAGTTAGTTAGTGTTGTGTACTCCCTTAGAGCAGATTTTATGGCTGCCCAAACAGTACAGCTGGTCTCTCAGAATAGTCTGCATGACACACGTTGTGCCCTCTTCAATAACAACATAGATAAATGTATCTAAGATTACTTACTTATCTGGCTTCCTCACAATCTTGTCTGCTTTTTCTGCCAATTTCCAATTTCAACCTAACAAACCTAATTACCTCACCGTGAGATGCTGCCAAAGACTATCTCCAGTGTATCAGTCTCTGTTGCTTGTCTGAAAACTCTTGGCATCATTCGTAGGCCCTCACACCTGGCTGAAGCCTGAAAACCATTTTGCACTTGAGTTATCCATTTTGTAATATATTTTTGTCTGACACTAGGCCTCATTAACGGTATTGCATTAACGGTATTGCAACCCTGTGGGCCGGGAGGTCAGGTGGTGGTAATTTTGTAAGTCCCCATTCCCATGGAGTCCAGACTCCATTGGAATGACGACCATGGAAGCACCAACACCGTTAACAACAGTGCTGGTGCTTCTGCAAAACTCTGTGGGTGGGACGGCACCCGGCCGCAGAGATGTACTGTGCCAGTCTAGAAACACAGGTTCCTGGTAGGCTTACCGGCAGCAGTGTTTCCGGACTGGAACAGTCGTAATGTGGCCCACTGTGTTTTGCTTCAGGGAGCTATTTTTTATTTAATTAAAGATCTCTCACTTTATATCCTGTATTCATAATATATCTTTATACACTCATGGTATGTGTGTGATATTTAAAGCACCCTTCATTTCCTGTGTCATCCCAACCCGAATATGCGCAGTGCAATGTGCACTTTTTACCTTAAATAAAGGCAATTTAATCCTGATTCCTTCAATGATGGAACTATTTGATCTGCCTATCATGTTATCTATATGCAGTTGAGGGGACACCCCTTATACACAGTGATTTCCTTCGGCACAAAAACTGAGAAGTATGTTTGATATAGATGCCATAACTTCTTTGCATCATAGCAGAATCTGTTTCTGCAACCACTGTTTGTAGTTAGTGCCCAAGCTATTAAGTTTAATCGTCTTTTCATGAGATGTTACAATCTCTGAGCGCTTGATGTTTCTTATATCTCTATAGTATATTGTCTTTGTTTTATGTATTTCAATATCGAAGCCCACTATGGGCCTCATCATTGATCTCCGAATTATGGCTGATGTAGTGATCTTGTTTATCAAAGAGTATGTGCTACTTAATTCTCTTTCAAGTAAAGTACTTCTAGTGCACATTTGTCTATTTATTATCATGTTTGCTCTATCAACATTTGCTGTGGACCATCAAATACGATTTCCATGTAAGTTTGTCGTAGCCTGTTTAAACAAACCTCCCTGTGCCACCTTTTCTTTAGCTCGTATGGAAGCTATGAGAGCTGCGTGGTCACTAAGTATGTTGAATGCCACTTTGTATGTCTACATACACAAGCGCATGTGACAGAAGGCAAAAATAGCATCCAAACATGACCTTTCAGGCCCACTGCTCCAAGCTCTAAGTGTGCAGAGGGAGGAGCAATTCATAGGTACCATCGGTAGCAAATCAGACTCAATTAATATATTTGACCACTCTCTCCCCTGGCTCAATTACTTTTTCTGAGTGCTTGTTAAATTCAAGTTACTTTTGTCAATTAATTCACTCTGGTATTCAACAATGGTACAATCATCAACGTATATACAGTGCACATTAAAATCTCTGGCGATAAAAACTTCTCCCCCAGGAGAGGTTTCCTGCCATTTCCTTAAGATCTTTGTGAGATGATTCTGAAGTTTTGGAGCACTGTATCCATCTGGAGGATCATAAATGGTCCATTCTGATGGCCAAGGTGTACAGGAAAGTCAGCAATCATTACACAAATACAATTTTCTTTTCTATCTTTGTTTTAAATTCAGACACTTGTATGTAGTTTTTTTCTCCTATGCATAGGCCTCCTTTTGGTCTTCCCTCCTTTCCTTTTAGAGATCTAGTAGTTGTATTGTGTACCCGTTGATTACCAAGTCAACCGTAATTCAGATCTCCTGCAAGAGGAACAGTTCTGCTGATCTTATTATATTTTTACCTTCTGGACAAGTAGTAAATGACTGGAATCCTCTTGTGTTCCATGAAAGAATATGGAAATAATTTAAATTAAGAGGTTAATGCTGCTCGCCCTGGTATTCATTAGGTGCCCAAGAATCTCTTTCTTCCTGCCAGGAGTTACTGCTTGTCATGTTCGCAGTCGATTGGTATATGTTCTCCACCTCCTCTGTTTGCCATGTTTTCAATCGCTATATCTGGCTTTTCTCATTTTGTTTACTATATGAGAGAATGTTCTGTGACATTTTTTGCACTGGTAGAATATATTGAATTGCAAACCCTAAGTGGTATATCTAGTTGGCGAAACAGCAAATACAGTCCACTATCACAGGTGATAGAAAGGTAATCATGACCCAATTGGTGCTACTATCAAGTTCCGGTAACTCAATGTTTGTTACGTCGTGTGTAGTCAAGTCACCATTTTTAATTCTCATATTTGATTAAGGAGGAAGAAAACTTGCGCACTGTTTTAAAAAGTGTTCTCCCTCGTAGTGTAGATTTCCATAAGACGTCTGATTTTGTAACCAGCGGATCTTTCTGTTTATAGGGTGAGTGCTGTCATTCGTGCTAGCACTACATCTGCTAACACAGTTGTTACAATTCTTCATCTCTGGTTGTGTGGGCATTGTTCTTGTATTTCCAAGCAAGAAACAGTATTTGGGCCCCATCAGGGGTTAGATGGAGCAGTAAAAATGCAGCGGTAACGCTATTACTGCTGCATTACCGCTCCGCCCAATCCCGAGTTTGGCCAGAAAGTAGCAGTATTACCTCCAGCTTTGAGCGTTATTAGCACCAGCAGTAATAGCACCAATACTGCCTCATAGAGCCCTATGGACTCTTAACAAAATGGGGATAGCAACCTTACCACAACTCGGGATCCGGCACTAATAACGCTGGACCGAGATGGGGAAGGCTATTTGCGTTGGTGGTATCCCATTGAATTTAATGCCGGGATACCGCCAAACTTCTGATGAGGCCCTTTGTCATCAGCCGGTTTTACTAAGTTATTATTATTGCCTTGACTCATGGTTGTATTCAGGCTGCTTATTATCAGGGTACTTTTTCTTGATTTTCCCCTGGTTTCTCGCTTTGTCAACTTCTTGAGAGCCTGCTTACCTTTGTGCACCCCTTTGTTTTCGTTCCTGATTTTTTAGCCATGAGTCCAGAGTCCACAGGGATTTACAATTATTAGGACCAGGCCTCTGTTTCTGTGATTTTTGTTGGGATTTTTGGGCAATGTCAAATTTATCTTCTTTTTCTACACAGATTATATCATGTTGTTTTTTGTTTGCCAACGCTTGACATTTGTCCTGCTTATTAGTTCTTTGGTGGGTTGAGGAACCTTATTTCTTTTATTTTGCATTGTGTTTCTCTTATAAGTCCCAGATGTTGTTTTCCTTGGCTGCAATTTTCCATTCGGTTTTGGGACATCCATGATAGAAAATACTATGTCGCTCTCCAACCCCAGGCTCTCATCATTTGACTCCTTAGTTAACCCTGAAGCTGGTGAGGAGAATAAAGATGGACTATCATTGTCCTCCTGTGTGGGATTTTGCTTGTACTCCTCTTCATTAGAACAATTAAGTGGAGGTTTAATCTGGCAGTGCGTCAGGATAATATCCACCACTTTGGCCAAGATTTCTTTTATTTCACATTGTTCTTGGGCCAGGTTCGAACACAGCCCAAAAATCGACTCCACTGTTGCCTCGATTGCAGTGAGGCTGGTCATAATTGACGCTCCCTTTTGGATGGTAGAGGAACAATCCGTCCTTATTGTAGTGTCACATGATTCAAAGTCATCAGAAGATGTCAATTGATGTCTATTCAAATCTGGACTAACAGATAGATTAGTATTTGCTGTCACCAATAAGTCCCTACCGGTGGTCTGCGTAATTTGTTCATAATGTGCTTCTCGCTGCAGACCTAGGCATCATTTTAGGAGGAAGCTGTTGTTATCTGAAGAACAATGTAGATGGTGAAACTACCATTGTTGCAGGCTGAGCGTTGTTCACAGTGTTATTGTTTGTGGCTTTAGTTGTTTTGTAAAAAAGCCTGTGACCTTTGAACAATCAACAATATGTTCTGTATTGCCTTCTTGTATGGCCAAAACGTCAAAGTGGCATGGGCCATATAAGGTGCTAGAGCAGACAGGAACCTGTACCTATAAAATAGCCCAACCTGATAGAAAACAAAAGACCCACCTTTACCATGGAAATCTCCTAAAGGAGTGGAAAGATAATCCTTCTGCCACCACCTCCTCGATATTGTCTTGTTTGGGACCTGACGAGATAGATAAACTCTGAACTTATACCCCAAGAAATATCTAAACAAAAACAAGAAGATTTGATGAACCGTATCATGGCATTCCGCAATGCATTCTGCAAGAAACCAGGAGAGCACATTGTACTTCATTATATCAGAACCCTAAAGGGAAAAGTGGTCCATTTGAAACCATATAAACTCCAAGAAGGACGAAAAGAAATAGTGGTTGAAGAAGTGAAATAATTGCTGAAGGCAAACATTATCGAGCCTTATTCAAGCCCATGGTCCTCCCCGATTGTGTTGATAAGTAAACCTGATCAATCTTGGCAGTTTTGCATAGACTTCAGGCAGGTTAACGCCATCAATGCCTTCAATGCCTATCCAATGCCACGCATCGATGAGTAAATAGAGAAACATGGAAACGCCACATTTCTATCAACCCTAGATTTAACCAAGGGATATTGGCAGGTCCCAGTACATGGACCAGATAAGGAAAAGACAACTTTCTCGACACCCTTGGGACTATTCCAGTTCAAAGTCCTCCCTTTCGGCCTGCAGGGGACCCCAGACACTTTCCAATGACTCATGGACAGGATATTACATCCCTACTCAGATTTCTGTGGGGCTTACATTGACGACATAGTCATTTATAGTAAAGCTTGAGGAGACCATCTTTTCCATCTTTCTACTATTATGAGAACCCTCAGAGAGGCCGACTTTACTGCAAATCCATCAAAATGTAGGCTGGCTCAATAGTCCCTTAAATACCTTGGCTTCTGTGTAGGAAATAGCAGTGTCATCCCCAACAAGAAAAAGTGAAAGCCGTCCTAGATGCCCCCACACCCAAGACCAAGAAAGACCTCAGAGCATTCCTAGGATTGATTAGTTATTATCGTAGGTTTATTCCAAATTATTCAGACAGATGAGCCAGATTAAAAGACAATTCAGTAATGCCGAACCCCAGAAGATTTTGGACTGATGAGGACTGTGCATGTTACAGCAACCTAAAGCAAAACTGTGTCAGAACCCCATCCTAAAAGTAGTAGACTTTTTGAAAGAATTAGTGGTACAAATTGATGCCTCTCTCAGAGGGTTAGGAGCAGTTTTATCACAAATAGACGATGGAGTAGAACTCCCCATCCTAATCTCTAGTCATAAACTCCTCCCACATGAGAACTACTGTGTGTTGGAATTAGAGACCCTTGCCATCAAATGGGCAATTGTCCATCTAAGATACTATCTTCTACGGAGAAAGTTCACACTTGTCACCGACCACTGATCTTTAGTATGGATAAGTCAACGGAAAGGACTCTAACCCTCGATCATGTGATGGCTCTTAGACATGCAACCTTACTGTTTCACTGTGGAACACCGAAAAGGTAAAGAACAGGGGAGCATCAATTTCCTTTCCAGTCTCCCTGTGAAACAGATGCAGCTACATCGCATAGGGGAAGGTTATGTGAGAAACCAGAGGGTGTCTCACCCGCTAGTCCAAGGGGATCTCGCTCTCAGGTGGCCAAAGCACGGTCATTGCATTTGGATTCAGACCCTGGGGGTGGACCACTGTGGGATGATCACCTGGGTGAAGGGTCTTCAGGGAGTGGGGGTTAGACATTTTACGCAAACACTGGGCCGGGGAAGAGGGTGACTAAGAGTAACCAGACTAACTCTCTCACATCGTACTGGACATGACCCGTTAATCGGGTCAGGCATAGTCAGGCATTTTACACTCAGTGCATACACCTGATAGATGTATGCACTGATCTCCTCACATGAAAAAAGACAACACCTAAAGACACGCTCTGAGCAAAGCGGTACACGAGTATGAGCAGAACTTCCAGAACGAAGGCACAACTACTGTAGCAGAGAAGCTAACCAAGGGACAAGAGCAGCGGTTCAAAAACCCTCAGGGTTCCCTACTAGAGGTCGTTGACTCCGACAGACCGCGAAAGACATGTGCAGAAAAGCAGATCTAACAAGTGAAGATTGCATTGTGTTTTAAGGACGCCAGTGACCCTCCCGGGTGAACGGCAGAGTTGGGGAGGCAAGGTCAACTCTGTGGTACTAACCTTGACCCATGTGAATGGGTCATACACTTTACCGGTTTGGGTTATTATGGAAAGTTTAGCAAGGGAGGTAAGGATTTCACTATGTTGCTGGTATCTCAGCCAGGGTAGCTAATAAAGTGGTTGCTCAGTCATTTGTGCCCTGAGAGCCTATGGTGTAGTTTTTAGCTTCAACATCAAATGTCAGCTAAAGGAAGCAACACCGCGGATAGCCCAGCTTATTTTTAGTAGTGGGTTTATACAGTAAGGCACTGTTTGTTTATTTTTTTGTCACATGAAATATAGATGCTTTCACCTTTCTCTGCCAGAGTGAAAACAGTTTTTGTGGTGTTTAAGGTATTTGTCCTCTTTAACTCTGTTTTTCTCTTTTCAGTGTCTATGGGGATCATTACAGGGGTGCCGGTATCCTGCAGGTAATTCTGGCTGGATACCGGAAACCCTGCCTTACAGTCTGCACCACCCGCTATTTCCTGGTATTACCAGGATATTATGGGTGGCGGAGTGACGATAAGTTACCATTCCCATGAAGTCCAAAAGGGCCCCATGGCATTGATTTGCTGAATCACTGGCACCGTTATTAACATTGACAGTAATTCAGACATTGTTTTGCTCGTAGGCGCCTGAACTCCCAGCAAGTCAGGCCTGCCGGGAGATCCGTCGTACCCAACGGCAAACTTGGAAGTGTGCTGGTCTGGTAAAAATGCCAGAGTCAGAATTACCAGAATTTTTACAAGACCGTCATACTTGTAATGAGCCCCTATGTTTGGCAGTAAATTGTTGTGTGGTAGACTGCAGCTACCATAGGGGGTATTTCTTTGGTTTCACAGGAAGTTAGTAATATCTATAAATTACATTTATGTTAGGGATGTAAAGAACACAGTGTTACATGCCACTTTGGGAAATTTGTAAGCCGTATTTACCGCCTAGTTACAAGTCATATTAGATTTATTTCATTTTGCGTTACAGGCAGTTGTTAGATGTTTAATAGCTATTTAAGTATTTATTGCTTAGAAAAGCCTGAATCCATCCTCAATGTATTCAATTAAATGTGAAGGGCTCCTGCTCTCAGGTGTCGCTCCAGTAACTGGAAGGTTGCTGTAGGCCATGGATGCAATATTCATACCATTCACTGTTTAAATGTTGATTAATGTGCTGCTGTCATATTTATATATTTAATATTTATTATACAGATATGTATGTTCACCAGAGTGTTGCTGTCAGTGAAGTTCTTACCTGGGCTGCCACTAACAGTTTACCTCCACAGGAGATATTTGGCAGGATATTTTACTTTCTTTCACTTTCGGGGGAGATGCTGATTTCATAACCAGTAAGCGCTGATGGGGTCTGACCCAAGAAGGTTTCGCGAACATAAATCACGTGCCTGCGTGCGAATAAATGTGTATACTTGCCTTCTGGAAAACGGAAGTAATGATATTTTGAAAGTGATTGCGCATTATCTGCTGAAATCTGTAAATCCCTTTGCTGCAAAGTGGAGGAAGCATGTATTTAATGAATTAGCCCAGGCTGATACCACGGTAGAGTTATTATTATCAAAGCCTGTTAGAGCAAAGGAAAAAGTACATCTGGCTGATTGGGTAGCAAATATGACAAGGTGTTCCCAATATAAGGACTTTGACATCCTCTTATTTGGTATAAAAAGATATGGGTTGATGTCAGACTTGTTAAAAAGTCCCTCTCCTAAAGTAAGAATGGGATACTTAAGATTTCGGTTAAATCTATGGTATAGAAGGGATGTCCTTTGTAAAAGGAAAATGTTGGAACAAGCACAAAATTACTGTAGATATTGTTCTGTGAAAGAACAAAGAGAGACTCTGCAACATCTGCTCGTGGAATGTGTAGCACTTTGTGATGTACGAACCAGATGTTTTGCACATACTCAGGTAGTAAAAAGACAGATGGAGAGTGATGAAAGATTGCATGAGCTGTTTCTAGTACCCACCCAAAAATCCAGATTGCCATAGTGCAATTCTTTCAGATTGTGCTCTCTTGGTTAGAGGGGTGAAACGGGTAATGTATTATCGATAAGGCTATCAGGTAACTGGTGGGTTGTAAGAGGAAAAGTCGAGTCAAGTAGCATTTAAGTGGAATTTTGTAAATAGTATGAATTAGTGTGATTAGTTGTATAAAATGAATTGTTATTAATTATGTGATAACGGTTATTGCAAGAATGTGTTATCTTTTAGCCTTGTAAGATTGACAATTATTGTGTTTTGTATATTAATGTTATTTATCTGTTAATGAAATTTGAAAAGTTGTAATACAACTAAAACAAATAAATATAAAAAGAAAATGTGTATACTTGTTATCCATTTCATTTACAGGTTGTGTGCATCCTAAAAACCCTACGGACTGTTGATTAAGGGCATTAACCCTTTATACCAAGGTTGTCCAACATACGGCCCGCGGGCCACCATGCGGCCCTCCAAGCCATTTCATGTGGCCCGCGAGGCTGTACAGACAACATTGAACAAATAAAGAAATACACCGGGCCGTGGTGGAGGACTGTTACTGCCGCTGGTGCCCCCTAAAAGGGGGGGGGGAAACCGCTGGCAGTAACAGGCCACGGCCCGGTTTATTTATTTATTTGTTCAATGTTTGTCGGGTCCGTGGACCCGATTAATTTATTTATTTCTGCAATGCAGAAATAAATTAATTAATCGGGTCCACGGACCCGGCAAACATTGAACAAATATATAAATAAACCAGGCCGTGGCGGAGGACTGTTACTGCCTCTGCCACGGCCCGTTTTATTTATTTATTTGTTCAATGTTTGTCGGGTCCGTGGACCCGATTAATTTATTTATTTCTGCATAAATAAATTAATCGGGTCCACGGACCCGACAAACATTGAACAAATAAATAAATAAACAGGGCCGTGGTCTGTAACTGCCTCTGGTGCCCCCAGCACCAGAGGCAGTTACAGGCCACGGCCAAGTTTCAGGGGCGCAGAGTATGCGGGTGCTCCGGCCTCCTAGGCCGGAGAGAAGAGACGCAGTATGGATGGTCCTTTGTTCCATCCATACTGTGTCTCTCTCTGGCAGCCCGGGTAAAAGCCGGGTAAAAAACAATGTTTAAAAAATGTGGGACGGATGCAAAGCAAGATGCTCTTGTTTTGCATCTGTCCCTCAATTTCTAAAAATCGTTTTGGTTCGGGTATACTTCTACATCTGTGTGCACGGATGTAGAAGTACACCCAACCCAAAACGATTTTTAGAAATGGAGTCACAGATGCAAAGCAAGTCTGTCCCTCAATTTCCAAAAATCGTTTTGGGTTGGATGTATTCGTACATCTGTGCACCCCGCTTGGCAAGAGGGGTGCACAGATGTAGAAGTACACCCAACCCAAAACGATTTTTAGAAATGGAGGCACAGATGCAAAGCAAGTCTGTCCCCCAATTTCTAAAAAATCGTTTTGGGTTGGGTGTTTTTGTACATCTGTGCACCCCTCTTGCCAAGAGGGGTGCACGGATGTAGAGGTACACCCAACCCAAAACGATTTTTAGAAATGGAGGCACAGATGCAAAGCAAGTCTGTCCCCCAATTTCTAAAAAAATCGTTTTGGGTTGGGTGTATTTGTACATCTGTGCACCCCTCTTGGCAAGTGGGGTGCACAGATGTAGAGGTATAATGTAGCGGGATCGAACCTGTGTTGCTCCTGAGCTATCCTCCCGAGACTCTGAAGATCTGAAGTACATTTAATGATACAGAACCAGAACTATTGAGCAAGTCTAACATCATCTTCATCATCATCAGAATAAATCAACACTGTTGTGGTTATACAAGAGCTAATATATTCAAAGGGATGGAATTACTCCGAATGTAGCAGCACTATTCAATAACCCAAAGTGCTTAAGCATAGTTAATGTGAAAATATGACAGTTCTCACCATTGGGACAGTACTGCCTTGAACAGAGTTTCACAGTGAAGAAGTGAGCAAGTGATCTGGGGTATGCAGCCCACACACACGCATGGCATTCCCATGCAACCACTTGCGCGAATTGCACCAAATTAGTGAGATTGTGCTCCAAGGCACACGCACAGTCTTTGCTGTGAGGTTTGACACACTCACAGGATGGGATGGCATTTCGTTCTCCTATCCTAGTTGTGTTGTTCTGCCTTTTGAGGGCTACTACAACCTGGATGATTATAGAGGGGTGGAGTAGGGGCAGTATTGGCCTACTGGAATGCAACTGGAAGGCTTAAACCTCGTTCTTACTTGCCTTTAGTATATGCAATACATGCTAGCCAATGTTTCCACTGTTCTGCACCCCCCCGTCCCCCTCGCACCAAGTTGGCGACTACGTGCAAATGCGGTCATATAAGTGCTGGTTATGTCACTTCCTATATTTGGGCACCACCCAGGAAATTCATAAGTCGGCTCCCCTGCCCGATTTATTTATTTGTTCAATGTTTGTCGGGTCAGTGGACACGATTAATTAATTGATTTCTGCAATGTTGGGTCCGACCAATAAACCGGGCCGTGGCAGAGGACTTTTACTGCCTCAGGTGCCCCCTGGAATGGGATTATGCTTCTTTCATTACCACAGAAGTATTGAATGTGTATTACAGAGATAAGCTGGCATATGTATTGTGCACACTGCACATGCTCAGGCAGCATCAATCATGCTTTGTAGAGGACAATGCTGGCCTAAATTGGTGACAGCCAGCATAGACATGTTGCTACAGAGGCATATTTTGGGCACAACCAGCATGTCAATGTGTTACATCAGTGACAGTGCTGTCTTACACTGTGGACACATTGATCATTAAAATGTGTTGTGTTCTACAATGTTCTTGTCTGCTGTTAGTGACATGGAATGTACATGTTCCCCTTTAGAACTGATTGTAAACGTATGGCTTTTTGGTCACTTTTCCTGCTGTAAAATGCACAATTTCAGCCCCATATTTGGAAAAAAAATCTTGGGGGGGAGACCCCCCCAAACCCTCCCTATATTGTTATAGATCCCTCGCTACGTTCGGTCGCCCCCACTATTTCCGAGAAATATCTACACATACACACTTGAAGAAATCACTAGAAACTAACCTTTCATCACTGCCCCCGACACCAAAAGCTACCTTTGGGACTGCATGGCTATGCCTTTGATGCTATTGTGTGAAAGGTCACACACCATCGCTTTTGAATATACTGCTTTGGGTCAGGGTGTTCACTTTTGGCTCGCCGGCCCTCCGGGTGACAAAAAGTGAATGCTTCGGCCCCACATTCAAAAAGGTTGGACAAGCCTGCTTTATACATTCATTTATATGCAAGTAAGGACTAGCCGCAGATAACTGTCTCCCTAGGTTTCCCATGGAGATTCTGACACATGCATGTGCACAGTAAGACATGTGCCCTTCTTCTGTTCCATGCAGGTTGCTACCTAGTCATTACTTCATTCGTTTTTACTTATAGGTTTGGTTCATGGCAATCGCATCTATCAAAAGGCACTTACACCGTACACTTTGGAGGCACTGCTGAGATCCCGGGAAGTACACCAGCCATAGACAGGAGTTCAGTAAAGTATGTTGGCTACTCCCTCTCAAGTGGTCATCATGATGGAGGACTGCTGCACTGGGTGCGTGCCTAAGGACTTAGTCCGGAAGTTTGGATTCTAGTGGGAGGGGTCCCATTGCATACCCCTACTGATGAAATCCTGGCCATGACCAGCTCTCTGGACCCCATCACGGTGAAGGTGAAATGTTTGGGATGTATTCCTGGCCAGGACACCAAATGTTATATGCTGTTTTATGGGCATAATTCTCTTACAGGCAAGACACTGCCCTCTGAAATCCGAGGTGGGGCACCACTGTTTGCTTTTCAAGTGTGGTCATTAGCCTCCTGGCCAGGTAGACTTCAGCGCCCCGAATCCGCCATGTCAACCAAAGATGCCATTGTCATTGCTGCCGCTGTGGCAGAGGCTGTTAGAGTAGCACTAGATTGACAGCCTATACCATCCTTCATGCATGAACATGGGACATAAACGTGACTATGACTGGTTTTTGTGAAGCGCCCTGTTCCAAAAGGTGAAGAGGCCTAAGAGCTATGAACTGATCTCACCAAACTTTTGCTGCCAGACTTAGAAGGTGTCGGATCATGAGAAGAGATGGCAAGTAGTGGAAGCATTGGGGGCTCTGCTCTGCAAATGGTACAGTCACTCCGTGATTTGGGTCAAGATCTTACTTCTCAGCAAGTGATGGGAGCTTTGGCAGGAGCTTTTGGAACCACCAAAGGAGGATATAACCTGATGATTAAGTTCCATGTCACCACTCCGCGCTCAGGAGAGACGCTGTCTGATTATGTGATGCGGATTGAACAAACTCTGCATCTGGCCCACCAAAGAGGAGTAGTGGAGACATCAAAATGAAACCTCTGCCAATAAAATCAAGTACTAAGAGGGGCTCAGGAGGCGGCGATTCTGCTACCATAAATGAGACTGCTTCAGAAGCTGGATAATCCCCCTTGCTATGAAGAAAAGCTGAGGTCCATTAGGGCACTGGAAGAGGAGACAGGCAATGTCACAGTGCAGAACCATCCAGTACAATACCAGACCATTTCCCCAGACACTACTACCGCTTAGCAGAGGTAAATAGAAGAGCTACAGCAGTTTGTCAAGAAGCTCCAAATACAACTATTGTCCGGGGAAAATCCATCACCAAATATGGACAGAGGGGGAGGTGTCTTTCCACCATCCCGTGAGAGAAGCAGGCTTACCGACGGGCACAAGAGCCCAGAGAATTTCCAACCCTTTCTTCTACACCCCTTCCACCATGGAGATTTTGCCATTGATGTGGAGCTGATGATCATTCTACTTGCCTGTGCAAGAGAGATCCAAATTAAGCATGGGTAGATGTCCGTTTTGATGCTCTCTAACCCACTCCTGTGAGGGCCATGTCGGGAAACGCTTGGGAGGTTCTAGAGGAGGAGCCGCTAGAACCCCAACATCAGGAATAAGGCAAACACAGACAACCCGAGGATGACACCGAACTCTGGGATCAACTCCATTGGATATCAGACTAAGGCTCAGGCAGGTCCAAAATGTGGATCATCTCTGCCAGGTCCATGAGCTCTGCAGCAACAAGGCTGAGCTGCCAGCGAACCGCTCCAGGCCGAAACAGTATCCCAAACACAGCATCCCAGCTGGTCTCATTGGGACCACTATGCCAGTCCCAGTCAATCTTGAAGGGCGGAGGATAACAGCCTTACTGGACAGTGGGTCCCAGGTCACCATAGTGTATGGACACTACTATCGCCAGCATATGACACATCTACCTCTGGAACCTCTAGGAGGGTTAAAAATTATTGGAGTATGATATGCTGCCTGTAGATAACTCAGATATCTCTGTGTGAAAATCCATCTGACACAAGAAGTGGCTGAGTGAGCACCACATTGAACACACAGGCATTGGTTTGCACCATGAAGAACCAAAACCCGGAAGTACACCTGGTCATGGGCACCAACTCTGCAATGGTTGGTACACTGATAAAACTGTAAGAAGATGGCTGGCATTCAGTTTTCCCGAACTCTGTAGATGCATCCAGTCTGCCAACAGGCTTACCTCAAGAGAGGATTGGAGAAGCTTAGTCAACCTGAAGGGCCTGTGGGAGATGTGACCACCACCAATCAAAGTCAAGCTGACATGCCACCTGGCAAGACTGTGATGGTGTCTGGCTACGTATGCCTCAGAGAACATGACATTTACAGAAGGTTGGTGATGGAGGCTCCCAAGGGTGAAGACATGCCTGGAGATATGTTGGTACAATGCACATTAGTCATTGACAGTGTCCAAGGGTTGAAAGACTTCAAGGTTCCTATCACTAATATAACAGGCAAAAGCATACGTCTTGCTGGGGTTTTGAAGATGGCACGATTCTCACTGACACTGTGGCTCAGACTAACACTGCTCATAGCACCTATCCTCCTTTTGATGCTCAGAAGGTCTACTTTGGGGACTCACCACTGTCTTAGCAGGAAAAAGATCATCTAGGCAAACACCTGATACTGACGGCGGAAGACTTTTCCACTAGCGATAGAGATCTGGGAGAAGCGCATGGAGTGGAGAGCCACATCAGGCTGAAAGACAACAAGGCCCCACTATAGCTTGTGGATAGATTCACCAAAAACACCTCAGAACGACTCATCAGAAAGGTGCAATCCAATAGCCTTAGACCCCCAACTTCAAACTCAAAAAAACAGGAGGATCTAGCTTTCCAGTCATGGCGGCAAAACTATGGAACTACATCCCTGATTCCTTAAGAGCCATATCTTCCTTTCACTCCTTTAAAATTAATGCTAAGCGGTGGCTGCACTCCCATGACTTGTGACTGCATATGGACAATGAACTCAAGCTGGTCTACAACACCACAACATGAAACTGTAATTAATGTACTTAATGTCTAAAACTGTATATCGCAATAAGACATGTAAGTATGTAAATGTTTTGATGTCCATGTCATCTGTAACTTATGAAACCTGTAATGCGCCCAGGTGCCTGAGGGCCTGGTGCACTCTATAAATGAATAAACAATACAATACATTGCATCATTTGAGGGGGCGCATGTGCAACATGACAACTCTATCTTCTTGCATACAGCGCCTTCCATGGCCGACAAGAAGTTCCAGATGTACCTATTCTGTAGGGTCATCAGCCGTATAGCTCACAGCTCACTTTTTATCGAATTCAGACCTGTGTTATTTGCCAATTTGATATTTCCCACTGCACTATAAGCAGCCACTTAGCTACAGCCTGGATACCTGGCATTGAAAGGGAGATAAAGAACACATCTGTCTTCTTATAGGGGTGATATTTGTCTGGAATTTCTTTCAACAGTTTGGAGGTAATGTTGGACAGGTAGTTTGATCATTTCTGTCGTCTTCTCCTGATTGAGCGTTTCTTTCTTTTTACTTGCAGGGCTAGGGTTGGCTCTGCTATTGACCTGTTTATTAGAGCCAGGTGTGCATCAGGAACCATTTGGTCAGCTGAATGCAGGGCAGTTAGTGAGCAAGTGCCTCTCATGATGGCGGGAGATGCACGTATGCTTGTTGGCTGCGCACCCAGAAGATGTCCATAAGAACAGCTGTTGCTTCGTTGTGGTCAGGGGTGAACAATGTCTTGTTGCACTTGTTATTATTCCCTACATGAATGGTGCTATTTCCTCAAAAGCAAAACTCATATTCTTTTGCTGATTGTATTTTCACTGGAGTTTCTTTTGCTTTGATCCATGTTAGCTTTGACACGTATGTGCCCCATATGACAAGAGAGTTCTTGTTCACCTTCCATAGCACTTCTTCATCGAACCCCGCCAAACCCTCCTGCTGCACAGCTTACTACTGCCGCCTCCCATTTGTTAACATCATGGGCATCCCTGATGCATGAGGGGTGAGAGAGAAAACATAACAGCTCCTATTTGGCCTTTCCTTCCCCACTGAGCGTATGTGACTGTACCATAGATTACATCCTGAATGTGTGCATCAGTAATTGTATCAAACACAACCCATTTGCATTGGGTGTATTTCGTCTCTTCTTCAACCCCAGTCTAGTCCGCTGTTTTTTAACCAAGTGTTGTTACCTGTTATTCAAGCGTTTTTTTCTGTTAACATCACTTTGAAAAATATAATTTTGAAAAATATCATGTTCAACACACTGTGTACACCCCCCTTTTTATATGCCCCCACAATATAACCTGACCCAAAGAATATTCACAAAATCCGGGAACAAAACCTAAACATATATACAATACAGAGAGTATTACATGTTGCTTGTGGGGAGGGACCTAGCGAGTGAGAAGAACGAGACAACAAGGAAGTGATCACAGTTTTTTTCATGCTTCGTTCCATTGAAAGAAAACGTGTTATGCCTCTGAATGAACGTGGTCCTGAAAGGAAAACACACCCTATACTGGAACTGCTGTCAGCAAAGCGCCAATGGCTGGCAATCGTACCTAAACAGCTATAGCTTTATTATTAAAGTTGTGGCGGATCTGTCAAAGGGGGAGCTGCATGGGGTGACGTTCGGACATCAGAAAGGTGAACCCAATGCTGCAACTCCTTGACATTGACAGCAAACGGGGTGTCATAGACAGCGGTAAATGGGCCAGTACTGCACACGTTTTGCCTTCATAATGAAGGCCTTTCTCTCTGCAGCACTGCTTTTAATATTAACTGCAAGATTAAGTACATTTTTGCAAATAAGATAAGTGGCACACTTTTAATAAATGTTCGCAGTGATACTGCTGCACAAGCTGCCTACACAACAATGGATTTTAGCAGCTTTTGCTGCTGGAAAGCACGACACCTCGCCTACAATCCTTCCACCCACCTCAGGTGGTGCTGGAAACTGGAGGGGCGAATGTCGCCTTTCCATATACATTTCTTCCTGAACTCAGATTCAGGCCCAGAGAGTGATCTGAGAGAGATATAATGGAACCTTGAGGTTCCAAGGGCAGTATAGGAGAACTAGAGGGGCAGAGAAGTGTCGGGGTCTGTCTGCTCTTAGTGCTAGTAAAACCAAGACGAGGAGGCAATATAGCAGCTCTGCTTCTGAAACGTGAACAGATGTGGATCTTTAGATTGAAGACTCACCTACAAGGATTGAACGAGGAAATCTGCTGGCAAGCACTAGCAGTGTTGTAACATAGACTACATAACAGGCCTGATAACTATTACAAACATGATCCGGCAAACTGATGTATCTGAGATCATATAACTTTTCTAGTAAGTCCCCAAATCTACAATAATAGATAAATATATTCACATGCATCCCCTTGTATGTGCGGTGTCTACCCCAAATGGTTAAGATACCAAGATATAATAAGGGTATCCAAAATATCCAACAACGAAAACCAAGTCTTGACAATAATATGCAAATGCCACAAATTGTATAGGGAAAGGAACAGAACAGTTCTGACCCGCAATTAGGCAGACCATTGAAAAACATCTCAGCAACATTTAAGCTGCTTTACTAAGACATATCTGCGATATACCACATCGGCTTTATAAGCCATTTACGAAACAAAAAAATCGAGGCCAACGATACCACACAAATATACGGCAAAATAGTCTATACACCAATACAACATGACCTAAGAACAGATTGAGAAATGGTATCAAAGTTACAGACCGATGATACCCATACATTGTGAAAACTACATTACCCAGAATCACTTGTGGCCCGTATCCATGGCAAGTACATGTCTCGTGAAAAAGGAGACACATATATATATAAGAAATAGGTATTGTAAAATCAAATACGTCTTCGATTAATATTACAGAGCTAATTTATACATGAATACAGTAAATCGCAGCAATTGTTTGATATAATACAATCGATCAGACTCACGTCACGTAACGTGTTTCACATGAGTATAAACAAGGAAAACCAAAATGGCGAACGCAACAACGACGCGATAGAAACGGGAGGACCGGAACATGAGAAACAAGAAATAACCCAGTAAGAGACCATACATAGATCATTGCGATCGCTTAAAACTAGCTTAACAATCACGCTCAATGATAGAATTGCAATGTCGTGCTAGTGGACTCGGTCCGTATAGCAAACAAGAGCCATTGACTAAAAGATGCAGAACACACATCGTCAGTTAAATACCCGTGTCGTATACACTGTTCCCATGCAGATTACCTTGGATGAGGGAATAACAGTAGAGACTAACTACGTACATGAAGAACAGCGCCAATAGGAGCACTTTTAAAACGTATCGTCCAAAGCTATCTGGAAGGTAAATGAATAAATATAGGAAACAAGATAACAGGAAATAAATGCAAAAGGTTGGCTTTGACTAACAGGTTGAATGCCCTCACCTATAGGAATAAGAACAAAAAGGAATGTGAGGCGGAACTAACACGAAAAGTAGAAGACACACGGACACAGCAACACAGCAAGGTAAAAAAGATAATGTGATATTCTCAGCACCCTGAGGCTGTGGATATACATTTTAAAAGTAACATTGGCTTACCATCCAACAGGCCAACAAACTGGACGACAACAGTCTACTCATGAAAATGTGGACCGACTCGCTGTAGGAAGACGGGTGAGCCGCAAGCACCTGTCGACCAAAATAGAATGTATCATAAATGTCCATAGAAGGGTTACTGATAGTGTTCCCTTTCTATCTTTCTCCACCTAAGGGACACGAAAGCCAATCTCCAAAACCTCCAAAACCTGACCACAACCCAGGAAACCTCCCAACCCTATAATAGGGCATAGAGACATTAATGAAAAACGGTCTTGTACTAGAAAATGAAATGCTCTGACAAGCAGGGTATCTTTATGTCCTGAAGAAAGCGGAAACATAGATTATAGCCGGTGAAACCGGTCGACAGAAGGAAGACTGGTTTGGGAGTGATGACCCAAACCACGACACCTACTACAAGCGAGTTGTGGGCTCGGTATAATAACATCAACCTAAGCATATTTTAATGAGTGACATGTAACAATTATTGCCTGTTGTTTAAGAAAAACTTAATTGACATCAATTGAGTATTTTTTCAAATAAGACACACTGCTTTGTAGGCGATACAAATAAAAAACATAATCGACCTACTCAGGGTGTGCACTTCTTTTTAGCAACACAGGAAAGTATTAGAGAGGACAGGGTCAGCCTCTTGCATGTCCCCACGCCCTAGACAGGCATCCCACCAGCGCTTCCTAGGGATGACTAGAACCACGTGAAGGGAAATCAAGAGGTTGCGTGTAGGGAAATTCATGTAGATATAGGGACTTAAACCTCCCTCCATGAATAACTTTTTAATCAAACGGTTTTGACATTAATGTGTTAATAATTGCGGGTAAGACAGAATGGAATCACCCAGGGACTCCAAACTGTATAAATAGGCCTTAAACACAACATTAACCCAAGCCACAACAAAAACACAAATGGCAGGCAGTAGAATATAGGTTCTAAAGCCATACCCAGGACTGACTAATCCTCCTGGCTGTTAGCTGACCTCCGACAGCCCACAGACCAGGCCCAGAGATCAGGGTCCATTAGCCTGAGATCCCAGGAAATCCGCTCACACCTGGGGCAGATGTAGACAGAAAACCAATAACCCTCAGTTCAAACCCTGCACTGTTGGGATACAGCCTGTACTTGCCATTGAGCCTGACATTCCTACCTGATCACAGCGACACACTCCAGGGTCTTCCAAAGGCTCCCCCACCCCTGACGGCAAACTCACAAGCAAAGGCAGCGTGAAACACTGGGAGCTGCTGACACGCCCCAACATGAGAGGCGGACCAATCTGCTTGGGCCAACGTCATCACTAATTCCCCAACTGAGCAGGGAGCAGGAGCTCCACGTGGCAGTACGTGTACCACCAATGGTCACTTCCTCCACCGACTCTGACAGGTAAGCTTGTGTGCCACAGAACTCTGGGGATTGCAGCCCTTCATCTGCCAAACCAACGGCTACATGCCCGGTTACAATGAGTCACTCAACGGCTTGCTGATATCTGCCCCCGACAGGCTTCACGCATCCCAGCATCCCAGCACCAAGCGTGCTCTACTAGAAACAGCCATAGCTCCCGCAACAACTCATGAGTTGAGACTCACACCCCCTGGCCTCCAAGTCCACAAACTTCACCACGACCGTTCCCTACCTGAAAGTTGCTGAGGACAGAGTTCCTAGATCGTTCCTCTCGCAAGCCCCACCTTGTTGGCACTGGCACCACCTGGGATGCGAGTAAGCCCTCCTGGCACTGGGTTTCGCCACCCCAACCTCCTGCCAGCAGGCCTCTGTCCTGCCATGGCGACACTCACACTACCCGGCCTGCCAGCCCTTACGAACTGCAGGATCAAGCCACCTCGGCCCGGCTCTGCAGTGATGGTGCCTCCTGGTGTGGATGGGATCCCTGGTGGACAGTGTCTGTCCCTTTGCCGCTCCCTCTGCTGAAATATCTGATCCAGACACCCCTGGAGGACCAGCTCATCATCAAAATGTAGTAGCCACGTGGGTAAAGAAGACACTGACCAAGGCTTCTTCAGGGAGGTTTATTCCATTCCCCAGAGTACCAGGTAAGTGGTAACAGATAGGTTACTATGCTGAGAGATACTGGCACATCCAACAAAAGCCAGCAACCAGATCCAACTGCCATTGTAAGAACCTTCACACCATGAGACCATTCCATTCTCCATGGCATCACTCAATTCCACTCACAGTGACACACATCCCCAGAGGAAGCCTACAACAGTGTTATTTGTGAAGCCAAAAACAAAGTGCCGCGCCTTCTTCTCTGTACGCCAATGAGACACAGGACAAGAGTTTGCAATCACAGGTGGCACCAGCACTGCACTTCATGCATTATGAGGTGCACAGATGCCCAGCCATGAAAAGGACCCCACTATGCTTAAATCCTGCACAGTGAAAATACATTTGCAGCCAGCCCGGAATTTTACAGTCAGGCCTCAAGTGCTGCATGCCTTTGAACAGAGAACATGTGCTCAAAGCATTTGGATTCCAAGTGAAGAGTGAGTCCAAAGTCCAGCACCATACAGTTGCTCATCCGTACCCTCAACTAAAAAATGCAACTAGTCCAGAAGACCCCTTAACAGTGAAATCTGCTGGTTGTGCCCTCCAGTAAACAGAGAAGCACACCACATCAGTGGCAGCCAGGCACATGTGTGCAGCCTGCACATTGAAAGTCTAAGCTCGCTGAGTGGAGCGGAGCACCTACTGTGGGGATGAGAGGGTAAGGCTATCCGGCAGTGGAGTAAAACCATTATATTAAAAAAAGACAGTCACAAGGGGGCACGGATGGGGTGGTGTTCAAACACAGTTAGGATGTTGGTGGGGACATGACATCTGAAGAAAAGGTGCCCCTGTCTAATGAATGGGGACAAAATAGTGTGCCATGAAAGTTGGGGGGGCAAACACCCCTGTCCCCCCTAAAAATACGCCCATGCTATCCGGACTCCTGCATTCACTGGTTACACAATGGTTGGACCTGGCAGTTGATCTAACCACGAATCAGCCTAGACACATAGCGATCCACGCTTGGAATCGCTGGGTGTCTAGTCTGAAGAAACAGACAGAAATGTCTCATGAGTTGCATTGACCAAGTAGACCTCAAGCTTAACTTTGTGTTAGATTTTACGGATGTCATGTACTATTGCTTTGTTGTACACAATAACGAATGTGCTTGTGTTGTTTAATGCCGTTATTTTGTTTTATGTTTTACTTGTGACTATTGAATTATCCTCAGAATAAAAAACGCAAATAGTTAATAGATAGTACATTTTTTGGATGGTATGTGGTTTCATTCACAAGGCTAAGTGCTGTTTTTGACAAACTACTCTGCACCTAGGAGAGGACCGTAATACAGGCCCTCCACTTCCCACTGGTTTTTGTCGTTTGCATTTGTTGTTTATGCTGTCCTTTTCATATGTACTTGTGTTATTGTCTGTCCAGAAATAAGATGATGTTGTAAACAGGATAACAGATGTTGTGAGCCCACCTGTGTATTTCTACACAATGGTTGGTCGCCATGCTGCCGAGATGCTTGTTTAGTAAGTAGAACACAAGCCAAAATCATAATTTCACGGATCAAGCACAGGGAACAACGGGAGCCTATCGTTGTCAGTGTCAGCCATTTTACAGTACAATTAGCGAACACAATGCAATGACCGATTCATGACACTGACCCCGGGAATACACTTACAATGCCATGGAAGCGGTGCTGGCAAACGTACTTGGAGTGAAAGACGTGTGCCCTGGAACCCTGCCCTGGTGGGAGCACATCATGGACTTGTAGGTCATAAAATTATGAAAAATGCAGCTAAACTGGCACAGGCAAAGAGGATACAAGCCTCTGTAAATCAACAATTACTCCCTCTTTGTGGCAAATTCTCTAATAAAAGTCACATCCTGTACTACTTGTAGAAACTACAAGAAACCACAACACAGCTGGAAATCGCTTAGACATGAAGGGCTAAATAGCCTGTTAGCCATGTGTTGTTAGGGTCTACACGGGTGTTGGCACCAACCTTTTGTATAATATCTAATTATCAACTAAGCATGTATTTGTGCACACACAGGTAATCATTTGCCTTCAACATGGGAATACCGCAGGCCCACTGATCACAACATACCCCATGTAATGTGCTCACAGAAATTACAATCTGCAAGAGTTAGTCCTTTTAAATGCTATTTCAATGAGTAGGTGGGTCTGACCAAAGATTACTTGTTGCTTGAACTCCTGCATACTAATAGAAGGTGTGTCAGATACGCTATTGCACACCTTCTAAACTGTCTGAATATTAAAAGTGTGGAGGTAATATCAACTTCATTGAAGGAGGGGGAAAGCCTTGAATTTAGAGCATTGGAGAGCAACTAGGTTAACTTGTTGGTTTCAGCTAACAACTGTTTTTGGATTATATGTGAAAGTTAAAGAATAATTGTATTTTTTTGGTTGAAAGAAATATGTATAAGTAAGTGATCTTACTTTTTTATTTCATTTGTATAAAACATTGTGGAAAGATCGGTTTAATCTGATCAAAGCAACAAATAAAAAACAAAAAAGAAAAAAGAAAATATGCTCACTTTGCATTGTGGTAGAATGTGGAAGCAGGAAGCGGGGACACAATAGAGAGACATAACCTTGACAGGATCAGTCCACTTTGTGTCTGTCCAACAAAAGACGAATATGGCCATATGCAGCTGCTTACCTTATCCTGAGCCGACACCGGGAACAAAGGGAAGCACAGTGAGGAGCTGCCCGACCACGAAGAAGACACAAGAGTGCAGAAATATCCAGGGTGTAAACCTTCTTGGCATGAGTGAGGATGAAGTCATCACATTAAGTAGGCGAAGTCTGGAGACCATCGGCCATCTGCTGAAAATTCTGAAATCTGATTTGGAACCTAACAGCAACATTAATACACCAATATCTCCCACCCCACCATAGTGAAACTGACTGTCTGTCCTCCACTTTTGTGTCCCTGGGTGACACCAGGCAACTTCGGCAATGGCGGCTGGTGTGTTCCCACTGGCATACTCACTGTGGTGTTGGCGATAATGGTGCAGCACATTAATACATTAATTTCCCCAAGACATCGGCTCAGCTTTCCCAAGTAAAATCCGGGTTCCATGCTATAGCAGGTTTTCCTAATGCCGTTGGGTCCATCGACGAGACGCATATCCGATTGGTTCCGCCATGTGCATGGAAACAGATGCTTTGGGACAGGAAAAGGCATGATTCAATGAATGTGCAGATGCTATGTTAAGCCAATTTACAGATAACTCACTGTTATGCTAACTTCCCCGGCTCTGCCCAGGATGCTTATATCCTCAGGAGTAGTAGTGTACCTGGCCTACTGACAGCTTTGTGTCAAGAGAAGAGTTGCCTACTTGGTCAGTGAAACACCTTGTTTATGGTGAGTACCTGTTCCATCACTACACTCATGTCAATTGCATGTTCCCCACCTTACTGTTGCCTCATAAATGACTAAACGTGCACCAGTTACGGCGGCAATACCCATGCTGTGAAGCACACGACATCAGTAATTCAACCTATATATTGTTTTGCACATGACAACACTTATCCCATTAAGCCTCAGTTGTTTACTACCTTCCTACACCCCGTAACAGAGGCTGAAGGCTGCTACAATAATTGCCATATCAAGACACCAACACCACTGAACACGCTTTTGGCCTAGTAACAGCAGGCTGAAGGCTGCTCCAATAATTCCTAAATCAAGACGTGCAACACTACTGAACACGCTTTTGGCCTACTAACAGCAGGCTGAAGGCTGCTCCAATAATTCCCAAATCAAGACGTGCAACACTACTGAACACGCTTTTGCCCTACTAACAGCAGGCTGAAGGCTGCTCCAATAATTCCCAAATCAAGACGTGCAACACCACTGAACAACCTTTTGCCCTACTAACACAAGCTGAAGGCTGCTCTAATAATTCCCAAATCAAGACGTGCAACAGCACTGAACACGCTTTTGGCCTACTAACACAGGCTGAAGGCTGCTACAATTATTGCCATATCAAGACACCAACATCACTGAACACGCTTTTGCCCTACTAACACAGGCTGTAGGCGGCTCCAATAATTCCCAAATCAAGACGTGCAACACCACTGAACACGCTTTTGGCCTACTAACATCAGGCTGAAGGCTGCTACAATAATTCCCATATCAAGACGTGCAACACCATTGAACACGCTTTTGGCCTACTAACAGCAGGCTGAAGGTTGCTACAATAATTCCCATATCAAGACGTGCAACATCATTGAACACGCTTTTGGCCTAGTAACAGCAGGCTGAAGGCTGCTCCAATAATTCCCATATCAAGACATGCAACATCACTGAACACGCTTTTGGCCTACTAACACAGGCTGAAGGCTGCTACAATTATTGCCATATCAAGACCTGCAACACCACTGAACACGCTTTTGGCCTACTAACACAGGCTGAAGGCTGCTACATTTATTGCCATATCAAGACACCAACACCACTGAACACGCTTTTGCCCTACTAACACAGGCTTTAGGCGGCTCCAATAATTCCCATATCAAGACGTGCAACACCATTGAACACGCTTTTGGCCTAGTAACAGCAGGCTGAAGGCTGCTCCAATAATTCCCATATGAAGACGTGCAACACCACTGAACACGCTTTTGGCCTAGTAAAAAGTGCATTCCTTTGTCTGCACTTCTCAGGTGGTGATCTGATGCCTTCCCATCCCTGACATCCATGTCAGTGCCTCCTCCAGATAGACTCTCACTCACATGCTCTGTGTCGTTCTGTCTCCCAACCTATGGATCTTACATATGGTCATTGTTTTCTCTCCTTTCTCTTCATCTCCCATTTATGGTGGCACAAGATGGGCAGTCCCCTTGGCCGCCTTCCTGTCCTCCAAAATCATCATTAATATCTATCTGAATGGGACAGTAATGGCCCAGGGCACTCAGCCTAACCTCCTCTTCCTGGATAGGTGTCTCCTCTTTTCTTCTGCTACCTTATCTACCACCTCTCTGGCCCCTCAGCCACCTTCCTACTCTACCTCTCTTGCTCCTCTGCCACTCCCTTCCACCACAGCTGCCTCTTCTGTGGCTCTCCCCTTTGCCTCCTCTCTGGGCCCTTTGCCACCTAGCACTACCTCTACCTCCTCTCTGGCGCCCACCTCTTCCTCATCTTTGGGCCATTTGCCCGCTCTTTTACCTCTGCCCTCTCTTGGGCCCCTCTGCCTCTTCCACTGGGTGTTTCTCTCTCTTGTACCACACCCCAGAATTCTTTCAATAGTGTCATGCTGCCCCACATAGCTACTTTCAATGTTCGCTCTGCTGTCAAACACTCCTCTGATATCTGCCATCTCCTCGAAGACCTTCATCTGGATTTTCTCGCTCTCACTGATACTTGGTTCAAGGCCAGCTCTGTCACAACAAGTTTTGACACTCTCCTACATGAGGGCTACAAGATATTCTCTGAAACTAGGAAGAATTGGCCCATAGGTGGAGTGGCCCTGATCTTTCCTGAGTGAGTTCCTGCCTCTATCATTCCTACCCTGTTACATCAAATTACCATCCTTTGACGTTGTGGTCTCGGTGGAGGGTGTCTACATTGTATGTGTGTTCCCTCAACATGGACGTCAGTGTGCTATGTTCTGTTCTAGTTCCCATGGAGGGTGCATGCCGGATGAGGACTGTTTCTGCCATGACATCATTGTGCATTCTGAACCTGGGATTTCTTGACCAGAATCAGGCGATACGGCGTGTTACTACTCTCACATTTTTTGCTTGTGAGTTCGTGTTCTATGCACTTTTTTTGCCTTCCCTCTACTAGCCTGTCTCTAACTTCCTCTCTCTTCCCTGCTAAGAAACCTTCCTTCCCCGATTCTTGACTGCCGAAGACCGCCCATCTCCTGCCTCGTAGATCGTAATTCCAGTCGAACGTTAATCACAGCATTTGTTAAATTACAACTCGCTGTGTTGTCACAACTCATTACCAACAGTTCTCCTCTTGCCTACAGTTGTCCAGTCCCGGACACAGAGTACAGCTGTCGACATCTACACATTGGGGGACAGCACCATCCTGAAATTGATCCAAAGCACAACAGTTCCCGTCGTCACATGTTTTTATCGCGTCCAAAGGTTTCCCTGGAGTCTCTTAATTCCTGCCTATTTACATTCAGGAGCAGAAGGGGTTGCAGGGCGATTATTACTGCTACTATCAGCTGCTCTCTGATTTGATTCCATCTAGCATGAGTACAATCTTAAATGACTATGTTCAAAGCACAATAGTGTAACAGATAGCATCGCCCGAAAGACTCGACAATATGGATCAGATGCAGCAGCTGATGTCCCGCTGAACAGAATCTTACCTTAGCGATCCACACCCTCAAGCAAGAAAATCTGGCTCTTAGACAACAAATGGTCAGACCACCTAGTGCAGCAGAGCTACCCCTGGCCGCTCTCAAGGGGGAAATTTGATGGAAATCCTCATAAATTGAAGGAGTTTCTCGATGCATGCACCGTTCAATTTGCTTTTAAGGCTGCTTACTTCCCGACAGAAAGAGATATGGTCGGCCACATGATTTCTCATCTCATAGGTGCAGCACTCACATGGGCCACCCTGTTAGTGACCACCAATAATCCAATACTCGACCCACACCCCACCTTTATAAAGAAGTGGACTAACGTTGTTTCATCGCCTGTCATTTTTACGACTGCATTTTAAACGAGTATGAAATTATGAAAAAGGGAATCAAAATGTTTGGGAGGTTCGTGAATAGTAAAAATATAGGTGTTGGTGGGGTGGTGCAACCCCCCAAAAAAAATTAGATGACCTTTTTGTAATTTTATACACGTTTAAAAGGCATTCGTAATAACGTTTGACGATGAAAGACCATAGAACCCAAGAGGTCACCCTATGCGCTCAGGAACAGCTCCTAGATCTCAGACATGGCTCATCCGACTTATTAAAGCATATTACTATCTTTAAACAATTGGCCACTGATAATGCGTGGCTGGGAGATGCTCTAGTTACCAGATTCAGACACAAATTGAATGAAAACTTGAAGGAAGAGTTTCCACGTGCCCCTCGAGCTGCAAATCTCACAGAAATGATATCCTAAACAATGCAAATTGACTACAGATTACAGTAACGATTAACAGAGCGCAAGAGGTGCAGAGCAGACAAACCTCCCACTGAAGTCACCAAGAATTCCATAAAACCGTTGGTTCAAGAAGAGCCGATGCATCTAGGTGTGGCCAGAGGCCCGATATGCACGGAGGACGGCAGCAGGATAAGAACATCCAGATTATGCATGTACTGCGCTGCCAACGATCATTTGGTAAAATACTGTCCTCCAGCACCTCCAAGACACCCAGGAAACACCACGTCCCAATCATAGGGGAACCCACGATTCAGGATGTTTAATCGCGTTCCCATGAACAGTCACCAGGTTTTCACATGGTGGTGATCAAGATAGATTTAAAATTAAAGGAGTTCCAGCGTTGATAGACTGTGGGGCTGCAGGCCTATTAATTGATGATACATGGGCAGCCATAAACAAAATACCCTGTGAATCCCTGGATATAAACATTCCAGTTGAAGGAGTCGACGGAACCCCTCTGATTTCAGGTACCATTACAGAACAGACAGAACCATTGCATATGACGGTATCCTCCCACTAAGATCAGATTACCTTTGACATCATCAAGGCGGCGAACCACCCCAGTATATTGGGACTCCCTTGGCTTCATCTTCACAACCCTTATATTAACTGGAGAGTCAACACTCTCGTGTCAGGCTCTGAGCACTGTGTATCTCATTGTTTAGCAACCAGCCCAACGGGTCCACAGTCCATTTCATTGTCCACTTCAGGGCCAGAGACTTCCTTGTGCATCAACAAGATACAACAGCTAACTCCACAGTATCGGTCTTATTTGTCTGTGTTTTCGGAAGAACTGTCAAAAGAACTCCCCCCCTCACTGAAGTGACGATTGCACCATTAATTTACTCCCTCATCATCCAGTACCTTACGGAAGTATGTATATGTTGTCGACAAAAGAAAAATCTTTACTAAAAGAGTACCTCCAGGCGTATTTACTAAATGGTCTCATAACAGAATCCACCTCTCCAGCAGGGGCATCTTTATTTTTCATACCAAAGAAAGATACTGAAGAACTATGGCCTTGCATAAACTTTCAGGGATTGAACAAGATCACAATTCAAGATCGATACCATATGCCCTTAAGCCCCGATATTCTGGAGGCAGTAAAAGGAGCGACCCTCTACACAAAGCTTGGTATTCGTGGAGCTTACCACCTCATTCGCATCCGAGCTGGTACGAAAAGGAAAACGGCCTTCCGTACTCCATTCAGACACTTGAGTTTAGAGAATTGCCATTTGGGCTCTCAAACGCTTCTGCTGTATTCCAGTGTTTCATGGATCATCTGTTTGCCAGTCTACTGCTTTATTCTGTTGTGATATACATGGATGACATCCTGGTGTTTTCTCAGCACCCAGAGGAACATACAAACCAAGTACTAACCATTTTACAGTGCCTAAACGAAAACCATTTGTACTGCAAATTAGAAAAATTTGAATTTCACAAGGAAGAAGTCACCTATTTGGGGTATGTCTTATCCTTCAAGGCTATCTCCATGGATCCCAAGAAATTTTCAGCAGTGCTTGAATGGACAACCCCATCCTTGTGAGGGAGCTGCAGCGATTACTGGGGTTCGCTTATTTCTATTCATCTCAGAATATTCTCATCTCACATTGCCTTTTACAGGTCTACTACGGAAGGGAGTAAAATATTTGTGGTCATCCACAGCAAAAGCAGCTTTCGAGGAACTAAATAAAGCCTTTTCGACTGCTCCCGTGTTACAGACACCTAACCAGAATAAGGGGTTTATCCTTGAGACCGATGCCTCCTATAACGCACTGGGAGCAGTGCTTAAACAAGAAACCAAAGGATGTATTTGAAGTCCCTCTTGCAAACATGTCCAAAACATTATCACCTGACGAATTGAACTACACTGTTTTGCAAAAAGAATTGTTGGCTATAAAAAGGGCATTCAAAAAATGGAAACTTCTTCCTTTAGGCTCCAAATCTACCACCGAAGTTTGCACTGACCACCAGAATCTGAAGAGTCTACAATATTCTGAGACACAAAATAGCCGACAGGCCCGTTGAGCGTATTTCTTTTCAGTATACAATGTGATTTTTAGCACCATCCCAGGTCGCAACAATTTAATGTTGAATGCCTTGTCAAGGAAAACAAGATCATCCTTTTCCAACTTCCAACCAGAAAAACTGTTCCCTTAGGCAACCTTGAATCATATTATAGAGGATTTCGTACAGGCTGTTAAACGAGACATGAACCTAAAGGATCCAGAATTGGTACAAATCATCAACAAAAATAAGCTATTTGAGGAAAGGGGACTCTGTTTTCATGATCATCAAGTCTTTTGCCCACTGCTAGGACTCAAAGGGAAGCTCTATGCATTTGCCATGATTGCTTGATCGCCGCAGGTCATAGGGGAATAAATGGCACATTAAGTCTCGTCCAGAGGCACATTTGGTGGCCTTCCTGAGTGCCTTCCTGCGTGCTGCTCTTTTTCACCACTTAGCAAGCCCCGCCCACCTGGTGCGTTCCTTCACCATCACCGCCTTGCGGCCAATGCTGGATTTGACTTTTATGGACTTCATTCTTTCACGGTGCGTCACTCTTTCTCAACTCTCATGGTGGACTTCCTTTTTCATCTTGTACTCATGGTGGCCCTGAATCATGCTGTTCCCATCTTCATCTTGTATCCTGGCTTGCAACATTATGTGTTACTACTGATTTCTGCAATTGTATTCACTCTCCCCGATTGCTTCTCCTCTCTTTTTGACTGCTAACTCTCTATTCTCCTTTCCCATCTCCCTTTTCCTATTTCCTCCCCTTACTTTCTTGTATGCACTTACTCTATCAGAATTTTCCCTGGACCTAGTATGATAGCAACCTCGTCTGTCTCCTCCTCCCTCTCCTTACTGTTTTTTTTCCTCCCCAGCCCCCCTTCAGCACGATCTGAAATGTCATCAGGCCTAGTATGATAGTCACTTGTTTTGTTTCTCCCCTCCCTTTCTGCACCCCTCTCTCTCACCTTTTGTTTTTCTCCGACTCTACCAGAAATGTCGTCAGGCCTAGTACGGTAGTCGCCTGTCTGTTTCCATTTCCTTCCCACTCTCCCCCTCCCTTCCTTATCTATGTCTTAGCTCTTGCACTATCTGAAATGTCGTCAGGCCGAGTACGATAGTTAATTTCACATCCTTTCTGTTCATGGCCTGTAAGAATGTGGTTGTATTTTCCCTTGTTCCCTTCCTTGCCTTGAAGCGCTTTGAAACACATTGTGTATAGGCGCTATATAAATAAACTATCAAATCATAACTATTATGGGCAACATCAAGGACTATGGGCCTCATTCCGTATTTGGAAGTAGCCATGGTGCTATTAGCACCATGGCTGCCTCCAAAATCAGTCCGGGTTCCCTGAATGGGGACTTAACGGGTCTATCCAACCTTGGAGGACCCGGTAAGTCCCCATTCAAAAAACCCATCTCCATTCCCATTCAAGCCCCCACAGGGCTCAATGAGAATGCGGAGGGAGCTAATAACGGGCCCGCTAATAGCGGGCCCCACTGGTCCCTTAGTGGCTCCCGCTAAGGGTGGTTGGTTTTACTAGCGGCTTCCACTAAGGGACCTCAGAATGCGGCGGTAAGGGGTTGACAGCACCGGCATCCTTAACGGTGCTGTTAACCCCTTACTGCCAAGGTCAGAATGAGGCCCAATGTCTTTTCTTGAACTATACGCCAGCAATCTAAATCTTCTCATCAACCACCTTCGGGTCTACTGGTTCCTTTTGATCTACCTCATAGGCCATGGCAGTTTATTTCAACTAACTTTGTAGTTGATCTACCAGAGTCTCGTGGTCATACCACAATCATGGTTACAAAAGATTACTTTACGAAGATGGCACATTTTGAGGCCTTGCAAAAGATTCCAACTGCTGCTCAAATGGGAAGGATATTCATCAACACCACATTCACTAGGCATGGACTCCTGGAGGTCATTGTTTCAGATCATGGCTCACAGGACACTTCCAGGTATTGGAAACTCATCTGTTCTACTCTCTACATTAAGAGGGCCCTGAGTTCCGGATTCCACCCACAAACCAATGGGCAGACTGAGAGGCTCAATCAGACACTGGAAGGGTACTTACGGTGTTTCATTTCTCCAGCTCAGGACAATACGGTAGACATTCTACCATTGGAAGAATTTGCTTACAATAATGCTCCACACTTCTCTTTGGGCAACAGACCTTTTCTATGCCTACGGTTTCAACCAACCCGTTTGCCATCCTCTCCTTCTATTCTGGCTCAATTTCCTGATGTGGATGTCTTGTTACATACCATCCACCAAGGTCATGCTCTGGCTTTAGTGGCTTTATCTGCAACCCAGTAACACAGTAAGCAGTCTGTGGATTGCCACAGGTCTCTTCCTCCTTCATTTTCTCCCGGCTAGAATGTATGGTTGTCCTCCAAGTTTTTACCTTGTCACTTGGTGCCCTCCAAGCCGACCCCAAAGTTCTTGGGTCCTTTTCGAAATCCTGGCACCCATAGGTCCTGCAGCCCTTTTGTTGATGGTACCACCTACCTGGTCTCTCCTGTATCCGGTTTCCCATGTGTCGCAATTGTGGCCAGATGTCCTTGGCCATTTCCATCGCCAGTTCTGTTCCCGTCCTCCTCTGATTCTGAGGCAGTCTACTCCTGAATTCGAGGTTTCGGGTATATGTGAATCCCTGTATTTCCATGGTTGCCTCCAGTACCCGGTTGATTGGAAGGGGTGCTCTCCAGCGCACAGGACCTGTGAATATGCTTCTTCTGTTCATGCCCTTGTTTGGTCAGGTGGTTTCACCACTTTCATCCTGGCAAACCGGGTCTTTCGCCTCTTGGGACGGGGAATACTGTTACATCTCGTTGCCATCCTTTGTCGTTGTGGTCTAGGTGGATGAGGAGGGTGTCTACATTGTATGCAAGTTCCCTCATCCTGGCCATCAGTGTGCCATGTTCTGGTTTCCTTGGAGGGTGCATGCCAGCTGATGACTGTTGCTGCCATGTCATCATTGAGCAGTATTCAGCAAGGATATCTATACCAAAAGCAGGAGATACGGCGCGTTGCCATGCTCTCACTTTTTTCTTGTGAGCTTGTGCCCTATGTACTTTCCTTGGCCCCCTGCCCTCGCCTGTCTCTAACTTCCTCTATCTTCCCTGTTCGGAAACCACTTCTTCCCCGATTCTCATCTGCCGAAGATCACACATCTCCTACCTCCTAAATGGAAGTTCCAGTCAAACGGTAAGCACGGCATTCATTAAAGTACAACTTGCCATGTTGTCACAACTAATTACCAACAGTTCTCCTCTTGTCTACAGTTGTCCAGTCCCTGACACACGATACGGCTGTCTATATCTACGTACGGAGTGACAGCACTATCCTGAAATAAATCCGAAGTACAAAAACAGTTCTCATTGTCACAGGGTTTTTTCCCGTCTGAGGGTCTCCCTAGAGTCCCTTCATTCCTGCTTATTTACATTCAGGAGCATAAGGGGTTACATTGCGATTTTTACCACCACTATCAGCTGCTTTTTGATTTGATTCCATCTAGCCGGAGTACAATCTTAATTTGCTATGTTCAAAGCACAGGCACAGAAGTGTAACACACCCAGGCTTACTCCTCCTTTGAATGCCTGGACTGCCGGCTCTCTATCTCTCCTGGACTCTCTCTGACTCTGGCCACCATCTACAGACCACCTGTCCAGGTCGCTCTATTCCACCCTGAATGGGCTGATCTCTCCTCTTCTCTCCTTGCCTCTAGCTCTAATCTTCTCTTCCTCAGGGATTTCAACATCCGCTTGGATTCCTCTGACCACTCTGGGCCTTTCCACATCTTTTGCGACTCTCTCTCTCTCTCTCTCTCTCTTTTCTTCCCTCTGGTCTAACAAACTAACACGGACACACCTTGGATGTTCTCATCTCCTCAAACATCCCCCTCTCTAACCCTTTCACTACTCCACTCTCTTGATCTGACCACTTTCTGCTTTCCTCTCACCTGAAACTATCTTTTCCCCTGGCAAAACCTGCCCCAGCACTGCCACCTTCCTTCACGGTCATTCGACCTATGAATCAGGTGTCAGTTGCCGATTTGCCTCTAATTTCTGTCCTCCTCCTTCCCCTGCAGCTAACTCCCACTCTGACACAGCACTCTCCAACCTTCATCTGTCTATCTCAAATGCCCTCAATTTCCTTGCCACTGTCATGAGATTCCATCTGAAGCCTGGCTTGAAGTGTAATTCTTGGTATGACTCTGACTTGGCCACTCTGAAACGCAAGTGCAGAGCTGCCAAGCGGAAGTGGAGAGATTCAGGCACATCCTCTGACAAACTGGCCTGGCACCTGCCCAAAGGAAGTACAGACTCTCTGTCTTCTCCAAGAAGAGGGCCACATTCAAGCCTGCGTCTCTGCGATCTCTAACATCACGGCCAAACATTTTCTAATTTGCAAGGAGCTGACCAATCTGACTGTGGTCTCTACCTCTCCTGTTCCTTCCCAGGTCCTCTGTATGGTCTTGGCCTCTCATTTCGCCACTAAAACTCAGGACATCCTGTCCATGCTATCCTCCTCTCCTCCGCTCTCTCCCTCTACCTCTCTCAGGTAGAGGGAGAGAGCGGTCTCTACCTCTCCTGTTCCTTCCCAGGTCCTCTGTATGGTCTTGGCCTCTCATTTCGCCACTAAAACTCAGGACATCCTGTCCATGCTATCCTCCTCTCCTCCGCTCTCTCCCTCTACCTCTCTCAGGTCCCCTCTGGCCTCCTTTCCCCCTCATCTCATTCTCCCCACCCCTTATATCATCTCTCTCTCTCCTATAACACCTGATGATGTTTCTAGACATGTCTGGTCTATGGAAGGTGCTCCCCTGCTGCTCCAGAGCCATCAAGGACAACATTGTTTCTGTCACTCCAGCCTTGGACGATTTGTGCAATCATTTGTTTGCCACTGGATCTTTCCCCTCTCTTCTGAAGCACTCCCTTGTGCACCCCCTCCTGAAAAAGCCCTCTGCTGATCCTTCCTGCCTGGCCAATTATCGCCCAATCTCTATCACTCCTTTCCTGGGCAAACCACTTGAGAAACCGGCCATCTCCCAGCTGAACCTCCACACTGAATCTTCTGGTTATCTCCATGACCATCGGTATGGCTTCAGATCGGCCAGAGGCATGGAAATTGCTCTCCTGAACTCCCGTGAAGATCTTCTCCCCAACCTTGACTCCAGCTCTCACTCTGTCCTCATCCTCCTTGACCTCTCCTCTGCCTTTGACACTGATCAACTGCCTCAGTGTGAACCTTGGTATCACTGGTCAGGATCTGGAGTGGCTGACCTCCTTCCCCTTGGACTGACCCAACTAGGTCTTCTACACCGCCACTCTTTCCACATGTCATGTTCCCCAGGCTCTATCCTATCAACCTGGCTCTTTAAAGTCGATCTGGCCCCCCATGGCCCACCTGATCTCTACTTTCTCCTCTAACTCTAACTTTCAGCGTTATGTGGATGACACTCAGCTCTCTTTCAGGCTACCCTCAGTCTCATCTCCCTCCTCGCTCATTCCTGACTGTCTATTCGCTATTCAGGGATGGTGCGCCTCCAGGGGTGTTGCTAGGTCTGCAAAATATCTGGGGCTAGGCCAGTGGCAGGACTGTCGGGACTCAGGCCTAGCTAGCCTTTTGGTTGTAGCTCCTGAGCTTTTATCCGGGGCTAGAACCAAAAGACCCGTGGCTATAGCCCCTTCAGACCCTCCTAGCAACGCCTCTGTCCGCCTCTAACAACCTCTGCTTTAATGCCAGTAAGACAGAGATTCTTCTCATTGGGACCACCTGCTCCTGCTTTTCCTCTCTCCCTCTGGCCTTGGGCCTCCTCCCCTCACCCTCCTGTGAGTCAAAATGATGCAGTAAGAATTATAAACAAAATCCCCAGATATGAACCCATTTCAATTCACAGAAGACATTTACATTTGTTGCTAGTAAAAGCTAGAATCTGCTTTAAAATACTCCTCATTGTCCATAGGTGTCTTTATAGACAAACAGCACAATATATTCAGGAATGCATCAATGTTCAGAAATTGCATGGTCAGCAGGCACTATGCAGCTGATTTGCCCCAGGAGCAAGCGAGTAAGAGAGGAGGAGGGTGCACCTTTTCGATACAGGCTGCACAGGCATGGAACAATCACCCTAGTACCCTATGCATAATTAGTAACCTATTATTGTTTAGAAAGCAACTGAAAACCGCCCTGTTCGAATAAGGTTGTTAGACCGCCACCATCCTGGTTTCTTAAGCCGCTTTCTTTCTGCGCTATGATGCCTGCGGCCTCCAAGCAATATAAGCATATAAATAAAGAAAATATATAATCATTCTTCGACTCCACTCTCTCCTTTCCTCCACACATCACAGACCTTTCTAAGAAGGCCCACTTCGAGCGGCACCTCCTCAGGGGTATCCTACTTTTTCTCACCTTCACCCAGAAGCTCAATGTATCCAGAGCTCGGGTTCTCTCCAATCTGGACTACTGCAACAGCCTCTTTCTCAACCTTCCTAACTCTACTCTCCACCCTCTTCAACTAATCCAGAACGGGACTGTGAGACTTATCCTTTGCCTCTTGCCCAGGGACTACTATTTTCCAGCTGTGAAATCTCTCCACTGGCTCCCTGTCGCCACATGGATCAAGTTCAAGACCCTCTGTATTATCCACAAGGCTTTCTGTGGCATGCTCCTTTTTATATCCAACACTCTCTTCCTAAATATCTTCCGTCTAGAGCCCTCTGCTCAACTACTTCAAATTCTGTGTCAGTCATATGCTTTTCCAAACAGAGAGTGGGGGTAGGTTTCTCTCCTCTGAAAGTGCCTCCCTCTGGAACAGTCTCCCTGCCCCTCTCGGAGATGAGCCAGATCACCTGAAGTTTCAGAAATGTTCAGGGGCTGTTTAAGACCTTCCTCTTCTTCCTTCTACCTTCCTCTTCCCTGCTAATCTACCTGTTGGCTCATCCTGACCGGTGGCGTGGTTGCCCTCAGAGTCACACAGGGTACCACGCCCCCTAACCCCTTTGCCAGTCACCCTGCACTGCCTTCTGGCCTACCCAGCCCTTCAATCTGGGACTGCTGCATCTGTGTAGTCCTTGCCGTCCTTGCACTTACTCAGAGCCCTGCTGCCCTGACTGCACTTCCCCTCATATCCCTTCCATGTACTTCTCCCCTCACCCTCTCCCCTGCACTTCCCTTTGCACTTGCACGATCTGAATGTCACAAGGCATCTTCCATTATTCTCATGGGCTGTATGTTACATACCCTCACCATCAAGCGAACGGTGCCAGAGACTGTTGACTAGGTCCAGGAAGAAAGCAAAGACCATTATATATTTGGGTTTCCCTGTTTTTAATAAACCCTCTAAAGAGAGGTTAATTGGTTATCTGAAAAATAAAGCTGATCGTTTGGGCTCACAGATGCACCTGATTAACAGAAAATATGGAAATTGTTCAGTTACATCTGTAGTTTGTTTTTACATTATTATATGGTTTAGAGGTGATGCAGCAATGGAAAGTTTGAATAATGGACTGCTCGGAAGGTATAGTTTTGAGGAAGGAGCGCTCGTTTATGGCTGTTGCTGTAGAACGCGGCTCCACTCTAGTTTAAAGTCTATGTACATTGACTTCCTTGCGCTCAATGAACGTAGACTTTAAGCTAGAGCAGAGCCGCGTTCTACAGCAACAACCATAAACGAGATGTACAGCAAGCCTGTATAACTACAGGACCTGCAAGCAGTACGAAGAACCCCAAAGTGGTTTCACCAGATGAAGATGCTGAATGAGAATGCATTGTGACTCTTTCCGTGAACTCACTATATGTTGCCACAAGTCAGCAAAGAGCATATGGTGCCCTTGAAAGACAAAGTAAATGGACCACTGTAGCAAACAAGATTAACAATCCTACTAACAGCCATCAAGGAAAGGTACCGACACCACAGCGTGACCCGCATGACGCCTCTACATTGCACCCACCCTTTGCTTTGTCTACTAAATAATATTACAATCTCATCTGGGGTTAGAAGACTAAAGTCCTTACAAGATAACTTATCTCTGTCCTGACGAAGGCCTGGTACAAACAACGAGAAGACCATTGTTGGATATGGTCTATCTCCACTGAAAAGGGCCGAAACGCACTGCGTGAACTCTATATCTGCATATATATCCATTGTAAATGAAAAACCCATTAGAGGTGACAGGAAGTAAGCACCTTCCAGAGGTAACAGAAAGGGTTAGAGCAGAGAAGCCTGGGAAAATATCAGACAAACAAGGACTAGAGCTGTCATAAAAAAAACGGTGAAATTATCATTGAGGCCTTAGACAAGAAAGTATTGTGTCTCTTTATATACCTTGTGTGAAGACCTGTATAGATGATTGTTTCTCTACTCTGTTGATACGCCGTTCATGTCACTCTGTGTAAGAAATTTGAAAAAGCAACACAAATTTCTACAATTATGGAGACTGGAGTAGCTACTGCTCTAAGGCACACTGTTGTTTCTATGTGCTATACTAACCCAGAATGTATGTGTTTATAAGTAAATGTGTCATATGTAGTTTTGTTATTTGTTATATGGGATCTATGTGATCACTGCGCTGCCCGCAACTGCGATGCCGAAAAATGTCGACAGCAGTTACGGCGCGGCGCAGTGATCATATGGATCACTGTGCCCGCTTCCCCTGGCCTGCATTACCACTCCCTCCCCCCCCCACTTACCTTTACGGTGGCCCACTTCTGCATGTGCCGGACGCACTCCACGTGGGTTGGAGCTGACGCCGCAGGGTGCTTTTCTTTTTTTTTTTTTTTTACGTGTCCCCCGCTTGCTGAAATGGTAAGTGGGGGACACCCCCGCAAACCCCGACCCCCATTACTGCGCCCAGAAAGAGCGGGGGACACCCCCAAAATCCCCCGCTCTGCTTGGGCGCAGTAAATGCCACCCTCATGTTGTGCGCCTCCAAAGTCGCAGTGACTGTGGGGCGCACAAATGAGGGTGACATTTTTGTATGATACCGTTATATGTTTTTTAAGGCTAGGAAATGGTTCTGTGAGAAACAGGATCTTCAACACAGTGAAGAATAAAACATGGTTCTTTATTTATAATTGAAAACTGTGTGTTTTTTGGTCCTCCCGGATACTAGCTTGGTCCTAACTACTTAGAGTCATTTTTGTGCAAGGAGGAAGTCTGGGTTTACCTACTGTCTGGCCACTCAAACAATGTAATTTTCTCACTGTTAAACTTTTTAAATGCCATCAACTTAAATGCCATCAAATTAGGATGGGCTGGCCTTTGAGCATTGGATACAATGAGATCTTGTGAAACGAATGCGTATTTTATTATTTTTTAATTTCCTGAACTGCTTGCCTTTTAGGATCCTCTCCTAGGTCTTTTTATTGATGTGAAATGTCTACCTTTATGAGTATGGAATGTAAAACGGTTTTATCGGTGTTGTATAATTGTAAAGGTATGCTATGTACCATATACACTTAATGTCAAAATAAATGTTAAAAAAAACCTAAAACCTCTGGAAGAAGAGCCGTGGTAATGCCAAAATGTCAGGGACAACACTGTTAATAACTACTTTTCATAATGGGAAATGCAGGGCAATGCGCAGATGACCTTAAGTTTATTGAATAATCATGACAAGGGAACATCAATTTATGAAGTCGTGGAAAGCTTCATGGTGTGAAACAAAACAGGGACAACACTAAAACCGAGTGTACATCACATTCTGTACATTTGCCTCTGCTGTTTCATCTTATTGTCCAAAAGCACACATCATTCACAGTACACACGTTAATGCTTTGTGACGGAAGAGAAGCACAATAACCTTGCTCGAGCATCTAGCACGAGCTCTGGTATCGTGGCATGTATACATGCATCTGGCTTTTTTTTTTTTTTATAAAGAACTGTACAGGTTATCATCTCCTCCTACCAACACGGGGCACAGAGAAGGCTATGAAAAGCACTACAATTATGTCGGTTAAAGAACGGTGTGGATGACAACCACAACTCTTGATTCAATGCTTTTCCTCACCCTGCAACTGCACACTGCGCTTTGGGGGGTGGGAGGGCTGGCTGGGCATTGCATCTGCTGCAGCTGCATGTGAGCCGTGATTTGCACCTGCCTGTGACCTGGCCACAGTGATGGGCTAGTCAGTGGCTGCTGGGGGCTTTCAGTCACTTGGTACCAGCGTACTGGACTTTAGCACACTGTACTCCTTTTTCTGGACCTCAAGGAGGTGGATGAGAGTAGGAAGGGATTTGAAGTTCATCTGGATGGCCTCTGCTACTGACTTTTGTGTAACACAGATCCCTACACGTAGCTGCTACATGTGGGAGGATGCTAGTGCCCATAGCATTTTGACACGATCTCCTGACACAGGTAAGTGTATTTAAGTCCTTTATTGTATGGACCCCAACGTTGAGGTGCCACCACCAGAGTATACAGTAATCAACTGGCCCCTGTGGAATGTTGATTCCTGAACCGGCATCAACATTCCACACGCGCCTATGCACATTACAACACATTTCTGTGTCCTTTTCCACACACAGCACAAGCTTCATCACAATCCTACGAATGCCAGGAATATCTTCAACAGTGCATGACCGGTCGCTATGTGCCACCTTTCGAGCAGCTTTGCTGCCGGCCATGTGGGTTTCCAGCTGCTCACGCTTGCCCAAGAACATTGCCCTGTTTCTCCGCGTTGGTTATTAGCCAAAGCTGTTCATCATTTACACGTATGATTTCAATGCACATTTCATGTATTAGCTTAGATGAAGACGGTGTTGTGGCTACAGCTGGACTGTTGTCCGAGGAGAGCTCACACTCGTACCCTGCCACAGGAATGCTATGTGTCAATTGTTTGTGCCACCTTATTTCACAAACTGGTGTAACACAATGGCCTCATCGGTGGCCATCGTCGGGCTACTCACATCAACGCTGATGTCATGGTTTCAGGTATCTGGCTGCGGTGCTCCAACTGAGCCAGTGACGTCAGAGTGATGTGAGGTCAGAGTGAAATGCGATGTGGGTGACAGCATGAGTGTTCTGAGAGTGATAGCTACCACATGGGTCTGATTGGGTGTGGATGGCCAGTGGTTTGTGTCTTGTATTGCCTGCTTGCATTAATCGACTTACTTTCTTTCTCAAGTATCGGGTGTACCAACGAACATTAAACTTCTTACATACAGACAGCTGATTTTGGTGTTGTCTCTGGCCCAATGAACCCACAACAGCTGACCTGTGATCCTGTGTAGCAAAGAGGGTGGACATTATATATATTGAATAGCGGAAAGGGATGTCTTCATTGTATTGCGTGAGTGGCCTATAGGTGTATGTGTGTCAAAGCCGGTCTAGGGATTGCAGGAGGTATCTATCAAACTTCAAAGCATCACAAAACGTTCGAGACAGTCAATGGAGTTTGCCGCGCAACGTGCCATTATAGTGGTACTAGAAGAGGATTCCTGCAATCCCTTCTAATCATGCAGTATCTATAATTGATAGAAGACTATGGCCCTCATTACGACCCTGGCGGAAAGGGGTTTACGCCGGCGTAAACCATGGCGTACCTTTCCGCCCGACTACGAGTTCCCGTAGCGCCATGGTGATTTTCACGCCTGCTTTTTGCAGGCGGAAAAATCCATGGCGCTACGGGACTTGTCGTTAATTACGCCACCGTAATTTACGGTGGCGTAATTAACGCCTTCCCCACTCCCATTATACCCTATGGGGCAAAAATGGGAATGGGGAAGGGTAAATGGGGATTGGGGACTTACCGCCCCGCCAAGGTCGGAATGGGGCGGTAAGTCCGCCAACCCCCATGGCGGAGTTGGCAGCTTTGCGCCATGGACCATGGTGCAAATTGCACCATGGTTCTCCGCCAGGGTCGTAATGAGGCCCAATGCCTTATAGGGCTGCAGCTTGGGACCAAGGGTGAATCACCTCCTGCCTCCTTTTGGAACTCCTGGGCATGAAGATGCTACTCCTGCACTATATGGTGCAACCCTACAACTTCATATAAGTTTCTCTATGGAATGGCGGATACTTGACACCACATTCACCTTCAACCCAATCTCCTCCCATATGGAGTTCTTTACTTGCAATGATATACAGTCAGCCAATGGGCCAAACACTGACAGCTCTTGACTTGTAATCTTGTCCACTAGTCTGAAGTGTACCATCTGAACACGTGCCTTCCCGCTTTATCGCAGCATGCAGAGACATTATGGGTGCAGGCAAGCAGTTCAAAGAGAACAAACTAGGTATGCTGTTCTCTGGATGCATTTGGGGTTTGCATCCTGTTGGTCCAATGGCGATACACTTGATGGAGCGTAGTTGTTGTGTTGATGTTTGTTACACTGATTTTCCTTCAGGAAAGTGGAACTATTACATATGACCGTGTGCCGCAGATGTGGCAAGAAGTGAGCTGAGCCATTTCCTGCCCTACACGTGGGCGGTCTTTGCCTATGGCCATGCTCCAATGCGGGACTTGCTGTAAGCATGTGCACCTACTTTGTATGGTTCCATGCGATAATGCCCCTGCAAAAATGTCGTCTGACAAAAATGTCGACCAAAAATGGCAGTGGTTTTCAGGGACAGTATCACATTCAACATGCGGGAGACACCCCCCTAACCCATATAACTTTTTAAAAGTTTTTCAAGGGGACCCGGGGTGGGGGGACCGCAACCTCTGGTCCCAGTGACCCCATATATATGGTTACCATATATAAAGTCTCTGCAGCCTTTTCCCGGCGACCATATGTATGGCGATAATATTACCGGATACCCTTTGTATTAGGGTCTATAGAAGTGTGAGTGGACACCTTTGTACCATTTGCCTCCTCATCAAAGCCTTAGTGGTCTCTCTCAAAGCACTTCAGTTGACAGTAGAACAGGACGCACACATGCCACACAGTGGCGTGCTAGTGGACCGTTCTAGTCACCAGCATATGTATGCAAACTGGAGGATGATATTGGCTCTCCCTGTTCTGCATTCCTAGTCTCCCTACATACCCTGCCCCACTTCCATGAATATACTGGTGCAAACCATATGGTCAATATAACAGATCCCCCCCCTACATTGGCACGTACAGCTTTAGTTCTGCGTAATATGTTTATCTATTGTGTTTTTGGGTGTGGGGGGTGTGCAGGATTTGTATGCATGCAGGAAACATTGACACCACTCTTCTTCAGCTGTGTGTAAAATACCGTTTTTGGTATTCCCTTGTGATGGAGACCCTTGCCTAATTCTGGGAGTATGTAGTGTGAGGATCACGGGGCCTGTGCCCTCCCCGGCTTAGTCAATGATGTACCTGGAGAAGGTAAGGGAAGGATCCCCTATTGAGCCTAACCTAACCCTGTCTGGCAGCAGACATCCACATGCCATGTAAGTACTGTGCTGGCCCTATAGGGGCAAACTCCTACTCAACTTAAGCGCAGAGGTCTTGCATTACGAGCAGCACATCATCTGCAATTAGACAAGCCCTTCTACACACGCTATGCATCTACCTTCTGATCAGGCCACAGTCCCACTGTGCGGACAGACACGCAGCACTCCATTGCAGTTGTGGCTCTGCCGCCGCCCTCGAGACTTGCCACATATGTGCGGCCATCATGTTTCCTAAAACCAAGGTGGTGGACCTGCTTCTAAAGGCCACAATATCCCTGCCCACAGAAACCGAGTAATTTTACACATGCAGAAGAGTAATGGTTCAGTGATGTGGTACAGTGATGTGTAAACCTCTGAGGGAGGATGAGGTAACGGGGAGGGCGTAACACAGTATGAGGGTCAGTCTAAGATGGAAGGCTGTGGGTGTTGGGGGTGGCAGCAGGAGCTTGGAGCAACTTGGTTTAGCAAGAAAGAAAAGCTGCCTGGAGTGGAGGAGGTTAGAGGCGAGATGGGGTGAAAGACCATGAGGCGGTTGCGGTAGAGTATCGGAGAGGACGGCAGGAGAACCTACTGAAGAGAAATGAGGTGAAGACCAGGAGGAAGAGGAGCAGGAGGCTGGCAAGGTGAGAGCTACCTAGAGCAGGAAAGTTGAAGGGGGCACTTTTGGGCAAAGGCAGACGGTGGGGGAAAGACCCTGATCTGAAGGTCTTGAACCCACAGTGGGTGGAAGGACGTACATTTGATGCGGCATATAAGAGGAGCAGGAAAAGAGTAAAGAACAGTAGAACTGTGGTGACCGTAACAAAGTGGGGGAGAGATCAGGCCCCTATGATAGAGAGGTGATAAAGCTCTCGTGAAAGCATGTATGGAAACTGGGGAAGGCAAACCCAGTTGACTCCATCTCCCAGTTGTGAACAAACAATTGTTCCTATATCTGGTGGACATCTGCATGAGACACAAGGAGACCCAGAGGTGGTTGCATCCCTCCATCTCCAAGAGACACGCTGGAGGGGAAGCAGAAGTCATTGGCCAAGAGATTGTAAGTGGGGAGGTTGTACCCAACCCCCTCTTGGACTTTACAAGAAGCTCCACAAGTTGGTTGAACTTTGGGAAGCGACTGGCCTGAGAGACAGATTTTATTTTTATTTTCAAGTAGATAGGAACACTTTTTTTTGTATATAAAATCCTGTGTTCAGGCTGTATGTGATGCTCCCTCCGCAGTATGACACTTAGCATTGTTTGAGGACTCCTGGTGTTTGCCCGTTAATGAAATGAATAAGGTTGTATTTTATGTACACTATGTGCTTACTGCGCTTATAGATGCAAGATGCTCTTGGCTATGCCTGTTGTGCTATTCAAGCTGTATTTTAGCATCATGAGGGGTATTACCTGCATTTACTCTATGACGACGTACCTGCTTAAGGGCTCACATTGAGTTCATTGCTTGTCTGTATTTAGGATGCTATTGTGCTTTTGTGTTTTAATAATACACATGTTCCTGGTCCTTGTGATTTATACAATTACATTTTATTTCTTGTGATTAAATTACAGTATCTCCAAGTTACAGTAGCCCCACATTATTAAAATTCCTGCATGTGATTTAATTACAGTATCTTCTTATCAGTATCTTATTGTGAATAACTTACAGTATCTTCAAGGTACAGTATCCTCAAATTATTCACTATCCTCTAGGTGATTGAATTACAGTATCCTCTTATCAGTATCTTCTTGGGATTAAATTATAGTGTCCTTAAATTGGTCAGCGTCCTTCATGTAATACAATTACGGATCCTCCATGCATTTTTCCCTGCTAATGTAGCTCATCAGGCAATAGCTAATAGTTGATCAAAAAATACCCGAGTCGGTGGTCCGGATCAGGTGGTAATGGCCTGGGGTCCAAGTTACAGGCCCAAACGAAGCGAGGGCTTTATCGATGGGCTGCGGCGTCATTACTACTCGATCCGGCCTGCCAGCAGCAGTGTTATTATTATTAACACCCAGGGATTTTAATGCAGGGCGCTGATAGCAATAATGTTATTTAAATGAACAGGTCTCACTGTTGCTGCGTTCCTTTAATTCAAACAAATGTTTACCTAAGATAGCTGTCATGGAAATGGAAGGCGGAGCTTCATGTAGAGCCCCTCTTCAATGTCAATGGCGGCGGCGAATGCAAGCAAAGTGCCAGCAAAGCCCAGTTGCAGAGCAGTTGAGAGGCAGGGAGAGGAAGGAAAAGCCTGCTGCCGGAAAAATGGTCTGACACTGAGGTCTATATTCATCTCTGTCTGTAAACCCAGTCTCTGTCTACATCGTCCAAGAAAGTGAAGTTGTTTGTTTGAGCCAATCTAAGATGTATAATCTTAGGGGAGAAGCAGACCCCCCTAATCTAGAAGTCTTGCTACCTCCATCAGAGTTTGTAACCCCTTTGATGTCGCCAGCTTAAGTTCAAAATGCAAACAACTTTTCTGCAGCAGCACCAAGGACCCCGGCTTTGGAATTCTCAGGGTTGAATTTTACATTAACTTCAACGAATATCAGGACGAAGATAACTGGTTACTTTCACCATTGAAGGAGTTCCAGTGAAGGGGATACTCCAATTAACTGCCCGATTCATGGAATTAATTGCATGTAAAAAGGGGGAGTTGCGCGTGAAAACGCGTGCAAACGCACGTTTGCCGATTCATGGAACACAATGCGCGTGGCTTCCCGGAGACTTGCGAGGAATCCGTGCGGGTCCAAAACGTCACTGCGACACTACAAACGCCTTGCGCAAGACTCCCAGCGAAGTGGCGTACCGTCTTGCGCAGTCACCTAAAAAGGGGGCAGAACACGTAGCATGGGGAACAACAAGCATAAATGTGGGCGTTACGTGGGAAGTAACACAGTAAAATACTCACAGCGCCCACACGCACGCTAACAACATGTATTCATGGAATCAAACAGGGCTCACCGGCGTGCAGGAAAAGACACGCTAATCCAGAAACACATCTGCCAAGAGAAAGCTGGCGTAAGCGTCACCGCGCACAAGTACAATGCACAAGTACTCATGCAAAACACAAACGCGCGTTTACAGCTACAATGAATTTGCCATTTTTTGCAACAGTGATCGTGGGACACCGCAGGATGAGGAGGATAGCCAGGGCACGCATTTTATTACCCAAGACCAGCCGTTTTGGGATGCCTGATGACCGTGTGTATGGCAGGTATAGGTTCCCACCTCATATCATCCTAGACCAGGTCAGGGAGTGGAAGATGACCTCACATCACCCCCCCTGTGCTCCCAAGCACTGAGCCCCCTGGAAAAGGTGCTCAATGTACTGCATGTTTTGGCCACTTGGTCATTTCAGCGGACAAACCCCATTGTTGGGGGCATTTCACAGGCCATGCAGTCATACTGCCTACACCAGGTGTTGGCAATCATGACTGCACGCCCCTCAGTCTGCAGGCCCAGAACACCCACAGAAAGCCAGGCCGGGGTCCAGGACATTTATGGGGTGGCACACTTCCCTAAAGTGATTGGTGCTATTTATTGCACACATGTGGCCCTACGTCCACCTGGCATTCCATCAATGTGCAAGTTGTATGTGATGCCAAGGGAATCATTACCTCTGTCTATGCTAACTATCCAGGGTCCACCCATGAAAGTTTCATATACAGAATGTCACCCCTAAACCGCGCCCTGGAAGCTGGGAGGCATGGCAACACATGGCTCATTGGCGAGTACAAATGGCCCTGCAAATGCATGCATGCCTCACACAGACTAAACCACACCACTGACAAACCATCTCACCTCCACAGGGGACAGTGCCTACCCACTGAGCACCTACATGATGACGCCAATACAGAACCCCACCACACCACCCCAGGTAAGATACAATGCAGCACATATTGCAACTAGGGGCATAGTGGAGCATACATTGGGAGTGCTAAAGTCACGCTTTTGCTCTCTTGACCACTCTGGTGGAGTGCTACTATATGCACCACCAGTAGTGTGCATGATCATTGTGGCAGCATGTGTCCTGCACAACGTTGCAACAGGGCCTGGTGTACTGGTGCACATGGTGGTGCCCCCACGTCCCCAACCACATGCATGGCCGATGCACATGGGAGGGAAAGGGCACGTGGCAAGGCTGCCTGTACCCAGCTTGTGGCACAATTTTTCACCTAAAACCCAACCTGTGCCGAGTACACACAGGCCTGGCACATTATAGGTGACAATTGATGATGACAAAGGGACAATCGTCTGTCCCAACCTTACCATCCGGAGAATCTGTCCTTGGAAGTGCTACATTGCGTGCATCCCTTACAACTAAAACAAACACAATCTGGTGTGCATAAAAGGCACACATGGAAGAGGCAGTATGCCACCAACCACATGCAAAAATACACATCCGAATGCCGGTATGTGACCTAAACCCTCCCAAAATCCATGTCACCCAGTTGCCACACCATGCCATGCTAAGCAACGTCAAAGTGACATATAAATGGCCAACACATAACAGTACTGTCAGAAAGCACTCAACAATAAACAGAACTAGTACTCTCACACATCAAAACAAGTATGTACACAGGAACATCAATTGGCCAGAATAACATACCAGAAACACAGGACCCAACAGTGAATAGGTCTGATAGTCACCAATCAGAATACCGGAAGTGCCTCAATGTGCCCTAACAACCCCATGGCACCCTTCTATTGGTAGTGTGGCCCTGCCAACTAAAGGGTGCAGGGAAGCGCACACGGTAGGAAGGCCAACAACAATGGAGACCGGCAAGCTAATACATGAAAATGGAACATGAAACATGATGAATCCCAATGTCAAAACAAAAAGGGATGCAAAACATGCACTGAACAAACAATCATGAATCCCACTAGGGGTGTATACACAGGTTGTACTTGAGACTGCCCACAGATAAACAGAACTTCAATGCCTCTGTGTAAGTTACTTTCACACGCTGCACTCCTTGCAAGCCCATGGAAAGGGGAAGCAGGAGTTGCATATGTGACTGGACCCTAAGGCACAAACAAGGAGTGTACCAACGCTAGACAAGCCTATATGGGCCCAGCTGGAACCTACAGTGGATGCCCTCAGATGCCACACAAAGCAACACACTGTCACATAAATGCACAATAGACAAAAAATGATTTTAAAAAATGAAAAATGCCCATGGTAGACTGGGGGGTGGATGGGCCACCCAGGAGGGTGGAGGGACAGGGTGCACCTCAATACCCACTTGTGATGATGTTGAGAAAAAAAAAGAAAAAACCCTCCATGGGATGATGGTCAGCACGGCTAACATGTATTGGAAGAGCTGTTGCTGCTGTCACCACCCTCTGGTGTAGCAATAGAAGGTGTCAGTGATAAGGGAGGTAGACCAGGTATAGCCTTGGCTTGGACTTCCATGGCAGCGGCCATGCGGGACAGAGATGTGCACATTTGCAACATGATGGCATGGATGTCTGCATGCAACACCTGACAGGATGCACGTAGTTCCGCTTGCACCACGTCACGGGATGCACGCAGTTCCGCAGAGATGGTGTGCATCAACTGTTCCATCTGCTGTTCTGACCATCTACTGTGTGCTGCTTTGAGTGCAGTCAGTGTAAATCAGAGTGACCTCTCCTCTTCCCTCAGAGCAGCCCTGTGGGCCCGACCCTCTGCAGCCATGGCTGCGCGCAGAGTCCTAATTTCTGCCCGACGGCACCTGTTGCAGGCCTGCATGTGGAGCCTGTGTGAACGGCATGTGGACTGAAATGCCTGCTGCTGGAACTCCATCTGTCTTTCTGCAGGGAGAATGGAATTGGCCACCTATCCATGTCCTGAGCCAACATTTCATATGAAGCCCCCTGTTGTTGTGTAACAGAATACATGGATGCTCCCACACATTATTACCATTTGGCACACGGCCACCACGTTGGCGGCCCCATGCCTGCTTGGCCCAAGGAAACCTGGCCCTTGATGTGCTGGTGCTGTCTGTGGCTGTAGGACGGCATCCCTTGCCTTGAACAACTGTCCCAGGAACAGGAGTCAATACTGTGGAGCGTGGCCTGCACCCGTAACCACCACAGACCGATGTTCCAACACTGACTGGACCTGTGAGTGGTTTTCCCCTCTACAGATGTCTGGGACAGGCCAGCACCCACAGTTGATGCACTCACCACCAGAGCCATAGTCATGCAACACATCAGCCTGCCATGTCGGTGATGTCTCTGGCACGTACGCAGTGTCAATGGAAGGGAAGGGTATTATGAAACCTGACATGGATGTGTGTTAAAGGGCACAACACCACATGTAGTCCATGGTGCATAGCATCTGCATCACACACAAGCACCAGACTGGCATTGTTGAGTCACCAGTATCACTGATGCAAATACACAGATACCACTAGCATGGCCATGCCTGAACTGACAAACAGCATGTGACGGATGGTGACGAATACTGTCCCAGAGCCAGGTATAATGCTTGTGACATGACATGACATGGAAATCTTAATTACAATAAACACAAGTGTCACAAGGTGCTACGATGCTAGGGTGGTGGAACAGAGTGAAGGCAGGCACACCGATTCCATGAGTCCAGGTCACATTGACATCACGCAAGTGAATAGGCATGTAGAAGGGTAAACCTGGGTTTGGAAGTCTGAGGGGGTAGTGCAGTACATGGGAACGGGCTCTACGTAGAACATAGCTACATAACCAGGAATACATAACCAGGAAAGGCAAAGTTTATAGCTGATGGCAGTGTAAGGGAAAGTGCATGAATCAGGTGTCAAGTGTTGTCAGTGGGTTGTAGGGCTACAGTAAATAGACCCCCAAGTGCGGGTGGTGCCTTGGAGCCAGTGCCATCATCACAGTCCTAGGGAGATACCTGGCCCCAAAACAAAAGGACCATTCACACAGTCCAGTCCTGGGAGAGTTGCAGAGGGAAGAGTGTAGAAGCACAGGAACATTGGTATATTCTGTTGCAGTAGGCCAGCATAGGAATGACCAGCCCCCTTTAGACAGTGAACTGCTTTGGGAAGAAGCTGCAAGGAAGAACACCTCTGAGGAGGTACAGCTGGCATGGTGACCTCTCAGAGACATCAAGAGATGTGATGAGAGAAGGTGAGTGTGCATAGGAAGATCATCACAGGCAATTCACCATAACAGGTTGTAGCTGGAAGAGTGCCAAGAGAGGCTGGACAGAGAGTGACATGGAATGAGTGAGCACGAGTGGTGCTGAGTATTGTCCTGGTGTGCAGCACATCGTCCGTATGCAGTCTGCATGACAACCAGAACGTACCAGTTCCCCATGACATGGTTAACCCATGGTAGTCACGTAAATGTAGGCATAACTGCAAGACAATCATAACACGTCACCCAAGCAACATACACATGTCTCGGACGCACACGCATCACCACTCACCGGACATTTCCTCATATATTGGCAGGTGTCCCACGCCTTCGATCTGCGCCACATCAATCAGATCACTGACAATCACTTCATGTGGAGAGAGTTCATCGTCCTCTGGCTGTGTCCCACCTCCAGTCACCAGAGTAGATGCGTAGGCGGCATACAGCTTATCTTTGGCTCGGCGACGGAGGTCATTTCAACGCTTCACTACCTCTCGAGCTGTGTCCCTTTCATGGCCTAAGGCATTTATTCGATCTGTGATGTGCTGCCAGTCGGCCATATGCTGAGCAGGCATATGTGTGCTCCCTGCCCGCACAAGCATGTCACTTTCGTGCTCCAACACGATGTCGAGTTCCTCATTACAGAAGCTCTTCTTCCTCAACGTGAGGGTCTCCTGTGCCGTGCCTTGGGTTTGAACCTGTCCCGCTACTGCATGCTTTTGCTTCTTGCAAGCTCGTGCAGCCCCCTAGTGGCTGGGACCACTTGGGTCAGTAGGGGCTGGAGTCCTTGTGGACTAGACCATGGCACCAGCCACTGATGGCACGACAGTAGGCTGGCTTGCAGGTATCCGTTCCTGGGTGCTGGTGCCAGTAGCTTGCACTGCACACCTCTTGGCCTTAGGGCCAAGGTGTCATGATCTCTGCTTCCAGAAGGTCAGGGTTTTCCCAACTCCCTTGGAAGCAGATCTATAACCCAGGTTCCGAGTGCCAACCAGTCCCAATTGGGACCTTTTGGACCCAGTCCTGGCGCCAGTGGCACCAGGCTCATAAATATGCCCAGTCCCAGCGCTGGAAGCGCCGGGCTCATAATGCTTGGGTGGACTTACCTGCAGCAGACCATGCTGCTTACTTGCCTGCCAGTTGAGCCTCTGATCCTCTTCTGTTTGGAACTACTTTTCCTGTTGGGTGGGGCAGGAGCCACTCCCTAGATTCAGAACACTTGAACTCTTCTGGAAAGCAGGAACTATTTTCTTACCTAGGCGTGGCTGTGGAAGGAGACACCTAAGCACTACAGGAGGCTATTTAAACCACACCCGATGGATGAATCTTGCTTTGCGTTATTCTGCATCCTCTGCAGCAGAACGCTCATCGTGTCTTCTGCATCTGATCCTGGGCCTAAGGAAAAAGGCTTACCATCCTGAATCCAGTCTTCAGCAACACCTATAAAGACAAGAAAGAACAGGTTAGCATTACGGTCTTCAGTGACAGCTCTTCACTTACCTGGTCCATCGGCTGTCACCAACGCCTCGCGCTGCATTCCGGCATCTGAAAGACAAAGGCTTACCTACTCTTCGTGCGCTCCGGAGGTCTTCACACTGCATTCCGGCATCTGAAAGACAAAAGCTTACCAACTCTTCGCACGCTCCGGAGGCCTTCGGCGCTGCATCCCGCATCTGAAAGACAAAACAAGGTGCGTTTAAAGACATTGGGGAACTTTAATACTCACGTGCCATTACTCCTTTCCACATCTAACCCAGTGGGTATTCCGGCACCCTGCAGCCGCTCCGAACTTGTACCTGCAAAATAAAAAGACAGTTAGAGAGCATCGTGAAGCAGGCAACAAGCGCTTACTTACGTGCTTCCAGGCGCTTCTATTCATCACACGGGCTCCATCTTCAACTCACTTCAGCCCGTCATCCGCCATCGCCGGAACCCTGCAAAACAAGAAACATCATTACTAAAGACTTTAAAGACATTAGAATTACTCGAAACTTACCATTCGTGCAGTAAACGACGGACAGCAGTCCTCTGAAGTCAAGAGACCTGCTCCCTTTATCCAGTGAAGAAACTGGTTACAGCACCCTGCCCCGAGGCAGATGGAGAGCACGGCGTTCACTTGCCTAAGGTGAGAGCATTAACCTTTGGGGTTCTACAGGAGAAGAGAAAGGGAAGAAGAGAGAGACATTCAATAACCCAGTTCCTTAATCCCATATTTTCTATCTGCAGACATCTTACCCTTCGAGTCAGACATACAGTGCACAGAGGTCCAGCCCAAAGAGCCAGCCGTGTGTTACACATCACCTTTGAAGATACGGTATACGCCCAGTCAAGACCGGCGCCTCTATGGGAATCAGGTGAGTGTTACAGAACGCAAAGCCTACCACAAAACTCCCGTCCAGGCGCTATGGAAACCTCGGATACCGACCAGCTAGCCCAGTTACTTGGGGAACTAAGGGCAGAAGTGCATGCAGCCCGTCAGGAAACGAACGCTCTAAGAAGGGAACTGATTATTACCAAGGAGCGAACAGATGATCTCGCTAGACAATTGCTACAGTCACAAGCCGGGCAGACCCCGTTACCCGCATCTGGGGGAAATCTTCCTTCTACATCCTCTATGAATCCAGTGCAGATCAACCTACCTAGGAATGTACCTCTGGCTCCGCCCGAACGATTTTCTGGTGACCCAAAGAGGTTTGCAGTATTTATCAATCAGTGCCGGTTGCATTTCTTATGCCGGCCAGCAGCCTTTCCAACTGATCAAGCTAAAGTAGCTTTCGTGCTTTCGTACCTTAGTGGCAATGCGGCAGACTGGTCGATCCCTCTAGTAAATCAAGATGATCCGGTCCTCCATGATTTTCAAGCTTTTCAGCTCAGTATGGAAAAACTGTTCGCAAGACATTCACAGGGGCAGGCCTTGGACAATGAGCTTCTTTCGTTGCGACAAGGTAATCAAGACCTTTTGGCTTATATTGAGTCTTTCAACAGACTGATAGTGGAAACTCAATGGCCTGAGGACAAAAGGATTACGCTGTTTTATAGAGGTCTACGTGGAGAGCTCAAAGATGTGTTAGCCCAAGTAGTGAATCCCCCACAAGATTGTTCGGACTATATAGACTTAGTCGTTCAAATAGATCACAGACTGCAGAACAGGAAGGCCGATCGTTCCAAGTTTGATGCTCGAGTATTTTCCAAACCGCCAACTCCTTCCAAAGGAGTAGACTCCGGGGAACCCATGCAAATAGGGGGTCTGAAAGGTCCTCTAACACAAAAGGAGCGGGAAAGGAGAAAACAGTTGCAATTATGCCTCTATTGCGGAAACTCAGGGCACTTTCTTCGAGACTGTCCGGTGAAACCTGCCAAGAAGGCAGTAGGAGCTGCAGTTACCAAAGTTACAAACTCTGAGCAGGGAAACGACCTCGCCCGACAAGAATAGAGGTCCTCTTGCCGAGCGTGAAAACCAGTTCCGTGACCTCGCATTTCGTGATACCTATGGTCCTCATTAGCCCTGATAATCCGGATCGATTACATGCAATTGAAGCTTACGTCGACAGTGGTGCCATCGGCAATTATGTGGATCATGAAATGGTTTTGAGGATGAATCTAACTCTTTGTCCCAAGGCTGTAAAGGACGTCATTACTACGGTGGATGGTACGGAGATAGCCTCCGGGCCAGAAACGCATACCACTCAAGAGGTGACGCTAGTAAGTCAAGATGGACACCATGAGAAGATTGTGTTCGATGTGATCAAGGCCCCTCAGTTTCAGATTATTCTAGGAATACCTTGGTTAGAGAAACACAATCCTCTGATCGATTGGCGAGCAAGAACGGTCCAGTTTCCAGAATGTGTCTCTACTTGTCACCCTCCACCTGGTGTTGCACTGGCAGCAATTTCTTCAGAGACTCCCCAGTTACCTCCCGAATACCTAGAATACCAAGATGTTTTCCGGAAGGATCAGGCTAACTCTCTACCTCCTCATAGGTCTTATGACTGCCAGATAGACCTGATACCTGGATCTACTCCTCCTTGTAGTAGAATTTATGCCCTCACCGAGCCTGAGAACCTTCACCTTTGACAATACCTGGATCAATACCTGGCAAATGGGTTTATTCGTCCTTCCAAGTCCCCTGCTTCTTCAGCTTTGTTCTTTGTTCCAAAAAAGTAAGGAGACCTTAGAACTTGTATAGATTATCGCTCCCTGAACCAGATCACCGTTAAGAATAGATATCCGTTACCTTTGATCCCTGAACTCCTGGACCAAGTCAGAAAAGCATGCATATATACAAAGCTGGATCTTAGAGGAGCTTACCACTTGGTGCGAGTAAAAGAGGGCGATGAATGGAAGACGGCCTTCCGCACCAAGTATGGGCTATTTGAATATCAGGTCATGCCCTTCGGACTTTGCAATGCCCCGGCCGCCTTTCAATATTTTATGAACAATGTCCTCAGAGAGCTCATGGATGTGTGTGTTGTTGTTTACATTGACGACATCCTCGTTTATTCTTCATCGGAATCTGAACATCGGAAACACATGAAAATGGTCCTCGAAAGATTGCGTCAACACAAACTTTTCGCTAAGTTGGAAAAATGTGTTTTCAACGTGACTGAAGTTGAATTCTTGGGATTCATATTATCACCTGGTGGAGTGCGTATGGATTCAAAGAAGGTCGATGCAGTTCTCAAATGGCCATCACCATCCTCCGTAAAAGGTGTGCAAAGCATGTTAGGCTTCGCTAACTTTTACCGCAGGTTTATCCCTGAATTCTCTCGAATAGTCCAGCCCATCACTGCCTTGTTAAAGAAAAACAAACGTTTTGAATGGTCTACCGAGGCGGAACAAGCTTTCCAGGATTTGAAGACTAAATTTATCTCTGCACCAATCTTAAAACACCCTCGCCCCGAACTCCCCTACATCGTGGAAACTGATGCTTCAAGCCTTGCCATGGGGGCAGTTCTATCACAAAAGGACCCGGTAACCAATCAGTTGCATCCCGTGGCATTTTGGTCCCGCAAATTCTCGCCTCCTGAAATCAATTACACGATTACTGACAAGGAACTTCTGGCTATCAAGTCTGCCTTTAAGGCTTGGCGGCATTATCTGCTGGGGGCCCGACACACCGTTACTGTGATTACGGATCACCGAAACCTGCAATATTTGAAAACCACAAAAGCCCTATCCTCTAGACAACTCCGTTGGGCATTATTCTTTGCCAAGTTTGACTTCATAATTACCTATCGACCTGGTACAAAGAACGGTAAAGCTGATGCCCTTTCTCGGATGGGAGTGGAAGAACACTTGATCAACCCTAAACCTGTACCAATCATTCCCGAACAAAGAATTCTGGGTGTAATCGCCACAGAATCCATAGAGGAAGATAAGGATAAAGCCAGGCAACTTGTAACTCCAGCAGACATACAGAATTGGCATCTGCAGGGAAAGGACTTTGCAGTAAAGGACAACTTATTGTATTTCCAAGAACGATTATACCTACCCAGCACAGATTTACAGAAAAAAGTAATCTCTTGTTATCACGATTCTTTAATGGAAGGACATCTCGGTATGGCCAAGACCTCAGAAAAGATCAAGCGCTACTTCTGGTGGCCGTCTTGGAAAAAAGATATCAGAGACTTTATAATGTCCTGTGGAGTATGCGCCCAAAACAAGAGTCAAAAGGAAAGACCAGCAGGCCTCTTACGCCCTATTGACATCCCACCTCGCCCTTGGCATACGCTTTCTATGGACTTCATCACCGATCTACCTCCATGCTCCGGATACAATACGATTCTCGTAATCGTGGACTTATTCTCCAAGATGGCGCATTTCATTCCGCTCAAAGGCTTGCCAACAGCAGCAACTCTGGCCCGAGAATTTCTCAAAAACATCGTCCGACTGCACGGTTTTCCTTCGGTTCTAATTTCGGATCGAGGTAGTCAATTTATTTCTCATTTTTGGCGAAGTTGCTGTCTGTCGGCTCAAATTGATGTGAGACTATCGACCAGTCACCACCCTCAGACCGACGGACAAACCAAGAGGACCAATTAAACTCTGGAACAGTATTTACGCTGCATGCTGCAACAAACTGAAAAAACTTGGAAAGACATCCTTTGGATAGCCGAATATGCCTACAATAACTCTGTCCATTCGGGAACTGGGAAAACCCCGTTTTTTCTTTTGTACGGCAGTCACCCTCGAACCTCGGAGTTGGATCCCCTCCAAGATCTTGAAACACCAGCAGTAGACTACCTGCATTCTACAATCACCCAAGCCTTTAAGGAAGCTGGTTCTCACCTTCAAAGGGCTAAAGAACAATACAAGAAAGGAGCAGATCAACATCGGAAGGAAGCCCCTCAATATCAAGTAGGGGATCAAGTCTGGTTATCCACCAAATATCTACCTCTAAAAGGGCCACACACATTCAACCCAAGATACCTTGGTCCCTATTCCATCACTACCATAGTAAACCCAGTAGCGGTCAAGTTGGACTTGCCCCCGCACATGAAGATACATCCGGTCTTCCACGTCTCTCTATTAAAACCCGTGCAACCTCAAACCCGACTAACTAAATCTCCAAAACCTATCCTAGTTGATGGAGAACTCGAGTTCGAAGTCAAAAGCATTCTGGACTCCAAGATCTCCAAATCTAAACTATTTTACCTAATTGACTGGAAAGGCTACGGCCCCCAAGAGAGATCCTGGGAACCTGCTGAATATGTCCACGCTCCTCGCCTAATCAAAAGATTTCACCGAACATTTCCTGACAAGCCAAAACCCCCGGAGAAGCCCGGTTTGGGAGGGGCCTTGAGGGGGGGTACTGTCATGATCTCTGCTTCCAAAAGGTCAGGGTTTTCCCTTGGAAGCAGATCCATAACCCAGGTTCCGAGTGCCAACCAGTCCCAATTGGGACCTTTTGGACCCAGTCCTGGCGCCAGTGGCACCAGGCTCATAAATATGCCCAGTTCCAGCGCTGGAAGCGCCGGGCTCATAATGCTTGGGTGGACTTACCTGCAGCAGACCATGCTGCTTACTTGCCTGCCAGTTGAGCCTCTGATCCTCTTCTGTTTGGAACTACTTTTCCTGTTGGGTGGGGCAGGAGCCACTCCCTAGATTCAGAACACCGGAACTCTTCTGGAAAGCAGGAACTCTTTTCTTACCTAGGCGTGGCTGTGGAAGGAGACACCTAAGCACTACAGGAGGCTATTTAAACCACACCCGATGGATGAATCTTGCTTTGCGTTATTCTGCATCCTCTGCAGCAGAACGCTCATCGTGTCTTCTGCATCTGATCCTGGGCCTAAGGAAAAAGGCTTACCATCCTGAATCCAGTCTTCAGCAACACCTATAAAGACAAGAAAGAACAGGTTAGCATTACGGTCTTCAGTGACAGCTCTTCACTTACCTGGTCCATTGGCTGTCACCAACGCCTCGCGCTGCATTCCGGCATCTGAAAGACAAAGGCTTACCTACTCTTCGTGCGCTCCGGAGGTCTTCACACTGCATTCCGGCATCTGAAAGACAAAAGCTTACCAACTCTTCGCACGCTCCGGAGGCCTTCGGCGCTGCATCCCGCATCTGAAAGACAAAACAAGGTGCGTTTAAAGACATTGGGGAACTTTAATACTCACGTGCCATTACTCCTTTCCACATCTAACCCAGTGGGTATTCCGGCACCCTGCAGCCGCTCCGAACTTGTACCTGCAAAATAAAAAGACAGTTAGAGCGCATCGTGAAGCAGGCAACAAGCGCTTACTTACGTGCTTCCAGGCGCTTCTATTCATCACACGGGCTCCATCTTCAACTCACTTCAGCCCATCATCCGCGATCGCCGGAACCCTGCAAAACAAGAAACATCATTACTATAGACTTTAAAGACATTAGAATTACTCGAAACTTACCGTTCGTGCAGTAAACGACGGACAGCAGTCCTCTGAAGTCAAGAGGCCTGCTCCCCTTATCCAGTGAAGAAACTGGTTACAGCACCCTGCCCCGAGGCAGATGGAGAGCACGGCGTTCACTTACCTAAGGTGAGAGCGTTAACCTTTGGGGTTCTACAGGAGAAGAGAAAGGGAAGAAGAGAGAGACATTCAATAACCCAGTTCTTTAATCCCATATTTTCTATCTGCAGACATCTTACCCTTCGAGTCAGACATACAGTGCACAGAGGTCCAGCCCAAAGAGCCAGCTGTGTGTTACACATCACCTTTGAAGATAAGGTATACGCCCAGTCAAGACCGGCGCCTCTACGGGAATCAGGTGAGCGTTACACAAGGACATCCGCCCCTGAGTTCCTCTGGGCCTGGGCCGGGACCATTACAGTCCTGGCTGGGTGACTCTGAGCCTGGGTGGTGGTAGCCACAGCTGCCCCTGCAGCTTCCACACCCTGGCTGCTGTAGACAGTAGATGACACTGTTGGTCCGAGACCCCGGGTGCTAGGGACGTCAGCATCAGCTGCGTCTACCCTGACCCTGTTGGGTGGGGGGCATAGCCCTCCCTGCACAGGCCTGGACACCTCGGACACATTGGACACCCCGCCGACCTCGCTCACCATGGCCACCTCAGCCACCTTGGCCCCCTCGGCCACATCGGCCACCTCCGTCAGGTCGCCCACCTTTGCCTCCCTTTCCACTTGTTGCCCTCCCAGCCATGGCCCTGAGGGATAAGTGCAATGGGAGGTGCAGTTATCAATTGTCCTGGGCGAATTGAGTGAGGGGGCAGGGTATGTGATATAAAACGTACCACTGTGCTTCAGCAAGGCTAAATGTAACACCTTAGGAAAGAATAACGGGTCGTGTAACACACAGGCACCCCAAAAACAAAAGTAAACGTCTACGTGACCCCTCGGTAGCCCACGTGTGAAGTAAACACGTTGCGCAGAACGTTGTGGCACCCAGCAACACAAAAAATGCATACGCGAGGAACACGTAGGGTAATATGACCTCGAAAATGGGGGTACGCGACCACAGGGACAACCGCAGTATGAAAAATGCATACGCGACTCACCTTTTGCTTCATAGAAAAAAGAAAACTACATGCGTGTGTGCCGGAATCAACTCCCCGCCAAAACAAGAAGTACGCACTGTCACAGTAGTGAAAAATGTGCGTGGGACCCGAAAATACTCCAAAGTCCACGTCTCCGCCCGTCACAAATTGCACGTATATTGCAATGTTGTCCTACGCACACCTGTAACCCGATACTGAACCCCAATGCCCAACGTTCAGCGTGTGTCATGTAACTTACGTGCTTAGGGCCTTTCCTCTGATTCCACGCTAACGCACTGTTTCCGCATGTGCGGAGTCACTCTGGTTCCAGCTGGCCACGTGAGTAACATGAAAGACCCACGCTCCTGCCTACCAGCCAATTTACCTGCCTCCAACTGCCCTGAGCTGCCTCCTACGAGCCATCTGCTGCTGCCTGCCCACTCTGTGTGCCTGCTGCCCACATGCCCTGCATTTTGGTGCCTGCTGTACAGCCATTGGCAGTGATCCTGTTGTTGTGACCACCTCTGCTGATCCAGGAGACTCCCGACATGCCATACCATCGCTCCACAGCCCAGCCCCAGGACCACCTTGCCCACCCACACCTGCCTCGAGGGTTGCAATGTCTGACACAACACCACCTGAGGCAAGTGGCAACCCCCCTGGCAGTGAGGCAGAGGGCTGTCAGCTTCTCATCCAGGGAAGTTGGCATCCTGGTGAAGCAAGTTCTGGGGCATTATGATGCCCTCTTCCCTGGACCACCGCAACTCGACAAGGAAGGATGGAGTAAGATCTGGGCGGACATCATGGGTGCCATCAATGCAGTGGGGGTGGCACCCTGCGACTACCACCATGTCCATAAGCGCTTGGAAGACTTCAAGTGTAGGACTCACAAAAGGCTGGTGATGACCTAAGGGGGCGCCAGGGCCGGTTGACCACCGACGAGATGCGGGTCCTGGAGCGCTTCTACCCAGCGCTGCACGCCCAGGTCTTGGAGGTGGTGCTCCGTCTGAATCGACTGGTAAATGTCCATGTGTTCTTGTCCACCATAGTGCATGTGCATGTTGACGTGTGGTTGGAGTGTGCACCTTGGCCTTATGTCTGGCATATCTCCTGTATAGATGTCTGTGTGCATGTCTCAGACACTGCTGCATGTGAGTCCATTCAAGCGTGTGCAACATCAATGGTGTCTGTGTTGCAATGCGTGATGCGCGCCAGCATGTAACGACGTGCACATGCTTGCATCCATGTGTCTGGACTGGGGCATGCGAGAGGTGTGACACATGGGTGTTTTTGGCAACATCATGGACATGCATGGTATACATGTGCATGTGTCTGAGTAGTGAGTGTGTGACTGGCCAACACTGCGGAATGTATCTTACTTGAGCTTTTGATTATGTGATTGCCTCACGCTGCCAATTTTACCTCGAGTGCACTCTGGCGTGAAAGCTCCATGGCCTGCTTCATGGCTGTCAGGTGATGTGTCTGAATGAGATGTATATGTTCCATGATGCATGTGAGCTAAATGCACAATTTTGATTTGCCGGCAGTGCCTTGTACAAGGATGTTAATGTCTGTTGTGAATGACAGACATGATTGTGCATGTGTGTGAATAGCACTTCCCTGTGTGTAGTGGACGGTGATGATGGTTGTGAACTTTGACAGTGCCACTGATGTACATTTGCATTGTGAAAAAAACATGCATATGTTCAGTACCCTGAGGTTTGTGTTCTATGTTTCCCTATCCACAGCGACGATGGAAGAAGAGGGATGCCTCCACCAGGCACAGACGCAGGGCCCAGTAATCCTCCCAGGTACTGTCATCTTCTGGGAGCGAGGAGACTGGTGCCGCGTCTGCGACAACAGAGGCAACTGCTGAGGGGAGGCCCAAGAGGGTGAAGTTGGTTGTGGGTTCTTTGGCAGTGGTAGGGATAGGTGAGCCCACACAGGGGCAATCCGATGCAGAAGACGGTGGGGAAGCATCCAGGTTGGCAGAGCCTGAGGAGGAGTCTGCATCAGCCCAGCACATGGGGCCCGCGTGGGGTTCATGATGTAGGTGTGACTGGTGCAGTCCAGGATCAGGGGCCGGAGGCATTGCAGGTCACCGTGGAGGGGCCTGTGCCTAATCTTGTCCCTGGGACTGCGACTTCACCAGTATGCACCTACGGGCATGCCTCAGGCCGGACCCATCCGCAGGTGGCAGATGTTTCCACGCAGACAGAAACACCAGTACCTGCAGATGAAGCAATTCGGAACAGGGTGGAACCGTTGCTAGCCTGTATCGTGAGGTGTACAGGCAACATTCGTGATGATATGCAGACTTCCAAACTGGGTCTTGCATGTCATCACGATGAGGTATGTCGCCTCATTAACTGGCTAGATCAGTTCCTGGTCACAATTTGGTTACGTGTGCTGGCCACTGCTGTGACCCCCTCCTCGTCATCATCCTCTGTGCACCAGTCGTGCACACTGCCGTCTTCCAGCCCAGATACCACCAGTGCCCCCTGTGTCCCTCTCTTAACCCCAGCAGCCATTCTGGTGGAGACCACATCCCTGCTAGAGTCGGGAGTCGAAGGAGGATCAGCACAGGTGGTCACCACGGAGATCCAGCCGGGGACAGAATATGTGGCAATGGAGGAAGAGCAGGCACCAAGCAGCAGGGCACATGCACGACAGCCCCGGGGGTTGTCATCATCCCGGAGGCTGTCCTTGAGGCACAGGTACTGGGCTAATCAGCAGCAGCAGGCTCATAGTAGGAGGCGACAGGACTTGGAGATTCCAATGGAAGAGAGGCAGGTATCGGCCATCGGGCAGGAGGCAAAAATGGACCTTTCAACAAGGATGTCTTCAGTGTTGGAGCGTATTGGCCAGCAGATCAGAGCAGAGTGGCAGCGGGCAGGGGAGGCTAGACTCTCCATGGCGAGGGCAGAGAATACACTGCGTCGGGCAGAGAGGCGGCCGAGGTCCTCGAGAATACTTGCAGGGAGTTTTGGAGTAGCATGTTGGAGTTCCTGCAAGTCCTCGAGGGGAGAGCTGAGGCCCGCCTAGGGGAAGTGGTTGCAGTTTTCAATGATACCCTGGCTGAGACTTTGAGGGGACATGGTGAGTCAAGGACTAGCCCGCTGCCATTGAATATAGTTCTTTAGGTGTAGGTTTCATTCATTGTTATCTTTTATTTGGAGTTATTGGACTTTGCTCCACTTTTTGTACATAGTTCTTTGTTGATTTTATACTTCAGGATTTTTGGACAAGACTTGGGAAAATGGACCCTCGTTGTTTGTACATAGTTATCTTTTTCACAGTTAATTTTCTGTTCACCATGAATCAATGGTTTTCTTTTCATTTGTGTTTTCATTTGGACCGACATTTCTGGACATGGACCACATCTTTGATTTCAGTTTTATTTTGTTAACATCCAATGTTTATTCATTTTGTCAATCATTTATTTATTCATTTGATGCTGATTGCATTTTTTAATTTCACTGAGTATGACTTTTATATTGATTTTAATATATATTTTTTCATTGAAAATCAAAGTGGTGTCTGTTCTCGGTGGTTTAGCGTTAAGTTTCACTCTTGCTTACTCTGTTCTATGCCCTGGGAGGATAGCTCAAGCGGCAGCATGCCCACCTTGGAAACAAGATTACACGAAGCAACACAGGTTCGATCCCCCTGTCTGCGCTTAGAAACCTCCGGGTATTAAGCACGCACGTTATAAATACGCAACTAAGATATATTCCTGTAACAGCGCCTCAATGCCCCCGGGCTGTGTGAGCGCATTAAAAATGCAAATAATTAAATGTCCATGATTGTTCATGTGTGTGCACACATGCATGCATGTGTCATGTTTGACTTCTAATGGCATGTTGTGGTGTGCATTTCATGGATGGGTATTAAGGTGCACTTGGAGTGTGCAGCGTGTGGTGGCATTTCATTTCACATCTGCTGCATTTATGTCTATCGGTCCACAGTGTGTTGGGGGGGTGAAGGGGAAATGAGGTGGGGCCTACCTGCAGGTTGCCGTCACAGGTGTTGGGGGGGACATGAGGCAGGGCCTGCCTGTGGGGTGCGGGGTGTGGTCACGGGTGATAGGGGGATCCTATGTGGTGTGGGTTGCCTGCGGGGTGTGGTGACAGGTGATGAGGGGTCCCATGTAGTGTGGGCTGCCTGCAGGGTGTGGTGACAGGTGGTGGGGGGGTCCCATGTGGTGTTGGCTGGCTGCGGGATGTGGTGATGTGGTGACTGGTGATGGGGGGTGTCCCATGTGGTGTGGGCTGCTTGCGGGGTGTGATGACAGGTGATGGGGGGGTCCCATGTGGTGTAGACTGCCTGTGGGGTGTAGGCGCGGCTGATGGCTGCCGGGGTGGGGCTGTCCAATCAGTAGGCGTCTGCTTCCAGCGGAATCGTGCGTGTATCACGGGGTCCGCACAGTGCTTAACACGCAATTTGGCTGGTGCCACCGGAGTACCCGATTAAGCTGGGTTGCGGAGGATTTACGTGCCAGCCTTTCCACGCAATTTGGCTGGTCCTACCGGGGTATGCGATTAGGCTGGGATGCGGACGGGGTACGCACAGCCTTTCCACGTGATTTGGCTGGTGCAACCAGGGTATGTGATTATGCTGGAGTGCGAAAGGGGTATGCAAGGGCCTTTCTACGCAATTTGGCTGGTGCGACCAGATATGCGATTATGCTGGGGTGCGGACTGGGATACGCGCAGGCCTTTCCATGCGATTTGGCTGTTGCGACCGGGGTACGTGCCGATTTTTCTCATGATTACACTGGGGGGGCTGTGTGCTGGGCCACGGATGGCGCAGGGCCTTCCGCTGTGTTAGGCATTTCACTAGCTTTTTACTGCGCATGGGGGCATGTTGGGGGCGTAACTGGCACTGCGTGATGTTCATTGTGCCACGGCTGATGGTGTCTCGGAAAATCCATGAATACGCATGCCGCGCAATTGATGATTTGCACCCGTTGCGCACGCTTCTTTTCGGTATGCAGCGCTTGCGCTACTTCTGCGCTGGATTCTATGAATCGGGGCCATAATCTCTTTACATTTTTCATCCCGTGAAAAAGGTTCCCGGAACAAACAGTTACCTGGCAACGGTAGTGAAATACCAGAAATCTGCAATTTACCTGTCGTGGAGGCAGAGGAGGGGGCTATATGTCAAAACCCTGCTGATTCTTTTTATTATACCCCAGCACTGTTTAACTCTCCCGTCCTTGAACATGTAAATGATTCCACAAACTCATCGACTTTGTTGAGTTCTACGAAATACCCTCATCACCCGAGGTCAGATGTAAGGCTCCCACTCTGGCTGCTTTAAACTTCGTCTTAAACTCCCTTGTCAGAGTATATGATATGCTTAAATACGAAGTCATAGAAAGATCTATTAAATTGAGTGATATTCAGGAGAAATGGTGGAAACGTTTGGTACTTAGAAATAACAAAGATCGAGAAAGGGAGAATAGCTTGCCAGAATCTCCACCTCCTTCCAGATTTTAGCCTCTGATTGTAGACACTCCTCCATCACTGAAGTTTCTTGAAGAATTTGAAAGATTGGGAGCTATTACATGTAATGAGGAGGATTGAGTGATGGTAGTTAACTTAGCATCCTCTCCTAAACCAGCTCAGGAGAATAAGAAAGGGAGGAACAAAGGGAAGAAAAAGGCCTCTGAAAAAGAACTGAAGAAATCGAAAAAGTCACAAACCAGGGCACTTCACTAAAATTCATTCGATCACTGAACCAGCATGAAGGAAGAGCGAATGATCACTCAGAGAGCACAGGGAATGACCAAGTTGGATCAGCCGCGATGTTAGGGTAGCTCCGACAGCTAAGCAAAAAGTCTTTGGTTGCTGATACAGCAAAGGAACTACCCTGAGGTTGAGTTAGAACGGAATGACTCTCATCCCCCATATACTGGAGAAGTGACTACTGCTTGGCAAACCGAACCAGAGAAGAGAAAGGAGAAAGTTAGGGCACTAGTATCTACAGGGATTTTTCCAGCTCCAGTATTAAAGCCTAATGAATTGCCTGCAACGCTTGTTGTCCCGTCTCTCTGATCATCAGATATCTTTAAGAGGGAGCAGGCTTGATCGGAGAACGTGTGTGAGCATGCAACAAGAAAAAGAAAATGAGTGTAACTACTGTTCAGAAAATCCTCGTTTAATTATGGAGGCTGTTTTCTCGCAGAAAGACGATATATTTTTTAATTTTACATCAGAGTACCATTCTATCTTGCAAGACGTGCCTAGGCTTAGAATTATCTCTTCTAAAGATATAGGGCCTCATTACGAATCTGGCGGTAACCGAGGCGGTAAAACCGCCTGGTTACCGCCGGACTCGTATTACCATTCCGCCTCCGTGATTCCCGGAATTACCGGGGCATTACAACCCCGGTTTTCCGGGAATCACGGAGGCGGAATGGTGTTAATCCCCATTTCCATTGAGTCCTATGGGACTCAATGGGAATGGGGATCATGGAAACACCGGCAGCATCTCGTAATGCAGGCGGGCGGTGTAAAACCCGCCAGGTCAAACCTGGTGGGACCATCATCTCCCGCTTGCAGGAGTCGGGATCAGGCGGTACGGAAACAACGGTTGCAGCGGGTTTACCGCCACCGTTATTTCATGACCGCCTGATTTGTAATGAGGCCCTATTGGTAGACTTTTATAATGCTCGAAGAATGGATATCGAAGCAATGGTGGTACTCTTGCGTGTAGTCAGAGAATGTATTCTACTGTCCATTGATGAATTACGACATCGTGGATTTGATATACATGCGCACCAGGCAAAATTGCTATGTAATACTGTTTTTATTAATTTCATTTATTTATAATGTGCCGAATGCCTGCGGGCATCGGGGCGCAAACATTCACACAGTGAGTACAAACATGAAGAAAACAGGAAATGAAGACTTCTATGGAAGGGCAGGGGTAATTACTTAGAGAGTGGCGTTTTTAAAGATTTCATAAAAGCTATTAACTCGGGTTCTGCTCTCAATGAAATGGGAAAGGAATTCCAGAAGTTAGCTGCTTTAACTGGAAAGGATATTCCCAAGCCGCTTGCACGCTTGTACTTCACGCAGGCAATCTGCATTTTATTAGATGATCTCAATGTTCTGGCTGGATGGTACTGAGTTATTAGAGATTTTAGGTAGGCTGGGGCAGAGCCGAAGATGCATTTATGAGCCACCTTTCCTGCTTTAAAGTTGATGCATTCCTGGATCAGCAGCCAGTGTAAATTCCATCTGTGCTTGGAGATATTTTCCCATTTTGTTATTTTCTTTTCAATATGCACTGTGTTGGTTTGACATTTTTTATTTTAAGGGAGGAAGCTCCGATCAATAATGAGTTACAGTCGTTGATTCTCGAGAGGATGGTAGCTCGTGCAATAATGGTGCAGTTGTTTTCAGTGATATAAGGGCAAATGTTCTTAATAAGACAAAGATAGTAGTTGCAGTTTTTGCTCATCTGATTGACGTAGGCATCTGAGTTTAATGAGGTCTCCTGCTGAATGCCAAGGGTTTTTACCTTTTTTTGGACCAGGATGATGTTAATTCCAATTTGGAAACTCAGAGAAATTCAAAGCTCAGTTTTCCTCGAGCTTGTTGGATCCAAAAATAAGTAGCTCTGTTGTATTGCCATTGAGGCAGAGCCAGTTTGCCGACATCCAGGATTCAATTTGGTTATAGACGTTAGAGAGGACTTCAGAATCTACTGTGAAATAAATCACCAGTAGTTTGTATAACTAACTGGGCGGTGCCTGCGTAGTTTGGAAACAGGATATTATCATGAGATGAAAGAAAGAACACACCCAGGTCCTTCAGCAGAGAACACAGAGGCCTAATGTATAGATTGAACGAAATGGGTGACAGACTTGCCCCTTGAGGGACTCCACACCAGACCAGATCACTTCACATTGGCAGTTACACTCATACCTACTTAGTTGCTACAGTGAGTCTCTTTGAGATAAAAGTGCTTCATTTTCAGGGTATAACTACATTTTTCACTCCATACTAGTCTCTCCAATACCGGCCTTCTTACTTCATATTTCAGGTGAAATGGCTTAATTTGGTTAACATGAACAAATTGATCGACAGTCAACTGTCCTTCCTTTATAGCAATTCGGTAGACCACAGATTAAACCTTATCCACAGTTTCAAATTGTCTGCTCCAGGATGCCAGAAATGTAGCATTTTTGTTTTTACCTTTCATAAAGTTACATTTATAGACTTGGTCGCCTACTTCATATTATTGTCATGATTCCTGCCCCTCATGTCCCCAGCCCTCCAAGATGCCAGGCTGGAGCCAGGTCACGATCACCAACATGGCCCTCAAGGGCCTCTCCATCCCTCCAAAGACCCACTTGAAGTCAGACTTGGCGCTTGTGGCACCAGACTCACTCACTCCCATAGGATAACATTGGTGATTGGACTTGTAGTGCATTGATGGGGACAATATGGATGCCCCCACATATTTCGGTTCCCAGAACTGCATGTGCGGTCTAGTCTTTTGGGTGTGGTTCAGCCCAAAGGCACCTGGGATACCCAGAGACTATTTAAGCCACACCCAGGCTGAGAAATATGCTTTGCGTTTTCTGCACCTGCAGCGGGACACTCACTGTGTTCGGATCGGTCTCCAGTAGGTCTGCATCTTTGTTCTGCGCTCAGCTCCTGCAAGAACAAGAACACCGTTAGGAACACCCTTACCTTGCAGCGCTTCTGCCCATCAGTCATCGCTCCTTCGGACGCCGGCCATCATCTAAGGAAGGAAAGGAACAAAGCTAGAGAACTGTTCAAAAGACTCATTATACTTACCTGTCGGACTCTTGCGAGTGAAGTAACTAGGCAGCAACGAGCCCGCATCAATCAATGCGCCCCTGCGCTGAAGGCAGGGCGGAGAGCACACTATCCAAGAAAACAAGGTGAGCTGTGGATCAAAGGGAAGGGTTGGACCCCGGGGAAGAAGGGGTTCAAGCACACAGAGACAATAGGGAGTTAAACTCTACCAATCCTGTGTTTCAGGCCCAGTCTCCAGTTGAATAGCCTCCAGGGAAGGGTTCGAGGTCGTAAGAGGTCAGAACATGCTGAGTGACGTCCCCGTGGATACCAGGTGAGCGTTACAATTATCTCACAAAGGTTTTCCTGTCATAGTATGATTTTGCACCGTCAGCAGCTTTTTCAAAGTTTTGCCATGCAAATGCAAAAGCATGTTGAAGGTGCATTCTCAGCTCTTCCACATATTTGTAAATTGTGGCTGCATTTACAACGACCTGCTTATTGGTCCGGTACCGTAAATGTTGTAGTAAAACCATATTCCTGCCTGTTAGAATCTCGCGCGGACTGAGGTGTGTGGATCTAGACCGTGTTTACCTAATAGCCATTAGCACCAGAGGGAATCGCAAATCCCAACTGGATCCTGCCTCAGCTACAAATCTCTTTAAAATATCAACAATTGACCTGTTGCAACATTCCACACCCTTGGAATAAGAGGGCCGTTATGAAACGTGTAGTTTCCTCTTTACACCCATGATTTGCCACATCTTTGTCATCAATGCACTGGTGAAATGACTCACACAGTTTGATTCTATTCTCTGAGGTAGACCAAATCTTGAGAAAATATGATTGACCAGCAAAGTGGCAAAGGCACAGAACTGCTCTCCTGAACACCCATGAAGATTTGCTCTCAAACCTTGACTCCAACTCTCACTCTGTTCTCATCCTCCTTGATCTGTCATCTGTCTTCGACATGGTCAATCATGCCACCCTCCTTAACCGACTAAGTGATTCTCTGGGAATCGCAGACTGGGCACTGGCTTGGCTGACCTCTTTCCTTTCAAATTGGCCCTGACATGTTCCAATGGGTCATTTTCTCTCCTTTACTTCACTCTCTACTTGCAGTGTGCCTCAGGGCTCCATCCTATCACCATGGCTTTTTAACATTTACATTGCTCCTCTCGCCCACCTGATCGCCACCTTCTCTCCACCTTCTCGCCTCACTTCCGGTGTTATGCTGATGACAATCAGCTTGCCTTTAAGCTTCACCTCCTCCTCTGTTCCCTTCCCCATTAGTCTTGAGGCGCTTGCAAAACCTTTCTGCTATAAAGGCGCCATATAAATGTTCAATGAATAAAATCCAATAAATAAACCAGAGTGGACATGCTATGCGCCTACAGTGGCTTCATACTGTGGAATGTACTTCTTTATTTGTGTGATCCCGGGCTAATATACTATATTTCATTTTAGTCTGGGGGCTGAGTTGCTAGGAAAACAACTTCCCCATTGGACTTAGCCCTCCCCATGGTCAGTTATGTGCACATATGTGCTTAAATCCTTGAAAACAAAGGTGACCATGACATGCCAGGTTCTAACTACTCAGGAGACACAGCATCTATGCAAGTGCCACTGGACAGACTGGAAGATATTTCTGAACCTGAGCTTTAGAAGTGACCCATGGACTTTACAACTTTATCAAATTAGCTTTGTGTCCTTTGTAGAGTGCACTTTGACTCCATCAGCTACAGTGCAGGACATGTACATGCCATTAACGCCATTAGTGATTCATCTCCCCAACATTGACACAACTTTGTGATACTAGTACGGACCTCAGGATTCTAGTTTTGCTTACTACTGCCGGGTTGGTTTTATTTTTAAACAAACAACATTTGGCTTAATGTACCATGATACATTGTGATGTGAGATTCAATGGACACAAAGCTAATTGAATAACTATATTCTTTCCCTCCCGCTTAAAATATTGACAGTTATTGGCCTTTTATGGGCCAGTTAGCCATACTGTGCCTTTGTAAAAGAGTTGATAATTCAATGATCAGGTTTCAGTGAATCTGCTGTTCTTGGTCTGTTGACAGGATCACATGGGACATTACCATGCCACCTCAGGTGTCTAGTTCTCCTTATTTCAGTTGCCAATAAGGGCAGAATCCCAGCAATATATTCTATTTTGTTGGGGTCTGCCTCCATTTGCGTGTAACTGTACCAGTAGAGCGTAGCACCAATCTCTGGTGGGACGGCATGGGCAGAAAGGCAACAAGCCACTCCAATGTCATTTATGGTTTATCTGTGGATATTAGAGGTATTGGGTGTCCTAGGGACCGTTCTAGGGGACGGGAAGTGCTGTGGGGATTCCACAGATTTGTGTTGGGCTTCATCTATTTTATTTTATTGATTGGGGTTTTATAGTCCGCCTATACACAATGGGCCTCATTCCGAGTATGGTGGTGGTCATGGCGTTATTTGCGCCATGACTACCTCCCATACCGGTACTGACTCCGACTTGGTTCAATGGGGACTTACCGGTGTAGTCCGACCTTTGCGGGACTGGTAAGTCCCCCTTGAAAAAGCCATTCCCCATTCCCATTTGAGGCCCCATAGGGCTCAATGGGAATGGGGAAGGAGCTAATAATGGTACCACAATTTGCGGTACCGTTATTAGCTCTGAAGTCCCTTAACGGGTCCCGTCCATAACGCCTGGTCAAACCAGGCTTAAAGGAGGGACCCGCTAAGGGACCTCGGAATATGGTGCAAAGGGTTTACCAGCACCGGTGTCCTTACCGGTGCCGGTAATCCCTTTGCGCCCAACTCGGAATGAGGCCCAATGTGTTTCAAGGCGCAACAAGACACGTTGGGGGGCAGGGATGAAAAACAGAAACCATCCTACTCAGCCTTGTGACATTTGGATCGTGCAAGTGCAGTAATAGAAGTGCAGGGGAGAGGGGACAGGGGAAATGCCAGAGAGTTAAGCGGGTGCCCGAGGAGGCCAGTTGGACAGAGCCCAGGGAGGAGAGTGTGTCCGGCAGAAAGGTCCACATGCTAAGTGCGATCAACGGGCTGGAGTGGTTCGGGGGGTCAGGCCTAGCCAGGCTAGTGCAGAGGGAGGAAGCCCAGAGGGCAAGTGCAGGGTGGGGTTGGAGGAAGTGCAGCGAAAGGCTGGTAAGGGAGTGTCTGGTGCCCCATAAACCTCTGAAGGAATCAGGCACCCAGTCAAGAGGCAGAGGGGAGAAAAAATGAGCAGTGGAGAGGGAAGGAGAAGCGAAAAGGAGTGTATTGAGAAGCTTTCAGAATGTAAGAAGATCTGGCTTAAGTCTTAGAGGGGCAGGGAGGCCATTGCAGAGGAAGTCACCTGCAGAGGAGAGTGATCTACCCCCCCACTCTCTGCTTGGAGAAGCATCTGATATGCAGAGAGTTGGCGCTAGAAGACCAAAGGGCTCTAACAGGGAGGTATTTAGGGAGAGAGAGTTGGATGTAGCGGGGTCCCAGACCCCAGAAAAACTTGTAGATGATGCAGAGGGTTTTTACCTTGATCCTTGCAGCAACCGGGAGCTGGTGGGGAGATTTTAGGGCTGGAGAGATGCAGTCCCTGGGCTTGAGGCCAAGGATAAGTCTTGCACTCTTATTCTGTATTAGTTGAAGGGGGCGAATGGAGGATTTAGGCAGGTTGAGGAAGAGTCTGTTACAGAAGTCCAGCCTGGAGAGGACTAGGGATTTGGAGACATTGGGCCTCATTACGAGTTTGGAGGTAGCCATGCCGTTTTTACCGGCATGGCTACTCCCAAACTCGGGTCCGGGTCCAGGTCCAGCAAAACAGGAATAACCGGCCCATTCCGACCTTTGCGGGCCCGGTAATTCCCATTTGCGGGACCCAGACCCGATACGTCCCCATTCCTATTTGAGCCCTCGTAGGGCTCAATGGGAATGTGGAGGATGGTAACAACGGTCCCGTTTATAATGGGACCGTTGCTACCATCCTGTTCTGCTAGCGGGTGCCGCTCTGCATGTCTGGTCTGACCAGGCGTGCAGAGCAGCATAGCGAGCAGAACTTGTAATATGAGTGATAACCGCACTGGCAGCACTACCGGCGCCGTTATCACTCTACCGCCAGGGTCATAATGAGGCCCATTGTGTTTCTGGGGGAATGGGAGGAGAGGAAGAATGCCTTGGAGGAGGTGAAGTTGAAAGTGAGCCTTCTCGACATGGTCCGTGATGTGAGGAGAGAAGGAGAAAGAGGAGTCGAAGATGACACCAAGGTTTTTTGCCTCACATGTCAGTTAGGTGAGGGGGCTCAAGGAGGGCAGCCAGAGTGTAGGGGGACAGGAGGGAGCTGGAGTCCCAATGAGAAGGATCTTGGTCTTACTGGTATTAAGGCAGAGATTGTCATCAGTGCACCATGCCTGAATAGCAGGTAGACAGTCAGGTATGGCTGAGAGCCCTGGACCATGACAGTGCCATTTACATTTATTTATTTATTTATTTATTTATATTTATATAGCGCGCAAGAAGCCCAGGGGCATTGAGGCGCTGTTACTTGCAATAACTTGGTTACATGGTACAGGCATGAAAGCGATTGATAACACATTATGAATACTACAAGATATCATACTGTTGTTACAGATATTGCATTGGGACGTATATTACAACATATATGATAAGTATTCGTGCTGGTGTGTCGGGTCTTATGTGAAGAGGGTAGTTTTCAGAGTTTTGCGGAAGGTGGTGAGGGAGGCCTCCCCTCGGATAGTGGGAGGTAGGGCATTCCAGTGAGTGGGCGCTAGATAGGGGAAGCTGGATCCGCCCGCTTTTACTCTTTTTACTAGTGGCACCGAGAGCATGTTGGTGTACGGTGATCTGGTTGGCCTGGTAGTGGAGACGGGGTGGATCCTTTGAGAGAGGTAACCAGGAGCAGTGAAGTGAATGCACTTGTGGGTCAGTGTCAGTGCTTTGAATACGATCCTTTCTTTCATTGGGAGCCAGTGGGCTAGTTTTCTGGCTTCAGAGATGTGTTCTCTTTTAGCAATGCCTTGGGCTGCCCGGAGAGCATTGTTCTGTATTACTTGTAGTCTCTCTACGTTTTTGTTGGAGGTTCCTAGAAAGAGTACGTTGCAGTAGTCTAGCCTAGAGCTGGTGATGGTGACTGCGTTGATAAGTTTCGCATGATATGCAGCTGCTGAGGCTATTGCGCTGACTTGTCTATCCATGGATAGGCTGGAGTCCAGGTAGACTCATTTAGGTGGACATTAATGATGGCCCTAGAGGACATCCATGCGCAGAGGATGCAATGTTTGTTTTTCTGAATGCCGACGTGTTGCATCTTTTTCCTCCATGGTAGTATAGCTTTTATGCCTACATCGCCAGCTGTAGCTTTTTAAGTGGTGCATGGTACAGAGGAATGGTAGCAAATGCCTGTGCCTGTTTTTCGGCACTATACTGAAATGGATTTCATGTCTGCTATATGCCACTTGTTTAATTCATATTAGAATGTGGATGGTGATTTTTAACATAGACAATATTGGATTTCCACAGCACTTTGCTCAAAGCTTCAGAATCGGGCACTCAGACTATTGTGAAATTAATTTCTTCGGTTCCGGTCGAGGACACTACAATACTTATAGGAGCCAATTTATGAATTTCCAGGGGGTGCCAGCGCCTAGATTTTAGGTAAGTGACAACGAAAGGTTATTAATATTGTTAACTTGCACAATGTTGTAGCAGATCACTGCCATGCTCACACGGGCTTATGAGACACAGAGCCGTGAGCACACGGCATTACCCAAAGAATGCTTCAGTCATGGAGTTCGCCACCGTACTACTTGCACGTGCCGGTGTGACGCTACTTTTATTAGGAGCACCTCATGACATAGTCATGATTGTGGTGTATGGCCCATTTAAGTGTGGACCTGTTGCCCTTTTAAGAAAGAGTATCATGACTTTGTCATGACACTCCTCAATAAAAGGGACTCTGCTAGCACGTGAGAGGCAGTGCAGCAGAGCCCCATGAAGTGGCAACTCATGTCTGTGTCTTCATTTGACGTGTGATCATGGCCTTGTGCAGCAGCCCTGGCCTGGGTGCCCCCAGAGCCGAGGCTACCATATGCTGGGTGCCCCCAGCCACGGTCATACATCCGGTGACCCGGATGTTGCAGGGTGTCCCCTGCGGCGTGTCAACTGCAAAGCCTGCAGGAATTTTGTCAAGCCGGGTGCTCCCGACATCTGGTGTGGCCCGCCCTGGTGACCTATGGCAGGCCGCCAACATAGGCAACGAAGGTGGTGGTCCGGACCCTGACCTAGTTACAGTGCAGGCTGCTGAAAGCCTGATTTTCGCTTTTTTGTTAGTGGCTGTTCTGCCCGAAGGCAGCGGTGTCGGCCGCGTGTGGAGGGAAGAGTGACCACCACACAAGCACAAAGGAAGTGGGCGGAGCCTGTAAGATCTCGGGCCCGCGGCGGTGTAAGTGCAGAGCGTGGAGGACTGCTGGCGACTCCCTGCAGACTTGCCGGGAGAAGCAGCGGGTCCTCACGCGTCCACTCCAGTGAGTCAAATGGAGCACTGCAGCCCAGCTGGAAAAGGGGCCTGCACGTCATCGCGCGCCCACGAGTGGAGAAAACTTACTGCCTTCCCAAAATCTTGGCCCGCGACAGTGAACAAAGGAAGGTGGGCACACACACCCCGGACCCGTGGCAGCACGATAGAGGGGCATTGAAGCCAGCGGCAGCCCCGGGAGGAAGGGGCGTGCCCCATTGAGACCCAAGCCTGCCGGTGAAGAAAAAGGAAACACATTTTTTTAGAGGAACAAAGAGACACTGAGCGGCCTGTGGTGCCCCGGAAAGAGAAGGTGTGGCCCAGTCAAGACCCAGGCCGGCCGAGTGAAAATAAGAACAAAAGAAAACTTGCTCCAGATAAAGAAGGGGCGGGGCCTATCAACTTCAATGCTTGCATCCAGTACTGTGCCTGCGGAGCAGACTGCGATGCAGCATTGGCAGCCCTGCCCATAAATTGGCCTGGGTACTCCCATCGGCCCGAAGGCTCAGTGACCAGGAACACAAAAAGGGCACATCAATCCATCAGTCTGCCCTGAAGGCCCATCAGTCTACACCTTGCAGTGTTTCCTTGCTTTCACCAGGGATATCCAGCTGTCCCAGGACGGGTAGCAGCTCCATAAGGAGTGCCTGTACGCCATCAGTGACTTCCAAATTGGTCAGCCAAGCCATGGGCCCATCAACAGTGAGTGCAAACTGCGGCACACCAAGTAACCACCATGGGGGATGATGACAATGAAAGGGCGTCTCGACAAGGTGGCCAGCTTGCGCCCTTGTATCCGTTCGATGTAGTGGGTGCGCCTGCCAGTCTCGGTCCCTGATGTACGTCGTGGGTGGAGAACCTCAAGTTGTATTTTGAGGCCGTCGAGATCAAGGACAGGGTGAAACGCCCAACCCTCCTGTACTCAGCCGGCCCGGCTGTTCAGAGGTTATTTAAGGACTTGCGGCCCATAGACCAGTCATATGGCAGAGCCATTGAAGCACTGAACGAGTACTTCATGCCCATGGTCAACAGGGATTATGAACTGTTCAGGATGAGATGCGCAAGGCAAGAGGAAGGCGAGAGCCTTGATGCATTACATGGCAAGCTTTGTGGCATCGCACTGTCCTGTGCCATGGGTAACTTCGAGGATGACGAGATCAGGGCTCAGATCATCTATGACTGTAGCTCTGCTAAGCTGCGGAAACAGGTCCTCAGGGAGCCATGGCTGGGCCTTGACCGGATACTGGAGCTGGGCCGTGCCCAGGAACTACCGGAGGTGCGTGCCTCGGCTATGGACCTCTGCAGGCAGCAGCTCAAGCTGGAAGCCCCCATGCAACGGTTGAAGTTGGAGGAGGTGTCGACCGTGTGCAAATGGCAAGGAGGTAGGCCAACGAGAAGAGGGGATTGGCCATGGAGAGAGCCAGGTGCCACCATATGTCATCAGTGTGGATGGGATCTCCCGCACGCGCAGGAGTGCATGGCCAAAGGACACACGTGTGTGAGGTGCGGCAAGGTGGATCACTTTGCACAGGTGTGCCCAGCCCCAATGCCGCTCAGCATGGTCGGGCCATCAGCAGGTAGTGCGCCAAAGGTGGTCGCAGGGAGGAAGCCCCCCAGAGTGGTGGCTGTCCAGGCGGCAGAGGAGCTAAGGAGGGGACTGTACGACTATGCGGAAGACGAAGATGAGGAGAATGTGTTCTTGTTCTGCGTCAGCACAAATGGTCAGTTTGATCCAGGCCTTTTCTGATCCCAACACTGGCCACTGGCCCCCATGGTTGCATGGACTGGTTTGCACCATAGTTTGCAGTGATTGAGTAGTTTATCGGAGTGGTATGCGGACTGGAATGCACCACTGTTTGCTGACAAAAGAGCCAAGCAACAGAGCAGAGTGACTCACCAGAGCCGCCGAGGACCACAGGGGCGACCAACCACTGGAGAGTGAATCATCAGGGGGTCAAGGACCAAAGGGGAGACAGACCAGAGGTGCATCTCACAAAGGAGATGGGTTGACAGAAGACTCTATGTCATTATGGATGCCCTACTCCATTCCTGGGCTTTTCTTTTACCGTAGCATAATATAAGACAAGGATAATAATAATGAAGATTGCAAACCAAAGTTCAACCACCATCCGGCCTCCCCCTGCCCTCCCCCACCTCTCCTCCTACCCCTCTCCCTCAGTTTTGAATGCAGCCAGTGCACCACTAATTCCTTTTCTCCACTTCCACCACTACTGGATCCTGATCCTGTCTTTGCTCCACCGGCTCTATTCCAGTGCTGTGGTGGCAGCAAGCGGACATGCATTAGGATTACAACTTTCCTAGCATTTCATCTATGGCTCACCCATTAGCTCAGAATCCCCAGCACTTACCACCATGCCTTCTTCCTTGCTGCACTTGCACGTTCTGAATACTCACAAGACATAGTAGGTTCGTTATCTCACCCCCACTGCTCTTAGGTATTGTGTTTTTTTATGTATTTTAATCTATTTCCCACGCCTTCTCCCTCCCTTGCCCTGTGGGCACTTTTAAACTGTATTTCTTATTGTATAAGCACCTAACAAGCAAACAATAACAATTAAATAAATAAATAAAATGGCCCACCTTTCCAAATGATTTTGCAGAACACTTTTCACGCACAGACCTATAGGTGTCCTTTTAAGGTGCGAGTCTCAGGATCCACTTTTGTCAATTTCTCTCGTTACCTCCTCATGGAAAATTGTAGGAAAATTCGTTTTTTAATGCATGTTATTTTGGGTGGCACAGTGGTTACTGCTAGCATGTCGATGCTTCCTAGTGAGTGGTCTCTTAATATGGGTCATAATCATAACTATTGGAGATGCTGCAGAGGGATTCAAATTGCAGCACACTTTACCACTGCAATACTATTATGTACAACAAGACAGTTGGATTCCTATTGAAGGAGATGTGTGACGTCTTAGACTTTTATTAACAATTTTAATAATATTGGCTGCAAATAATGTGGGCCTTCACAGCTAATATAGTCGCATGTGGAGATATGAGCCCTTGGGGTATGACACTAGGGGTGTCAGGCATGTGTGGGTAATTTGTGAGAGTGGAGCTGCCGGGGCCACATAATGACCTGGGGATGTAGCTGATAGTGTGAAACTTCAGCCAGGGGAAACCAGGGTACAGGGAGCAGGTTGGCTAGGAGGAGTTCAGTATGTTCCAGTGTCTGTTCTCAATTCTTGCCAGAAGTTAAGAAGGGACTATTAGCTCTATCTGGGTACATAGAGGCTTGCAAGGGTCATGATGATTTGGTGGACGTGAAGGAGTTGTACAGATAAGAGGATCTTGGAGAACCAACCATGGGTGCTTGAATTGGAGAAATACCAACAGCGGGGGAAGGTATGAATCTGTATATAGTTATCGAGGAAAGGGGGAAGGCAACATGAGGGTGGGAATTTAAGGCACTGGTGATTGGTTGGGATGGAACTCTGAACTAGGGCACTGTTGAGGAGATACCCTGCTAAGAAGGCAAGTCATGTTAGCGTGGTTTGTTAGCTTGCTGCCTGTCACCTTAAAGCAACGTGCTGGCATAGTACCTCCCAAGAGGCTCATAAGACCAGGAAAGCAGCGGCCCAAACGCCCTGGCGACACCCTAACAAAGAAGGCAGCAGAGAAACACGGTCTGAGCATCCAGGTATCATCCTTTACCATATGCGTTCCATAGGGGGGGTGCACTACACGTAGGAACAAGTCAGCACTTTTGCCTGTTGTTCCAGGCATCACACAGGACACGGGATACAACACCAGATAGACAGTACAGTCTCGGAAAATGAGGATGGTTGCGATTGGCCACGTTAAGAGTTCTTCCAGGTATCACACATAGGACACGGGACACAACCCCAGACAGACAGTACAGTCTCGGAAAATGAGGATGGTTGCGACTGGACACGTTAAGAGTTCTTCCAGGTATCACACATAGGACAGGGGACACAACCCCAGACAAACAGTACAGTTTCAGAACATGAGGATGGTTGCGACTGGACACGTTGAGTTCTTCCAGGTATCACACATAGGACACAGGATACAACCCCAGATAGACAATACAGTCTCAGAAAATGAGGATGGTTGTAAGAAGGGACCACAGAGGTGGCACATTTACAATAGACATCGCTCCTCTTCTCTAACCACCCTCGCTGCTTTTCCTGGACAATTCTGAGCAGTTCCTTAAACTGCAATTACTGCTGCATGCACTGCAATGCTCCTTTCTCTCGTCTTCTCGATGGTCTTCAGAAGAGCGATTGTACCTGCAGCACTTCAGTGTCACAACACATGGCAGGACTGGCTACACAAGTATAAGGTAACATAACAAAACATAACACATATATTCCAACATTATCCATTCTATTTGTGAGATGATAGTGCAGTCCTGGTTTTAACGGTGAATTCTGGGACTTGTAGTCCTGGATTTCCCCATTATAAACCCGGGCTCCAAGTGTGGAATTGACGAACATCTCCCTAATGGAATGGATGAAGCTGGCATGCATGGTTACAGTATTAGGGTGTGTATGGGTAGCTCTTATTTGCCTGTAATATGGGAACCCCTCTACCTCCTAACCACATTTGTGTTGCAAACGTAAACTCAATACAGAGTGCGTAAAGAAGAGGTTGAGAACATCATGTAAGGGGCACATTTTAACATGTTCATAGAGATTGGGCTGGCGGTTTCAGGAAGTGGGTAAAGAAGGACTTTGCGCCCATCCTCGCTAGTAAAGCCAAGTGGTGAGCACAAAACACAGGAAGTGATCAAACGAGCAGTCTATATTTCTATAGAGCGATTTCACAGTAAACGATTGCGGTCAGTGCTTAGAGGCCGATTTATGGAACTAGGAGAAGGCAGATTTTCTAACCTCAAAGAAGCCAAACTGAACAATGCAGAACAAATCTGTGCCTCTTCCTGGCTCCACAGGTTGCTTAGACATCAGATATACAGTATATACTATGATATTTTATTTATAGCGCACCTATACCCAAGTGTTTATGACAGCGGCATTCAACACATTTTACGCTGAGCCCCCTTAGCTAGAAATGTTGTTGCTGAGCACCCCCCACCCCCCGCTTCTCCCTCTCTCCCTGTCCCCCCTAGAAAGGTTGCCAAACCACCCCCCCCCCACACTTACTCCTCTCTCCCTGCCCCTCACCCCCGGTAGAAATGTGGTTGCTGAGCACCCACATACGCCATATCTCATATAGTATGGTGACGCTTTTCATGAAAATATATGCAGATAGGATATCCGCATATATTTTCATGAAAAGCGTCACCATACTAACTTTTGGGGGGGCCTCGCATCCCCCGGACAGTCTTGTGGCCCCCAAAAGTTTGAAGGCCACCAGTAACTGTACGTTTATGACATTCCTTTGTACACAGTAGGCGGCCAGCCACCCTCTGCTCCTTTAGACTTGTTTTATAAGCATACTGTGGGCGCAGACTAGGCTCATTTTGCCAACACCGCCCTGCACCCCTCCGTCTGATGACGAATGGAGGCGGGGAGTCTCTCGTCAAGGACACGCCGCTCTCCTTCCATCCTCACAGGGCGGAGCAGAGTGGCCTACGCCGCCTACCCTGACAACCCCGGATGCATTTGTAGGGAATACAACAAGTTAATGGGGTCAACCCTGATGGCGCTGTAGGATGAGTGCCTTTCAGGCATCCCCGTGGTCCGGTGCTCGGCGACGCCGCACTTGTTCCTCAGGCACCCGGGAGAACCGGTTTTTCAGGCCTGGTGTTTTTGCAATTTTATCACAAGATCCTTTGTGAATTGATGGTTCGCCAGAGGGAGAAAACCGGTCTTTTTTTTATTTTCTTTGTTCCGGCGGTGACCTCATTTGGCGGTCGGTGCACCCTTGCGAGATATCAGTCACTTTAAGAAAATTAAGCGCGTAGCGATAGCACTTCACGTGAAATTGAAAGAGATAATGCGCGCTGCAGTGCCTCTTCTGGATCCGAAAAAGGGTCTCTCTGGCAAATCGGGCTAATTGGGCTGTGCCGTGTGTGCTCAGCATTTAATGTACCTCGTTTCCTGAAACGACCGCGACGCTGCTCTGGGCTTCCTCTGGGGACGGTGGGGGTGGGGAGGGCTCTGCGGGACTCGCGATTTGGATACTTTCCGCAGTGAAGTGATTTTCTTGTTTGTAATTCTTTCTTTTTTTCAGTGTTCACCGAGACACAAGATGGTGAGAACCTCTTTAAATTGCCTCGTTTTGGGATCTGCCGACTGGCTTCCTGTCAGTTCCACATTTCTCCAGGTTAGGCCTCATTACAAGTTTGGTTGGTGCAGGTAAAAAAGTGGCGGTAATTCTGTTACCACCATTTTTTCTGAACCAACATACTACAAGTTTGGTGGTGGGGTGGCTGGATTTGTAATTCAGGCACCCCACCACCGTGGCGGTAATACTGTCGATTCCCCCATGGATGTACTCCATGGAATGGGGAATTACATAGGCTCACTTGCAACTGGAATATGCCAGTAATTCCTGCATTCCAAGTGCCCGTAGCAGTATTACCGTTTTGGTGGTATCTGCCAGATTCACTGGCAGGATACGTATGAAGAATTAACTTCTGGGGCACCAGTGAACCACGGAGGATTATCGGTTTCTCAACCATCTATCTGCCCCACACCTCTAGGACACAAGAAGGGATCCGAACAGATTGGAAACACAAGCAAATTATAAACCTTCTTATCCAATTTTGGTAACGTGGACGGAATGACAGGCTTATCTCCAAAAGGTCATGGATTGTTGGTTAGTTGCTTTGGCAAAACAGAAAGGTGATGGCTGGAAGGTTTTCAATTAATCATAACCACGGGTAAAGCCCTGGGCAACCCTCCAGACCCTCGCTTTTCAGCCTGCCAAGCCATTACAGAAGGGGAAAAACCATATGCAAATCAGGCTTGGTCCTACCCCAAAAGGGGCAGTCCAGCCCGAACTGCTAGGTCATATCCCTTCTGCACGAGTGGGACGGGTATGCCCAGATGTGGGTCCCGTGCCTGCTGGGCCTAGAGACCCAAGCTACTCCTCACTGATGAGGCCCAACAAGGCCGAAACATGTTTGGGGATGCTTGTGGTCTCGTGCAGAAGGGATGTGACCTAGCAGTTCGGGCTGGACTGCCCCTTTTGGGGTGGGGCTAAGCCTGATTTGCATATGTTCTTTTCGCTTCTGTAATGGCTTGGCAGGTGAAGAACGATGGTCTGGAGGGTTGCCCAGAGCAATGCCAGAGGTTAAGATTCATTCTAAACCTTCCAGCCATCACCTCTTTGTTTTTGCTATGTCACCCGAGTGGGACGGGTATGCCCAGACGTGGGTCCCGTGCCTGCTGGGCTTAGAGACCCAAGCTACACCTCACTGATGAGGCCCAACAAGGCCGAAACATGTTTGGGGATGCTTGTGGTCTCGTGCAGAAGGGATGTGACCTAGCAGTTCGGGCTGGACTGCCACTTTTGGGGTGGGGCTAAGCCTGATTTGCATATGTTCTTTTCCCTTCTGTAATGGCTTGGCAGGCGAAGAACGATGGTCTGGAGGGTTGCCCAGAGCAATTCCAGAGGTTAAGATTCATTCTAAACCTTCCAGCCATCACCTCTTTGTTTTGCTATGTCACCCGAGTGGGATAGGTATGCCCAGACGTGGGTCCCGTGCCTGCTGGGCCTAGAGACCCAAGCTACACTTCACTGATGAGGCCCAACAAGGCCGAAACATGTTTGGGGATGCTTGTGGTCTCGTGCAGATGGGATGTGACCTAGCAGTTCGGGCTGGACTGCCACTTTTGGGGTGGGGCTAAGCCTGATTTGCATATGTTCTTTTCCCTTCTGTAATGGCTTGGCAGGCGAAGAACAATGGTCTGGAGGGTTGCCCAGAGCAATTCCAGAGGTTAAGATTCATTCTAAACCTTCCAGCCATCACCTCTTTCTTTTTGCTATGTCACCCGAGTGGGACGGGTATGCCCAGATGTGGGTCCCGTGCCTGCTGGGCCTAGAGACCCAAGCTACTCCTCACTGATGAGGCCCAACAAGGCCGAAACATGTTTGGAGATGCTTGTGGTCTCGTGCAGAAGGGATGTGACCTAGCAGTTCGGGCTGGACTGCCCCTTTTGGGGCGGGGCTAAGCCTGATTTGCATATGTTCTTTTTCCTTCTGTAATGGCTTGGCAGGCGAAGAACGATGGTCTGGAGGGTTGCCCAGAGCAATGCCAGAGGTTAAGATTCTTTCTAAACCTTCCAGCCATCACCTCTTTGTTTTTGCTATGTCACCCCGAGTGGGATGGGTATGCCCAGACGTGGGTCCCGTGCCTGCCGGGCCTAGAGACCCAAGCTACTCCTCACTGATGAGGCCCAACAAGGCCGAAACATGTTTGGTGATGCTTGTGGTCTCGTGCAGAAGGGATGTGACCTAGCAGTTCGGGCTGGACTGCCCCTTTTGGGGTGGGGCTAAGCCTGATTTGCATATGTTCTTTTCCCTTCTGTAATGGCTTGGCAGTCGAAGACCGATGGTCTGGAGGGTTGCCCAGAGCAATGCCAGAGGTTAAGATTCATTCTAAACCTTCCAGCCATCACCTTTGTTTTTGCTATGTCACCCCGAGTGGGACGGGTATGCCCAGACGTGGGTCCCGTGCCTGCTGGGCCTAGAGACCCAAGCTACTCCTCACTGATGAGGCCCAACAAGGCCGAAACATGTTTGGGGATGCTTGTGGTCTCGTGCAGAATGGATGTGACCTAGCAGTTCGGGCTGGACTGCCCCTTTTGGGGTGGGGCTAAGCCTGATTTGCATATGTTCTTTTCCCTTCTGTAATGGCTTGGCAGGCGAAGAACGATGGTCTGGAGGGTTGCCCAGAGCAATGCCAGAGGTTAAGATTCATTCTAAACCTTCCAGCTATCACCTCTTTGTTTTTGCTATGTCACCCCGAGTGGGACGGGTATGCCCAGACGTGGGTCCCGTGCCTGCTGGGCCTATAGAGCCAAGCTACTTCTCACTGAGGAGGCCCAATAAGGCCGAAACATGTTTGGGGATGCTTGTGGTCTCGTGCAGAAGGGATGTGACCTAGTAGTTCGGGCTGGACTGCCCCTTTTGGGGTGGGGCTAAGCCTGATTTGCATATGTTCTTTTCCCTTCTGTAATGGCTTGGCAGGCGAAGAACGATGGTCTGGAGGGTTGCCCAGAGCAATGCCAGAGGTTAAGATTCATTCTAAACCTTCCAGCCATCACCTCTTTGTTTTTGCCTTGTTGGTTAGTTGCAACACAGTGAAAATAAAATCATTACCCAGTGATAAAACGGACAGTTCAGTCAAGGTTGCATACACATATCTACTTTAATATGATCACAAAAGACAGTTTTAGAACATTACAAAATGAATGCAGAGGAGAAACTCTTTCAAAGAAGGAAAAGGGTTGCACTCTGGCTACTGACAGGAGGGGAATTGGTATAGTAAATAATCGCAACAGTTGAAGAATACTTGGCTTCAGCACAAAAGGAGCAATGCGTCTTAAAACATCTCCATAGACCTTTGGAGAAGTACAGGGGGACAAAACCACAATGTATTATGTGCTGTAAAAGTTCTTGGTGGTCAACTGGGTCCAGTCAGATTCAGGTGCTTTGCAGCTCTTGGGACAGAGTTCAAGATGGGAGACAGCTGCAGGTATCAGGCGAAAGGCAGTTCAGCGAGCGAAGCTGGATGGACGGCTGCAGGCTGGCCTACACAGCGGCTCATGTTTGGGAATCGTTGTCTCAGTGCTGGATGGTGGTTTTGAAGCACTGGTTGAGGTGTTTCGGATTGGCTTGGCGACTGCAGCGTAACAGCAGTCAGCAGTGCAGTCGCTGACAGCTCGAGGGGCTCGACTGGTTCAAAAATGTCCTTTTACGGAGGACTTCGGTAGATGCTTGCCGATGCACTGCTCCTAGCTTCTTCACCGGGCTTGTGTCGTCTTTTAAGGTGGAGGTCACAAAGCTGAGAAGAGTGTTGCAGACAGCTGCCTTGTCCTTGGTTTGGTTCAGAGACTCTCTGGCACTTGCGACCTAGGAAGCTTGCTGCAGAGCCTAGCGGGGCACGCTGTGTGCTGGTTGGGTACTGGTTCTGGAGCTGCTGGATGGTCCTCTGTATACGGTAGTTCCCAGGCAGATGTTTAAGGGAGGGATCTTGCTTCCCTCGTGGAGGTCCTGGCCTTCTTTCACTGGCAGAAGATGTAAGGCAGACTGTACCTCTAGCCATGGTCCAAATGATGAGTTCTTCATTCTGCTTTTGGTGAAGCCTTCAGACGATCTGACAAAAGAGGGGCTCAGCCCTCCTGCAAACCCAAATGGACCACAGGGATTGGTGTATGCTCAACCTATCTTAATGAACCAATCCTGGGTCCCCACCAACAATCTCCTGTATGTTCGAGGTCATAACCAGAGTGCTTTGCAACAGAAAAGGTAAAGGGGGGAAAACCTGTAATACTAAGCCCAACCCATCTTCCTGTATTTTTCTGGTTAATGGAGCTCTCTGTGGTTCATGATTAAAGTGGTAGGTCTCCCTTGAAGCTGCAGCGAGACCAGACTTTACGGCTTTGTCAATCCACATATGTGTACCTTCTGAATGGGGTCTCCCTGCGGGGACTGCTACTGTAAACACGAAGTCCCAGATATGAATTTCATTGTCAATCAGTACTAAGAGCGTGAGCAGGCATCAGGTTGACACAGTGCATATTAAAGGGTGTTGGGGTATCCTGTCTCCTTTATTAGCCTCTGCTGCCAGGCACCATGTGGAACTGTTTGAATTAAACTCTGATTAGTATGGAAATGCTATGACCAGCTACAGGGCCCAGCAAAAGGACAGGGCAGCTCCATGGATCCTTTTTTAGTTAATTAGGCTGGCCATGGCTGGAGGATGGTTTGGCCCTCCCCCTTCTGAGATGATATGGTGTACTCCTGGCTGTCATATCCCAACTAAATATGACAGGGGGGACATGAGTCTGTAGACTATGTCCACCCAGAGTACACCGGTCAATGTGTATGTCATGAAGTGAGCATAGGAAATTGTGTGCAGTTTAGCCCTACGCATTTTCTGGAGGTTGATCTACCATCATTTAAAATTTCAAAAAAGCCCAGGCGACTGCACACCCACCGTGCGGATGATCAAATTCCTCACAATAGCACCAATTTTGTAATGAGGCCCCTTGTCATGTAGCCGGCAGCAGCACTTTGCACAGTGGGATTTACAGTTCTACATTTTCAATATTAGTGTGAGACTAGCTGTGGAAGTAGGCGGGAGCGGTTGGGCGCGGTGCTCCTCTACTTTAAAAAAAAAAACAGCATTTCTGTTCCTATATTTTTATGTTAAAAAGAAACTGTTCCAGAATGACTTACTTTTAAAATAGAATTATAGGAAGAAGTTGAAACGTGCACTTCAGTATACTGCACTGAACATTTCCTTAAACAGCAGGTATGTTTGCTTGCAGGTTTCGCATTATCTGTGGGAGGGGGCGTGGCAAAGGGGTTTGGGGGGAGCGGGGGCAGGTCAGCAGGGAACATAGTTTCAGTACTTCTTTTCGTACACTTCAACCACCGTGTAAGACCAGAATGTACAAATATAACAATCGATCTAGGTTTCTTATACTGTGCTCGCCCACTACCATAGTAGTCCCAAAGTCCATGAACCTTGTCTGAGTTAAGGTGCATTAAGTTCTTCCCAGGGACATTCAGACCTTATTCCAGGGCCCAAGGCGAGGCATGGATGGCGTCTCCCCATTCCCCCTGTGTGTTTAAGAAATTAAAAAAACTAACAGGCTGCAGTGCTGTCTGGGTTTTCGAACCCTGGGTGGAATCGTACCCTGGCCCTGTTCTCATTAACCGCAAGACCAGGGCAATATTTGATTGTAGTGCTGCAATATATCTAATTTTCTATACAGACATGTTTTGTTACAGGTTCTCAGATTTAAAAGGCACATGCATTTTAAATTTAAGGTAATATGAAAATCTGTCCCCTTGGCAAATTCTTTTTTTGTCATGTGTGTTTTTTTCAGTTGTGAAAGACAGGCTTGAATGAAATTTGCATATTTCACGTTAGCGTCCCATGATGTCACTTCCCCAGGGTCCCCCCATTTTTTTCGGACTCAAGCCCTGCCTTCCTCTAATTAGAATGCATTAATCCGAACGTGGTGTAATACAAGAAGAGAGAGAAGTGTGAAAGTAAAAACTGATGCAGAACATCAGAAGGCGTGTAAGCAGGTGCCTTCCGTAGGCGTCTTAAAACCTTTCTGTTCTAAGTTCCTCTGCTCCCTGATGTCCCTCTAGCGCCATGATGCTTTTGCCACTGTGTGCTTTATAAAAACTCATAACGTAACGAGAGGTGAAGATTGCTGTATGTCAAATGTGTAATGTAATGTACAATATTTGTAGAGCACAGACTAAGGCATAAGGGCATCTAGGCACTAAGGAGGGACAACTTGGTGTGCTGCAACACCATAAAAAATGGCAAAAAAAGATGCGTTTCCTGCAGTTTTTGAAACTGGAGATGGCCTGCAGTATTGCGCATAACAGCAGGTAAAGCATTCCAAAGGGTAGGGGAAAGAACCGAAAAGGCACGGTCCCCTGTCCAGACTCTCTGGTAGCATGGAATTTGAAATACCATTTGCGACGTTGAGCGAAGACACCTATTAAGTTGATAACGCTCCACTCTAGTTTTCAGATAGGATGTGTTTAAGATTGTATGCAGTGCCCGGTGGGAAATGCATACAATCTTAAACACAACTCGAGCTTTAACAGGCAGCCAATAAAACTGGCGTAGCATGGCTACAGAAGGAGTCAGTCTTGCTCAGCCTAAAGCGAGCCACGCTGCTGAGTTTTAAAGGACTTGTATGCACTGAATCTGATTCGCTGGTTGTCCTAGGTAGATACCATTACAATGATCTAACGATCACATGATCGATGAGGTAACTACCTTTGCCCGGCAGTCCGTTGGTAGAAGAGGAAGATTTTTTCTAAGCACTTTAAGTTTTTCCAGACTGTAGTAATATGTGTATGTATATGTGTATACAAAGGTGTGGTTCCACTCTTTACATTCATACAAAAGACAAAGTAAATTATCTTGTTTTGAACTTATCGAATCGGACTCTGAAAACAGAAGAAATCTCTTTATTGAACAAAGGATTTACTTTTGCCCCTACAACAGAGTATAACACCATCAATGTGCACATAGACTTATTTAAATTTGTCAGAAAACTCAAGCTCAAGAAATGCTTCGCCACTCAAGTGACCAATACAAACAGACAGAGGGAATCTCCAATGACTAAGAGTGAACTCACTGTTGAAGATCTTAATTACATTCATCTACTTAGATCTTTGGAAGACAATATAGAACGCCCCATGCATGAAACTTTATATGAACTACAAATACAACAAACTAGTCTTACATCAAAGGAAATGAAAATCAAATCTAAATTCACACCGCAATTGATGCCAGAAAATCTAATAGATGCCTTCTACAAATCAGTGACCAAGGACCTAAATGAGGAATTGGATGCAAAAAGCAAGAGAAAAAGAACATCGAAATCCAAATATCAATTTGACAACTTCTCATCAACAGAAAGAAAAGCACTTCAAGATCTACAATAAGATTTTAATGTAACCATTAAAGCAGCCGACAAAGGTGGAAAAATTGTAGTGATGAACCAGGAAGATTATATAAAAATGGCTTACAATCACTTAACAACACCTCAATGCTATGCCAAATTACCATCAAATCCGAAATTGGAAATTATAAAGGAACTTAGAGAAGCAATCACAGACTGGCACCGTCAGGGACTCCTAACAGATGAAGAAAAACAAGCGCTTGATATTAAACATCCTACACTGCCAACAATGTATTTTCTACCGAAAGTACATAAAACCTTTCATCTTATTCCAGAAGTGAGACCTATTTTGAGTGGAATAGGCTGGGCCACTGTCAATGTGGCAGAGTACATTGACAACATTCTTAGACCTAGAGTCAGCACAGCCAAGTCATTTCTCAGAGACACAACATCGATCATTAACAAGTTAATAGGAGTAGAATGGCAACCAGGATACATCCTAGCCACATGGAACGTCCCAGCACTACACACATCGATTAAACATGATACAGCCTTGGATGCTATAGACTATACCTTCTCTCAGGACACAGCATCAAACTACCAATCAACACAGATGCTTAAAGAAATGCTGCTTCTAACATTAAAAAACAATGTTTTTCTTTTTAATAAAGAGTACTACAGACAAACCCGTGGCATAGCTATGGGTTTAAAATATGCCCCGGCTTTGGCAAATCTTACAATGGCTATGTATGAAGATCAACACATATACTCAGAGGTAGACTATGAAGACAACGTTGTTCTATGGAATCGATACATAGATGATGTTTTCCTCATCTGGAAGGGAAATGCCGACCAACTCCAAGCATTCAGACAAAGAGCAAATCAAAACCTGTTTGGAATACAATTTACTGGAACCTCCAGCACATCAGAGGTCCATTTTTTGGATCTAACGATTTACATAGAGGAAAATCAATTGATGACCAAAACCTACAGGAAGGAAACAGAGGCAAACTCAACCTTGTTTGCGACAAGTTGCCATTACAATTCAGTAATTAAAAACATCCCGAAAGGGGAATTTATACGAGCCCGAAGGAACTGTTCGGCAAAAGTAACCTTTGATGAAGAATGCAAATTGCTCTCAAATCGTTTTTTAGCCAGAGGGTATGCCAGAAAAACCATTATAAGAACACGCGAACAAGTCAACAAACTAAATAGAGAAACCACACTGATTAGCAGCAAGCAAACCGGCGGGCAGCCTGAACGAATAAGATTCATCACAACTTACTGCGCTAATAATGCGACGTTAAGAAGAATTAAAAAAAAAAATTGGGATCTTTTGAAATTATACTCTCACATTAAAGATTTCATTGAGGACAATCCAACAGTGATATTCAAAAGAGCAAGAACTTTAAAGAACATTCTGAGCCCCTCATTATTACCAGAAGAAAAATGTGCAGAAACTATCTCATGGCTACCGCAGTTACCCGAATGATTTAGGAAATGCGGTTCATGTTACATGTGTCAATATGCAATGGACAACACAGAAGTCTTTGAAGATTCATTTGGCACTAAACATACTATTACGGACTTCATTAACTGCAAAACGAAATTTGCAATCTATGCAATAGTCTGCCAATGCAAAAGATGTACATAGGAAGTACTATTCGAGAGATACGGATAAGAATCCGGGGAACATATGTCAAGCATTGGAAGTCCAAATGTCAACTTACCACTGGCATCTCACTGGCAAAAGAATCATCAACTAAGCAACAAACAAGACATCATATTCTTGGGACTAAAAACAGTAATCCTGGGACCTAGAAGAGGAGATCAAGAATTGAAACTAAGACAAGAGGAATCAAAACTAATATGTCGCTTTCGGACAGTAGAAAGAGGCCTTAACTCTGACAATGAGATGTCCTCTTTCTTATGTAACTAAAACAAGTTTCCATGCCTAGAATTGAGTTATGCACAATACCGTAAATTATGTAAACCACATGATAGAGACCAGCTTGTAGCTCAATATATAACATATTTACCTCTTTAAATACCTTAAGTGGCGAGTATGTATTTTGAGGAGATGCAGATTAAGTTTATTCCTTGTGATAACGGCTGAAAATCCAAAAGAAATAATTTTTCAATTTGGTTCATAGTATTAGAAGAATGCTCATATAACTAAAAAATATGTGCAAAAGGTAGTTTTGTCCAGATAAAACATAGGAAAATTTGTAATGAACTATGAGGATGTAGTTGAAGTACAGTAACAAATACAAATATATAATATATTACAAACAATAAGCACTTCGTAAATGTACGCCTTAACGTATGGGTTCATATCATTGATGTCATTGAATATGCCGTGTCTTTTGCCCAAAAGATGATGCCCATAATGAAAACTAAGATATGACTAACACGGCTGTCTGGGAAACCGTAACCACAACAATATAGGCCACCATTTTGGATCTGCGCTCGAACGTGGACAAATGTGCACGGTGCGGTTGAAACGACTACAGAGGTAAGATACGAGAAAGAATAGATCTCATCCATAGTCTATAGGAAATTTCAGTCACTATATTGCAGGCTAAAACATACCATGACGAACACGATGTAATAGCTGTTTCGTGTCAATTATAAGAACGTGCAACCCTCGCCTAAGCCCTGTGCCCTACCTATTGATTTATTAACGAAGTGATACTTACGGGCACTCAAACTGCATTCGCTAACGCAAACGCTTGAACTATTATACAACTGTCAAAGCATAATCTTTAGCGGGTACCAAACTTGTGTGTTTATAATAAAAGAAAGATAAAAGACCCATGACATCTGATTAGTGTCAATACTCATTACTTCACACAAATAATGTCATAATAATATAGAGTAACTATATTTGAATTGAAATATTTACAAAATAGCAGTTAACTTTGTATATAAATTAATTATTAAAAGTTTATTTGACAGGTTGGGGTTGATCCCATGACTTATTAGAACTTGCTGAAAGGCTGGGTTTCAAAATTAGAACTCAATACCATTAGGTAAGAAGTCTTTGTTTCATGTTTCAGGGTACCCAACATATGGCTTATAATCATGTACAGTATGACGTAATAAGAAATTTGAACTCACTGTATTTTCTTTTTGTTTTGTCTCTCCATGTTTCTCTCATTTCTTATATTTTACCCTCTCAAATGCGTTATGATTTGTTTCTATCCGAACCAATCCTCCCCTATCCCTCTCCCTGCTTTCTGTCTACATTTGTAACTAACTTACTGGAACGGTGGTATAATTCCTCTTGAATTTCAATGTATGGAATTGATGTTGTATTATTATTTAGCCCTGATTTGAAAAAGACGGTTGAGTCCGGTGAAACACATGTCATCCTAATAGGGCACTCGTCCACATAAATATACCACTTTATAACTACAATCCGATTGAGTGGAGTTATTTCTTGGAATTTTTGGCGCATGAATGTAAAGAGTGGAACCACACCTTTATCATTTCCTTTTTAAACGGAGTTGAGGAACCAACATTACTCCGTTGTCACTCTCTTCATGCGACAACCTTACTGCTCTAATAAGGGCGCTGAGGTCTACTTCCATAAGTGTCCACTGAAAAGGTTCCTCATCTCAAGACATATATGTGTATATATATTCAAGGAAAAAACTTTAGTTGCACAGATGTTAAGGTGAGCACTTAATGCAACAAAACCCCTGAAATTCAGCTAAAGCCACATTAACATCATGCCCCCTGTTGCGCAGCCTATGACCACAGTGATGACTTCACAGATCACATCACGGATGACATCACTAATTACATGTTGTAAAGAGAGGTTTTGTTATCCCACACATAATTATTATTAATAATAACGAAATGGCGCAAGACAAAATAGCATCAAACGTTTAAAAAAAAAAGTAACGAACACCAGAAAAATAACTTGAGAGAGGAAATGTTCCAACATCAATGTTGGCAAAGTGTAAAAGGAGCTCACCTTTAAAACCCAGTAATCTGTCGTGAAAGATTCGCTGGAAAACTAAATCCCAATACGAAACAAGTGTTTGTGGTCTTGTGAGTAAGCATCTGCACTAGGAACATGACAACCTAGGTAAAATCTTGGTAGTCAAATACTTGAGCAAGCTTGCCAACCTAAAAAAAACCCAAGGGGTTGCGTCTGCCCTCTGAAATAAAGTTACGCTCTTCACCCACTACTTATGCCCTGAAAAGCAGCTGCAATTAGGGGAAAATAACTGCACCAGTGTCCAGGATTGCAAACTCTCTGCCACATCGTGGGCAAATACTCATGACTTACTTGCCCTCTCATCATTATCCCTCCTTACCCCCATGTCCGGCTTTCAACAGTAGTATGCTTTATTAAGCTAACTTGAAAAGTACACATACCATAGTGTCACTCAAATATATAAATCCTTTTCTGTTGGTCCGAGTATTTCTCGAATAAATCTAACAGCTGCAATAAACAATCCTGAATGCTTTCCTCTCAAAAGAACAGGCCGCCACTCTTCTGCAGATAGCATCATATATCCTTTGAATATTCGATGAATAGGTGGTAAAGATTTTCCATCTGGTCAGCCACTTTAAAGAATCTGCAGTCTGCGCTCTTGGCCCCTTCAGTGTCCGAGGTTGCAACGATTTCATTTGTTTTTTGCAGATTTAACCGTATTTTCATGAAGTCTGACCTGAATCGTTGGTTTGCACATGTTCTTATCAATCCTTATAGAACTATGTTGGGCAAAAAGTGTACAATTGTGGCATTATTCCCCCCATCTTGACTGTGTGACTACAAATACCAGAATGCAATTCAGCAAAAAGCAACAAAAATTGGCACTGAGTGCCGAACTTTCAAGGACTGACAGCATCACAGTAAAAAAAATAATAATGCAGATGCGGTGTGTGAACCCACAATGTTTTTATATAAAAAAAGGAAGTTTGGAAAAGTTACTCAAATGCGCCAACCTTATTCAAAGAATATGTTCAAGGTGAGTCAATTCAATTTTGTTTTTATTTTGCACAATAGATTCAAGAACATTCAAACAAAAATTGTTCCAATTTTGTGTTTACTTCACACCATTTCAATCCTTGATACAACTTGATATTAGGCGTTAACTCCACACCTATAGTTTAGTAGCTTCTTCAAGAAAAATTATTTTTGTTAAACTGATTATCTGTGCCTAACTATATCTCTCTCAACACGTGTTTCCCCATTGTTGCTAACAACGGTTCATCAGGAGAGGAAGTGTATTTGCTAAAAGAAAGAAAAAAACAAAATTTCATTTAGAATAATGCTAAATTACACATATTAAATTTTGCTGTTAATTTTTATATACCCCAAAAAATGCATTTTTTTATGTAATGACTCACCATTCTTGTGATTTTAGCATATATCCAGCTAATTTTGACAGGGTCAAAATAGATGAACAAATAAACTTGATGGTTATTTTATTTTTTCAGGGTTTGCCTTTTTATCCCAATTTTTGGATAAAGTTCTGTGTTATAACTAGAGGGAGGAAGGTGAAAAGAAACAACAAGAAAGTATTTCTTGTTAGTGCGCTTGGAGAAAGGGTCACAGTTTAAATACTAATTTTCTGACACTGCTTAGTTCTACAGAAATAATACTCTTACCTTGTTTCTTGTTTTGCGATCCTTTGCCATGATAAGCATCCGAGTAAAAGGATGACTTACCCTGGCTGGTTCCTACTATTTATGCCGCGTTCGTGCCGTGATGACGTCATCGCGCCACGTCCACGTGATTTAGCGTGACGCGATGACGTCATCGCGCACGTTTTTACGTGCCGGCCGCCATTTTGGATTGGTAAAACTACCTCTAAACTCAAACCTTCCTAAGAATTGATCATATTTTAGGAATACTTATTTATTTTCGAATATTATTGTTTGTTGGTCATTCAACTAAGAATTATTCTGTTTTTAGTTCTGCATAGATAAGTTATATATATGCTCATTTTGTTTTTTATTGGCTAATTATTTTAATTTTATGGTATGTTCATGCAAACATGATTTGTGGGCTGATTTTGAATTCTCATTTGATCATAGGATAATACAATTTTTAGATCATGTGTATTAAGCAAATCAACTCTAATTGTAACATACATATATAGAAAGTAAACAGGTGATAAAAAAGCTCATAAACAACAAACAAAAATATATAAATATATATTTAAAGTCAGTTATACATTTCCGTGTCACAATTTAAACCTGTGACACTGGTATCCATGATACAAATCCATTTGCAATCATTTTTTCGTAATAAATCTTCCTTATTTCCTCCTCTCGGAGATAGAGTCACTTTCTCCAGGCCAAAAATTCTCAAATTGGAGATGTCAAAATCTGTGTGATTCGTGATGATATGTACTGAGATGGGGGATCTTAGATCTTTATTTCTGATTGCTCTTATATGTTCAAACATTCTTATTTTTAGTTTTCTTATAGTACTCCCTATGTATAGCGTCCTGCAGGTGCATTCTATCCCATAGATAACAAAAGTGGAGTTACAGTTCATCATTTGATTAATGTGTTTAATTTTTCCATTCGGTAGTTCAATTTCTTTTTTGCCTTGTTTTATGAACGGACAAAATTTGCAGTGCCCACATTTGAAAGTTCCTTTATTTGCCATTTGAAAAAAGATTTTCCTCTAATTGGGTAATGGACTCAGAAAGCTTGGGCTGATCAAATTCTTAATAGTCGGTGCTCTTCTGAAGCAAATATTTGGATGATTATCCAGATGTTTTTGCACACTTGAGTCTGTGAAAAGAATATTCCAGTGATTCTTGAGTATTTGTTTGATCCTACTTGCTTCCGTACTGTATGTAGTAATGAAAGAAGTTTTTGGACTTGTTTTTCCTAATTTTGGTTTGTCTTTCAAAAGTGAGTCCCTTGATACAAGTTCTTCCTTGATAGTTGCTTTTTTGATGATTTTCGTTCCATAGCCTCGCTGTATGAATTCTCAATACTCAATGCTGGAACGTTTTTTTTTTTAATCCACAATGTTTTTATGTAATGCTCAGTGAGCTTCAATTATTTGCCATGTAGTGCACACTTCGGTTAAGCAGCGTTCTCCATTTTGTAAACCCCTTTTCGGCACCATAATTTTGGCCCTTATCGATTTGGTTAGGGCATTCTGTCACAGCGCCATTTTTGGCCTACTCTTTTCGGCGAGAGAGACATTCCGGCGCTGTTATTTTGGCGCAAGAGATGTTTGGACGTGGCTGACATTGCAGCCACGTCTAAATGCCCTCGGGCTCAATAATATCACAGGACTGCACTGCAACAAATCTCACCACCTCCCACTTGCATTGCTTTCCTTTTAATTAAATCAGTTAAATACAGCCTTGAACCCGGGTCTGCCAGATGCCACAATGGCTGGGTGTGTCAGGGGGCATACATTTTATACTTTGCCTATAATTTAATATGTTCAATGATACAAGGCTAGGTAGGAAACTTGTAAACATCCAAACAACAACATTATTGTAGCATAATGGTTAAGTGCTGGGTCTTGAACTCCTTAAGGCCAAGGTTCCCTGATAGCAGCTTTCAGCATAAATGTAATTTTTGAATTACATTATTTCTGTTTTATAAAAAAGCGGATGCCGTGTGTTATGAGATATTTAAAACTAAGAAAGCACATGGAATTCAGGATCGTGGACTGTCTGCCATTCATGCAGTAACCGGGATCGACCCTGCTTACTTTCAAAGCGAGGAAGGATCCAGCCCCCTCAGGCCATGTTTCTCTAAGTGCTCTTCTAAGGGGGAGGCCATATATTAGGCAACATGGACTTAGTTGGCTGACCCCTTCCTCACTTTGAAGATAAGCAGAGCTTGTCTCAGTTACTGTTACTGCAGGGATGGGAAACCTACTGTTGCTGTAAAAATACCTGTTTTTTTTGTATTATTGACTTGGAAACTACAAAGACCAGAACGCAATTCAGCAAAAGGCAAAAAATGTCTCTGAGTGCAAACCCTTCAAGGAATAACAGTAGCACATTTTTAAAAAAGTAAATCATTCCGATGCCCATTCGGTCGTCCATCCATGCAGTAACCGGGACTGACCCTCCTTAGCTTCAAAGCAGAGCTGACCCTGCTTAGCTTCAAAGCAAGAAAAGGGCCAGCCCATTCCTCTAAGTGATCTTGTAAGGTTGGCTGACTTATCAGGCAACATGGCCTGAGGAGGCTGGCCCCTTCCTCTTCCTCGCTATGAAGCTAAGCAGCTTCTGTCCTGGTAACTGAATGGATGGGAGACCTGGATGGCCATTGAATCACTGGCCATTTATCACCCCTGATGTCACTATAGTTATAAAAATATCTTTTGTCTGTAGTCCTTTGTAACCTCGGATATAGCCACCAATATCGGCAAAACAGCCGAAAAAGAAATATGCTTCCCTGCCATCACTAAGTGCCCCCTCATCTGTGTCACCTCCCTCCACTCCCTAGATGGCCTCCTCACCTCCCCTGCCCTCTCCCTTTCACTTCAGAGCACATGCTGCTTCTGTGACGCAGTTTGCTTTCAGATGTCGGCTATTCACAGCAATACCAGAGGCTACAGAAAGCTTTGTGTTGCAAACTCTTTACGGTCCGCGGGTGGGGCAGAGGGGTTACGCAGACCTTTAATCACTTTCAAAACTTTGGCCAAATCCGTTACTCGAATCAAAAGTTATGAACAATAGAATTTTGAGGGCCTTCCTATGTGTCTCCGACTCACCTTAACTATAGGGCGGCTATCGCCACCCTATAATAACTTTGGGTTGCTGCGTGGGGCACGAGATGTGCTTGGGCTATTCGAAGTATATTGTGGACATGGTTGACCAGGGTCTTCTCAATGGATGGCTGTATCTTTTTAAACGGTCTAGATAAATACGTTGCGCAAAGCCGAGGACAAATGTCTCAAGTATATGTGTTGCTTATGTAGTAAAATAGATGAAGTTCTAAACAGTAAGCAAAGAAATAAGATGTAAGGAAGGTAAGAGGCAAAAGGAGAGGTGTCACCCCCACCAATCTGCACCGTCATCTCAGGCAGTGCCCCACCCAGCTAAGGCCTATCTCCCGCCCCAGATCCTCTATCCGAGCCAGAAGAGGGTTGATGCCTAACGTGGAGTCCCTAGACAAATCCGATCTATTCTACCTTGGTCAGAGTCCCTCGCTATAAGTATTTTCACCACCCCTGACATCCAGTGCTGGAAATGGAAAGACTATATACTGGGAACCCTCTCTCTCCTCCTTGGAGGGGTAGGCTGTGGGGAGTAGAGGGTGGATTTGAGGGGTGTGGCCCCAGGCCAGGTCAAACAACACAGTGGGCCTCATTACAACTGTGGCGTCCACGGAATGAACGGTGCCAGTAAGGGACCGGCACCGTTCATTCCGGGCCACCACATAACGAGTTCTGAAGCAGGTCCCGCTCTGGATGCCTGGCCAGACCAGACATTCAGAGCGGGACCCGCTAGCAGTACAGGATGCTAACAATGGCCCGTCATTAACGGGCCCGTTGTTAGCATCCTCCGCATTCCCATTGAGCTCTATGGGGGCTCAAATGGGAATGGGGACGTACCGGGTCCTGCGAAACCACAGGACCCGCACCCGGACACGAGTTTGGGGGTAGCCATGCCGCTAAAAACGGCATGGCTACCTCCAAACACGTAATGAGGCCCAGTATCTCTTTATAGAACCCAATCCTGGTGATTTGCATGGAAGCAAAGTATATTATGGGAGCAAGAACTCGGCTTCAGAACATATCTGGGAGTATCCCACGGTACCCCCTGGGCCTAGGGACAGAGCAGTGCTCCGGCAAGACAAACTTGTCTTGTTTCCAGTCCATTTTGTACCCCGCCGACAGCCACAACCCACAGTTCTTCTTGCTGCCATGCGCCAGTGCCAAGCTTCCTTCCCACCCGCGCCCAGGTCTTCTGATCTCCCACTCCTGCCTGGGCTATGCGTGCAGTCCATCACTTCTGCACCAAGTGAGCCAAACAATATTGGGTGCCTGATCACATATATCATGTATCACAAAGACCATTGTGAATTTGACCTACTGTTTTCCTTAACATCTGAGACATGAAGTAAATTTGCATCCTATTTAATTATGTCACAGATGGCCTCTAGAGCACGCCAACTCCAGAAGACACTTCAAGCGTGTTTATTGAAAAAATTGAGAAGGTGCACACTCAGGGTCGTTGCTCTCTCCCTTATCTTCCCTGGGCATTCCCTCCCAATCCCAGGCATCCCTAAACCCCAGGATGGTCACTAGAGATCTGTAACCCCTACTGTCTATTAACAGACTGGCCTGTCTTGATGGGCTAAGGGGTAACAGTCTCTCTCTCTCTCCCTCTCTTCCTCTGGGAACAATGTAGGTGAATCCAAACCTTGGATCACAATAATATTACAAAAATAAGTGATCATCCGTGTCTCACTTGGCCCTTTCTTTGCACATTGATCTACTCCTAACTCTGATGTTCTACTCTCCCTTCCCTTCCTCCTACTCTCATTTGTCTTTGCCACCCTTACCTTCTGTACTCTCGCCACATTGCCACTCTCTCCTGCTCTCTCTCCACAATATCCTGCTCTCCCCACACTAACTGCTCTCCCCACAGTACCCCACCACTCTGCTTCCCTCTCCCCCCACGACAGTGCTCATCTCCTCACTCCCCTCACACTGCTCCCTTTTCCCCCACACTGCTCCTCACTCCCCCCTCACCACATTGCAACTCCCTCCTCCCCTCTCCACACTGCTACCCTTCTCTCTCCACCCTTCTACACTAGCTAGCTAGCTAGCCTTTTGGTTGCATCCCCTGAGCTTTTATCTGGGGCTACAAACAACAGACCCAGGGCTGTAGCCCCTCAGCCCCCCTAGCAATGCCTCTGGCTGGGGGGGCCAAGAACAATGTCAGGAAGTCAGGGTTCTCATAATGTAAAGTAAGAGATACAAAATGAAAGAACTGCTCACAGCTGACATGGTGAAATGTGTGGTACTTTACTGATATAGATGTTAAGATGTAACAATTAATTTCACTGTTTCAGTACAGTACACGACCTGTCACACGCACACACCCACACACGCATGGCTCCGCCGCCCCCAGTAAGAACCCAGCGTGTCATCTAGACACTATGGGCGCTTGTCTGGGAGCTATATGGCCAATTAAGGCTGAAAGCACCCCCAGTTCTGGTGTTACAAGTGTGCCTTGGTGGCTGACAGACAAATATTTGTCCGCTGTGATGCAAGGATTTTTGCCAAAATGTCAATTTGCGACCCCCAGACACTGGTGAACTCTTTCGGATGCCCTGTCCCAACATTTATGCGCTGCATTACCATGCCCTAGCATGGGTGTCGCAACTGTACTGCACTGCATTACCATGCCCTAGCATGGGTGTCCCAACTGTACTGCACTGCATTGGACACCCAACTGTACTGCACTGCATTACCATGCCCTAGCATGGGTGTCCCAGCTGTACTGCACTGCATGTACTGCACTGCATTACCATGTCCTAGCATGGGTGTCCCAACTGTACTGCACTGCATTGGACACCCAACTGTACTGCACTGCATTACCATGCCCTAGCATGGGTGTCCCAGCTGTACTGCACTGCATGTACTACACTGCATTACCATGTCCTAGCATGGGTGTCCCAACTGTACTGCACTGCATTACCATGCCCTAGCATGGGTGTCCCAGCTGTACTGCACTGCATGTACTACACTGCATTACCATGTCCTAGCATGGGTGTCCCAACTGTACTGCACTGCATTACCATGCCCTAGCATGGATGTCCCAGCTGTACTGCACTGCATGTACTACACTGCATTACCATGTCCTAGCATGGGTGTCCCAACTGTACTGCACTGCATTACCATGCCCTAGCATGGGTGTCCCAACTGTACCACACTGCATTACCATGCTCTAGCATGGGTGTCCCAACTGTACCGCACTGCATTACCATGCCCTAGCATGGGTGTCCCAACTGTACTGCACTGCATTACCATGCCCTAGCATGAGTGTCCCAGCTGTTCTGCACTGCATTGCCATGCCCTAGCATGGGTGTCCCAACTGTATTCCACTGCATTACCATGCCCTTGCATGGGTATCCAAACTGTTCTGCACTGCATTACCATGCTCTATCCTGGGTAAGGAAAGTACAAGCATCTTTTGTATGGGTAACAGGCACTGCACGGACAGTGCAAACTTTTCTCACAGCCAGAACAGACACTTCGGGTTAAAGAGAAAAGGTCTCTGAAATGCGAAAGAGGAATGCTGTCAGAACTCTTCCCGTTAGGTTTTTCCACTTTGGTAGTTACTAAGTTTAACCACATTGACATCATTTTCAGTGGTGCAGTCTTTCCCATGAAACTGTAGTAATGCATTAAATGTAGCTTTAACATCTGACTTCCAGTAATACCATCATCCATTTGTAGTGACTACATTCTTTAAAAACACGTGCAACCTCTTTCTTCAGTCTCACTGACTCCGTTGAAGAGAAGGACCCGTTTAACTTTAACTTTATAACTCAATTTCATTGTTAAAAGATCATGAGGTCTGGCTCAAAGACAGTGCCATTGGTCACTTGCTGACAGTGGGCAGTCATGCCACTCCATATATGCCGACCACCGAAGGATCGTTTGTTTGAAAGGATGCTTTTGTCTGTGTTTGTGTCTGTGTGTATTTCCACCCACAGTGGACCACTGTCATGTCTGCTTACATACAGTATTGATGAATGCAGAAACCTGCAGCACATCACCAAATAATCCAATAGTGAGATAGGCAGACGATTTATATCCATACAGGTGGGACATTTGTTGGTAAAACCGCACACCATTCCTCACCAGGGACGTCATTTTACCAAAATGCCAAGGTTAGCGGAATTGACCCTCCACGGCCTTTGACCTCTGATGACATTACTGGAAGTGACATAATTTTACCCCCCCCCTCGCTCCCCCAAGTGGCATCATGGGATGTGATGGCACACGACCTTCAGATGCATCTAACACCCGTGTTTCCAGGCACTCTCATTTCAGCCAGGTATAAGAACCGAGGCACAGAGGGAGGCGAGATTTGCCTACGATCGCACACTTGGGGAATGTCATTTTCCAGATTCGACATGGAGCCTACATGTAAAACATACATAATGCAGTACTCTGAACAGGGTAACCAAAATCTCTAACGCAGGCTACAGTTAGTGTATGAAACATCTATAGATCAATGGACACACAGGTTCTCGTTATCTGTGGCATTGATGTGTTAAACCTGCTAGAAAAGCACTGACCTGCGGAGGCGTGCACTTTCTGTTTACACAGGACTAGAATGCTGCACGAACAAGGCCTGAAAATTCAACCATTGACCAGGATATAGTATCGACAAAATTCTCTGGTTATAAATGTATCTATGAGTTATCGGTTGTATACGAATTGTTCGTTTTACAACTGTTCGAATTACAATTGACCTTTTCACAATTGACCGAATTGTGAAGGTCAATTGTAACATATATGCGGCGGAAACCCCCCGCAACCTCCCACCCAACCCAAAACCCCTCCAAAACCCATATATATATATATATTACCAAAGCGATATATGTATGCGGTCAATTGTGAAAAGGACAAGGACAATTGTGACCCTTTAAAATCGGTCAATTGTTCATTCGAACAATTGTAAACGAACAATTTGGTGTATATCAAGTCATCTACCACTATGATAGAAGAAACTCATTTTGAGGGTGTACGCTGAGGCCATCTGTCTCTGTGTGCAGTTATCTTTAAATTATGTGACAAGCAAGCACATGTTGTCCCCCACAAGCCGAACATAATACCTTAATGTCCCAGGCTTTGATACATGACTCTTCTTCAATCGTTTTTTAAAAGGGTGAGGTCTGGGGAGGGGGTAGAGGTTGCACTTCCCTCAAGAGTGAGGCTCAATGCATCTATGATTTTCAGCGCTCTATGTTCGAGGTGCGTTATTCAATGACGTCTGCCCCCAATACCAGTCTGTGAATTAAGCTTCCACAAAGCCCTTTCCAAGAAAGAGTTTCAGTGGGGAGGAGCAGGTCATTTCATGGCTCTCTCACTTCTGAGACTCTTGGGGTCATTACGACCCTGGAGGTATCCATGGCGCTATTTGCGGCATGGCTACCCCGTTTCCGGGTAATGGGTCCGGGTTCCTGGAATGGGGAAATACCGGGCTATTCCGACCTTGGAGGGCCCGGTATTTCCCCATTCCAGCAAACCCATCCCCATTCCCATCAAAAGCCCCCATAGGGCTCAATGGGAATGGGGAGCATGCTAACAACGGGCCCGTTGTTAGCATGCTGATCTGCTCGCTGAACCAGCTAAGGACGCCTTTAACGGGTCCCACGAGCAAACCTCGGATTAATGGGGCCGGCAGCCCTACCAGCCCCGTTAAGCCCCTACCGCCAGAGTCGGAATGACCCCCTCTGTGTCCAATGCTTATTTTCTTAAACAGTGTTTCACCAGAGCAGGGTCCTGGTCCAGTTTTCAGCCCCTCTCAACCATTCACATTACACTTGAATTTGTGCACAGAGATCAATCAGTGGCACAGCACAACATTTGTGGGCCCCCTGCATACCGAGGGGGCTGAACTAACGAAAATGGATTTGTGGGGAGTCAGGGGGATTCTTCCCCCTCACATTAGAACATTTTTGAATGATGGGTTAAAATGGTGCATTGCACAGCACACTTTCTGTGAAAATGTGGGTAGAAGGCCTGTTTGCAATCGGTTTTGTAGGGTAACTCATAGAAAAAGTACAATAGATGCAAGTCACCAAGAGTGAACAAGTACATTTCCCAATGCATTGTCATGCCGGTCCCTTCAATATATGCCAGCATTAAAAGAAATTTCATGCTGGTTATGCACATACGTTTCCATGATGGTTTACCACCAACATGTGCTAGTATTCCTATATAAAAACATACTCGTGTTCGCTTTGAGATTTGAGTTTTTTTATAGTATCATCACTGGCCATAGCAACACAGCGCGCTCTGCCAATATACGCCAGTTCTCCTATGTAAGAAAATATTCCCGTTGGTTTGGCCATTAAAAGTGACATGTCACAATAAGAAAACATGTTCAAACTGGTTCCAAGGTAAGCCAGTCTAGACCCATAAGAACACTTATCATCCTTGATTCATCATAGATGTGCAGTTAATAAAAGAAGTCATGCTACAGTAAGAAATATACAGGTTGCTACACCAAAACGTCAGTCGAGCGAGGTAATACTACTTATCATGTTTGCTTTATCAAAGATGACAAGAATACATGTCATGCCACAGTAAGGAATGGCTAGACTGGCTGTACCAAAATGCCAGTCTAGCCAGGTAATGACACAGATGAACTTGGCTTTACTTGAACATACCAGTAAAACGTGCAAAGTCAATAAAGGTGTCACAAATGCTCTAGTGATCCCCAGTCTCCCAGGGCCACACACACACACACACACACACACACACACACACACACACACACACACACACACACACACACACACACACACACACACACACACACACACACACACACACACACACACACACACACACACACACACACACACACACACACACACACACACACACACACACACACACACACACACACACACACACACACACACACACACACACACACACACACACACACACACACACACACACACACACACACACACACACACACACACACACACACACACACACACACACACACACACACACACACACACACACACACACACACACACACACACACACACACACACACACACACACACACACACACACACACACACACACACACACACACACACACACACACACACACACACACACACACACACACACACACACACACACACACACACACACACACACACACACACACACACACACACACACACACACACACACACACACACACACACACACACACACACACACACACACACACACACACACACACACACACACACACACACACACACACACACACACACACACTCTCTCTCTCTCTCTCCCATAAACCCACCCATATACCTCTCACTTCCACTTGCACTCCATTCTCCAATCAGGAACGCGCCCACCCACCCAGAACATTGAAACACACTATCACATTCATACTCATTCCCCCACCAGTCACTCACTTATACACCTTCTGTTACATCCACTGTTACTGCATTCTCTACACGGGTGCACAGCTGGGAGAGATTCCTGGTTCCTGTATGTGAGCCGAGAAGAAGTCGACGAGAAGGGGTCGGAGTTGAACGTGGCATGTGACACGTGCCACATGTCACTGTCAGCTCCAAACCCTACTGAGTGCTTCCTTCTCATGCAGGAATTCCCGGCCTAGCCATCAACCTGATGGGTGAAGACTGCGCCAGGGCACCCCAGACCTGGCGTGGTGGGGCCCCCATCCCACAGGGGCTGCAGGCTCCCCTGCAATCTCCCTTGCTACCCAGGTACCAAGGGAAACCCCAGGGGTTGCGGCTATATCCTGGTGACCCCAAATGACGTACCTGTTCCGCACCCCAAAAAGCTTGGGCCCAAGCACAGAAATCTCAGGGATATTGTATGGTTTAACATAATGAACCCCATACAGAAAAATCTGTATGATGCAATTAGGATCTCATATTCCATGCGCTGTAACATAAAACAAATGCTTAAAAGTGTGTGAACTTAGAGATGTACATTCTATTGCAGTTTTTAGAAAAGGAATCAAGACGCTGCTTTTCAAATAAAAAAGTGTCACACTGGCTATGTTCTGTTAACTGTTATATGATCTCTCTGACTGTTTGTCACACCCTCATACACCTGGGTTTTATGGTTGCGCTATAGAAATGAATAAGGCAAAGTTGTGTAAGGCATTTATGCATTTCATTTACGTTACAGCTTATTTTCAAGTATTTTTATGGCGGATAGCAGGGGCGGATCGTAACTCACTATTCTGCTGCCCCCTTCCTCTCCGCCATACAAATACTCCAGCATTTGCACCAGCATGTACTTTCATGCTGACGCAAATCCTGGGGATTCCTATGGGCTCTACCTGCCTTTTGGACCAGCAAAAGCAGGCGGACCTCATAGGAATCAATTGTAAACGTTGCCTGCCATGCGTACATGGCGAAGGAAAACGAAAGAGGTGATGGCTGGAATCTTTAGAATCAATCTCAACCCCAGTCATTGCTCTGAGCAACCCTCCAGACCATCGTTCTTCTCCTGCTAAGCCATTAGAAAAGGGGAAAGACCATATGCAAATACATTTGGGCGCACCCCAAAAGGGGCAGTCCAGCCCAATCTGCTTGGTCACATGCCTTCTGCACAAGACCACGAGCATCCCAACACGTTGTGGCCTTCTTGGACCTCATCAGTGGGGAGTAGCTTGGCCGGCGGCGCTTACTGAATTTACACAGCAGAGGCGTACAAGTATGTGCACCACCTTACGCCGCCCCTCTACCCTACGCTTTTGCACTCCGCCACAACGGGGACCTGTTACATTTGCACTTTCATGTAAACAGGTCCCCATCATGACATTTTCCTCACTCACATGGCGCCGTGTTCTTATGGAGGCCTGCCCTATAAGCCCCTTTAGTCTGTTCCATTAACAATGGACTTCTTAAGGGCACATCGTGGCAGCATGGTTTTAGAGGATCATGGAGCTAGATGTTATACTGGCCAGGCCACCCACGTGGCAAAGACCATCTCCTTTTCAGGAGCTTTCCATTGCACCCATCAGTACAATATTGTGGACTCAAGTTCCTGTGATCAGCATTACGGTTCTCAGGCAGCTAAGCCCGCCTTCATGATCTAATGTGGGGCATGCGGCAAGGTGTAGCTGCCCTTCGAATTGGTGGCATACTTCAGCTTTGCACATCCTAATGGGCATTCAAGTACCTGCCAACCAATCATTGTTCCGAGCCAACACCGCTACCATGGCTACAGCGCCAACGTCATTAACAACAGAATGACAGCTGTTCAGCACCATCGATGCGCCTCTGTTTACTGAGGACCTAAAGTAAAATGCCACCAGCTTTCACATTTCCCCCGTTGAAACCTTTTCTTAATTTCACCCTGTTTCATTTTTATTGTTGTCCTTTACCTTTATTCTACCCCTTTGCGTCCCCTTCATTAATTGCACTTGGTTCTCACTTGCGCCTCTATTGCTAACTATCCAATTTTATGAGTGCTGGGTAACCTTGTTGTGTGTTTTTGTTTTTCTTTGCACTGAACGATTCAATTGCATTAGAACACAAACCGATGAGTAGATCATGCACACTCTACCTGCATGAGCTGTGAAATATAAATAGGTCTATTGTTTGTCATTCATGCATTGCAGGTCAATCAACAGCTGCACAAACGCAGTGCCTACAAAGTGCACAAAAGTGCATTCATGTTTCTTTTCAGCATGTAGAGATGCATCTCAGATCTGCAGTAATCAAAGGATCACCTGTAATAAGTAACATTAGTTCGTTTTTGAGAGGTGACAATATCCAGTGTGGGTGCCAGCATGTGTGCATGTGTGATGGGGTGTGAGGGTGCAGCAGGAGAAATAATTGGACAGGTATTTCATCTGTTGCAGTACCAGCTCCATGAGAGCCCAGTTTTGCAAGAGAAAGGTACATGTGTTTTTGAAAGTGTTGCCATTTGGGGTTGTCCGGTTCTTTGTGTTTCCTTTTGTAGTAAGCCATCAGAAACCCAGTTATATTAGGAGATAAAACAGAATTGGTCTTCAGTAGCTCAGCTATGTGCGTCATTTAACAGACATTCAAGTGCTATGTCAATTTTTCAATTGCATAAATAGGGTAAAATACTAGTTGCAACACATGTCTTTGACAGAGCAAAAAATAAATGCAGAACAATACAGATAAAATGGTAAGAAAAATAAATAAGGATATTACAGGGCTTGCAGTAGAGGCCCTATAGTTATGGCTAAGTTGCTCAACTCATAGGAAGAAATGTTTTTTGGCGGCTTATAACTTTGCTCCGCCTGGACGAATCCCTACCAAACTTTACAAAAAAGTATATGGCCATCTCTGAATTATTTGGGTAAGTTTGGTGAGGTTTCATCAAGGGGGTCAAATTTATAGGGGGGTACCAAAATGTGTTTTTTTTCCATAGATGCAATGGAAAAAAGAATTTGCTCACGCCTACAGCCCAAACCACTGGTAGGATCTTCACCAAATTCGTGGCAGGAGCGGCGGCTTGGTCTCGAAAGCATGCTTTTGTAAATTTGGTGTAAATCCGTCCAGTAGTTTTCTTTAAAACAGGCGAAATGTAGGTAAAAAAGAATAGTTATATCTGGGTTCGGTCTGTGGATTCACTTACCTGTTTGCTCAGCGGACAGGCTCCCGATTGGTCGAGGGACCGTTGTGATGTCTGCGGACATCTGACAACCCCGCTTATTGGTTGGTGAAAAGCGTGATGTGCGGCATATTTTTCCAAAACGCCCACCATGTTCTATGCGTGGATATCTGCGACTGTCTATGGACATCGTGGCATGGAAAAGGGTGGGGAAACATGTTTTGGGTCATTTGGTGTTGGAAAGAGGGGCTGGAAGGGGTGGGGGAAGAGAAAGAAAGATGATATGGGCCAATTTGTTTCGGTGGAAGAAGAGCAAGCGGGGCATAGCAGTCCGACTGCAGGCAGGCTTTGTTAGGGGCCGGGAGTGGAATGTAGATGATAAGAGGATGTTTGCATAGGTTAAAAATTGGCCATGCACCCGAGAATCTAGGCACTGGCACAACTACCACTGAATAATACGGCCATGCAACCAAGAATCTGGCCACAACAATTGTAGTAGTAAGTGTTTGGTGGGTAGTTGGAGAAACACGTTTGGGGTTATTTGGTGACTACAAGAGGGCTTGTTAGATTAGGGGTGTGGAATCTCGATGATATGGCGATATTGCCATTGGTGAAAAATGGGGTTGGCGGTCTATTTTGATGTCTGCAGATGGTGTTTGAGTTGGGAAGTTAAGGGCAAATTGTGGTGTGTTGGTTGTGGCCAGTGGCCAGATTCTTGGGTGCATGGCTGTATTATGCTGTGGTGGTTGTGGCCAGTGCCTAGATTCTTGTGCACCCAAGAATCTAGGCACTGGCCACAGCCACCACAGCATAATATGGCCATGCACCCAAGAATCTGGCCACTGGCCACAACCATTGTAATAATGTGTACAGACATGGAATTCGGCCATTGGAAAGAACAATTTCAATAATATATGCATAGTCATTATACATACTGTATAGGCAGTGTATAGTCTTTGGAACATAGTGACACAATACCACAGAAGTGGAAATGGTACTTTTTGTTAATGTAGCATTGGGGGTACAGGTTGACTTTGTTGTTCATGGTAATGCAGGAGAAATCTTTGCTTCTTTCTCTGTGAAAAAAAATAGCATTCTATGGTAGATAGGATACTTCACAATGTCTCATTGCATACAATCTCACATATTCATGTACTTTTTAGACCCTCTCAATTAGTACATTCCAAGTACTATCCTTCAAACAACATTACTATTTGTTTGTTTGTTTGTTTGTTTTTATTACTTGTATTGCACACCAGACCCAGGGGTAACCGGGCGCATTTTATAAGACAACTTGAAGCTTAGTTACAGGAGCAAATGGCAAAAATAGAGAAGCAAAACAAGGAAATATATAGTAATATACAACAGACATGTACAAAAATATATGATTCGCAAAAGAGGATGCATGTATTTACAGTCTTGATCAGAAACTACTATGGATAAATAAGTCCAGGCAATGGGTGAACTATTGTATGTCTGCATTTTTGACCCGCGTTATGAGGTTATGTCGGAAAGTGAGGTAGGGTTGGTCGGTCTTCAAGGTGGATGGTAGGGAGTTCCAGAGTTCAGCTGCTTTCACCTGAAAGCTACATCCACCGACTCTAGTCAGTTTAACTCTGGGTATGGATATATTGTTGGAGTTAGCGGATCTGGTGATTCTTGTGGGTTTTGTTCTCGTGAATCTTGCAGAGAGGTAAAGTGGTGCGGCGTTGTTAAGACTTTTGTGGACCAGCGAGGCAACTTTTAGTTGGATTTCTCCTGAGTGGAGAGCCAGTTATTGGCTCGTCTAAGTTCGGTGATGTGGGCTCTCCTGGGAATACCTAGCGCTGCTCTAAGCGCATTGTTCTGCAGAGTTTGAATTCTTTTGACAACTTCCTTATTAGCCCCAATCTAGAGTAAATTGCAGTAGTCCAACTTTGATAACACGAGCGCTCTCGCAAGTGTGATGCAGCTGTTGTTTGATAGGAAGGGTTTGCCTGTTCTTATCAATTTACAGGTGTAGGCAGTTGCAGAGGCCATTGTGGTGACTTGTTTATTGAAAGAGAGGGTGGAGTCCAGGTAGAAGCCCAGAGTTTTAACCTCGTGGGCAGTTGTAATTTGGTTGTTGTCAATATTAAAGGAAGAGTAGTTAGGGCCCAGTTTTTTTAGGGTAGGGGGTGTGCCCAGGCTGATGATTTCAGTTTTGTCATCATTCAGACATAGTCCGTGAGTGGCCATCCATGCCTGGATGATGAGATACACTTTGTTCATCAAGGCCAAATCCTTGTCGTAATCACCGGTAAGAGGTAGGAGAATCTGAGTATCATCTGCGTAATTAGTGTAGGTGATACCAAGATGGTCCAGATCATCGAAAAGGGGCTTAGTGAAGAAGTTGTAAAGTGTGGGAGAAACACAAGATCCCTGGGGCACACCACATGTGATGGGGATGGAGTCTGCTGCCGCAGTGGTGGAGAAGACTCTCATAGTCCTATTGTTGAGGAAGGATTGGATCCAATTTATGGCTTCTTCTGAGAAGTGCGCAGCCATATCCAAGTGTCTGCAAAGGACCTTATGGTCAACAAGGTCGAATGCAGCTGATAAGTCCAGGAGGAGGAGTAAGGCTGGTTTGCCTTGATCCCTAAGCTCATCAATTTGCGCCTTGAAGTCTAAGAGGGAAGTTTCGGTCCCGTGCTGGGGGCGGAAGCCAGACTGCCGTACTCCTAGTAAATTGTTGATTTCAAGGTGTTTCTGTATTTGAGAGTATGCCACTTTATCTATAATTTTTAAGAGGAATGGCACAGTGGTGATTGGGCGGTAGTTCGTAGGTATGGCTGGGTCTAGCGTCTGTTTTTTAAGCAATGGGAGTACCCAAGATTCTTTTAGGTTACTGGTTATGGACCCTGTTGCGAATGAGGCGTTAATGAGTTTTGAGATAAAGGGGGCCAGGTCTCTAGCTGCGTCCTTTATCAGTTGTGCTGGACATTGATCCCCCTGACAATTAGATGGTTTGAGTGAGAGTATGATTTTTTCAGTCTCAATATTAGATACTTTAGAGAACTTGAAACGAGGAATGTCGATGTTATTTATGGGAGGGGTGGTAGTTATTTTGGGTTTAGTATCCAGACTGAGCGATGATTTTTTAATGGCAATTTTAGATTGGAGAGTTGTCACTTTGTTAGCTAGGGCTTGCTGAATGTTGGTGCACCATGTTTTATCTTTGACACAGTTGTCCGGCACTGGGATGAGAGATTCTATTTCCTTTAGGATAATGAAGAGTTCCTTCATGCTAGAGTTGGCTTGGGCTATTCTAGTGTTGTAGGTTTCCCGTTTTGCCTACAGTATTTCCTTTTTGTAAAGGGTGGAGATGTCTCTCTTCTTTGCACAGTTGCTGTGTTTGGTTGCATAACCAGTGGGAAATAAAATCCATGTAGGATTAAAAAAAAACCTAGTACATTTATTTGACACTTTGGCTGTGTTGACGAGTGTCTAAAGTGCTGATCAGAGGGCTCACTAGATGGTGAGTTCTAGACAGTGGTATTTTCTACAGAGCTTTTATTTTCCACTGCTGGTGTGCTTGCTGTTGAGGACAAAGGTGTAAAGGGGTTATGTTTGTTGAGTCAAAGTGTCAGTGCTGCATGTGTGCTGGTGGTTTCAGGTTGTCTTTCAGTGTGCCGAGCTGGGTGTTAACTTTGTCCAAGTAGTCGAACGTGGAGGCCAAGGTCAGATTTCCTTCAAGTGCATCCATTGGAGGGTTCTTGATAGGACAGACACCTCCCTACTTCAGAAACCCACACTGAACTCAGAGGACCTGTCCAATTATGGCCCTTCACGCATCTACCCTTGCTTTGCAAAGTGATTAAGAGGACTGTCATCCAGTTGCACAAAATGATCACTCAGCACTATCTCTTGCAGGAGTACAAATCCAGTTTCTCGCCACAATGCAGCAGAGAGACTACCACCATCTAAGTTATCAATGACGCTCTTCACATACTTGATACTCATCCTCTTCAATCTCTCTGCTTCCTTCAATACAGTTGACCAACATTCAGACAAGCCAGCTAGGCTTCCAGGGACAGTCCAGCTGTGTGCCGCCTCATATCTTTGCAATAGAGACCAACCTGTCCATATGGGCGACAATGCTCCATCCTGTCCCCTGCTATTTTCAACCTCGACATGGAACCTCTGTGGGAACTCTGCCCACACGATACACCAATGGGCAGATGACACACAGCTTTGCCTATAGCTTAATTGCATTAACAAGTACTCAGCAACTGTCTGTCTCTCATCCAAGCCTGGATGTTAAGCTCCTACCTGAAACTAAACCCTACAAAGACCAACATAATTGTCCTAGGAAATCTCCCCAAGCATGCCCAAGTTCAGAATGAGTTGACTGACAAGAAGCTGTATGGATCCACACCTCACCTCTCACCCAGTGCCAAATGTCTCTGCTTTACTATCATTTGTGATCTTTCCTTAAAAAAAAAAAACATTGCCAAGAAGAACCAAGCATCATGGTATCAGCTTGCGCTCCTCCATAAAGTCAAGCCTTTCATCCCTGCCCTGAGATTCAGAACAGTTGTCCAAGCCGTGGTACTCTCCCACCTCCTGAACCGTGGCAACACCCTCCCAGCAGGAGGCTCAGCCCCTCTGAAAACCAATCAGCATGTTGCGGCATGCCCCATTGCAGGTTTAAGACAAATCAACCACATCCCCCCACCCTCAAGGAGCTACACTGGCTAACCCCTCAAGCATGCATCATATTCAAACATTGATGGCATTACCTACAAATCAGTCACAACCGAAACACCACTTTAACTCACCGTCTCCGGTGGCCAGTGCACCACCAGTAGGCACAACATCGCCAGGCTGAAAACTAAGATCAAAGAAGGTCCAGAGAGGTACAACTGGGAAACAGACCTTTTCCTGCATTGCATCCTGTCTCTGGATCAAGTTACCAATGCAGATGAGACTGACCCCTGTCATCCTACATGTCAGGCAGGTTTTAAAAACTGCTCTTCAAATAAGAGTCGTCGCCCCCTCCGTTCAGCCGACCACTTCCTTCTCACTGTTCCCCCTTCCCCATGTGCCTCCTCCCGTTTCCGCTCCTTTCAGCTCCCAGCCCCACTCCACTGGAACTCCTTACCTCTCTCGATCCGCCACTCACCTACCTTTTCATCCTTTCGCTCTTCCCTGAAATCTCTTCTCCATTCCCCGCCTTGAAACCTTCCCATCCTCTCCCCTTCCCTCGAATCCGCCTATGATCCTCTCCTCCCTCCCCCTTCCCCTTATCCTCCCTCACTTCATCCTTATATCCCTTCTTCCCCCCTCCCTCTTCCTTTCCTCTCCCTCCCCCCTCACTGATGGATTGCTCAGCTTACTGTTTTTATTGGTTTGATTCATTGTAAATTGCTTCTTGGTTATAATGTTCTATGTATTCTGTTGTTATAATGTAAAGTGTTTTGGATGCAAGAGCTATATAAAAATAATAAATACAATACAATACAAATAATATCTTACCAGTCACTGATAGCTCCACTCAACCCTATTCACTCCCTCTCTAGTCCCCCCTGCACCTGCTCCTCCTACCCATCCCAGCTCTTCTGCTACCAATACACCGCACGTGTAGCCCCTAGGTGCGTCCGCTTTGTACCATGCCGGGTGCGTCTGACTTTTCCTGTGACTGAATTAAGCCTCCACTTTCAGCACAGGAGAGCATCTGCATGTTGTCAGAGTCTCTTTCAGAGTATGCATGTAACTATCACCCTGTGACTGGGGGGTTCAGGAACTGTAATGGCCCGAGCCTAGGTAGGCCCGAGTGAATTGAGGACAACAGTGAGGCTACAAAAGGGTACGGTAAAAGGGGGTGATTGATATTCTCACCCTGTGCCTCCATCCCAGGGCAAGTAGTTAAAATGTTAATTTTTGGCCAGGAGATGGGGTTTATGTGTATGTTTATTGTGCATGCTACATCTCCGGTGAAAACACCAGCATGGGCGCTGTCATGGTAAATCAAAAATGGACACAGTGCCTTTTCTATTTCTATGGCATGAACAGGGGAAAGATCGTGGCACCTGGGACCAGGCATATCAGGTAAGTCAGTGGGGTGAGGGTGAGTGGCGGGGCAGGGATAGTGGGTTGGGGTGACTGTGCTGGGAAGGAATGGAGGGGGGAGTAGGAGTAGCAGGGGGAGCTGAGGCGCTGCTAAAGAAGTTTCCACTCATGCTTCCAGTCACCTATTGTCTGCGCACTCCGTGTTCTTAAAGTGTGTATGTACAGAGATGGCGCTTTTATTTTCCTCCTCCTCCCTCATTGGGTTACTAGGCAGATTTGTAAGGCTATTTTTCCATTTCTTTGAACACTTGCCTTTGATCAAAAGACAATATGTGCGAACATGCACCTGCATGAATTAAAAAATAGGCTTCGGAAATGGTCATTCGGGGATCCCCTTTTCAATTAGTGCACAACTGCGCAAAGCTGAGCTCGCGGGTTGGGGGAAAGGGAAGTGTTGTGTCCTTACATTCGTGAATGTATTGCATATACACATTCTTCTGGACCTGTTCTGAAGAGGCACAGGCCAATGTACCATGCACAAAAGGGACTTTACACAAAAGGTGCATTATTCGCCATTCGTTCTTTAGCTTGAGAGAGCAGGAGCCTGAGTTTTTCCCCCAACCCCCATGAAGGGTAGACATGTATTGCTTTGATTTTTGCAATCCAGCACGATAAGGTTCTTTGCTGCCTGTCACGAGAGCTCACCTCCCACCTTCAGTGTTGGCTGCATTGAATGGCTTTTGAGCAGGGTGCATTTCATACAAACCAGCTCTGGGTTTGCGGTGCACAGGATCATCATGTGAATGGCACCTTAACGCTGGATAAAGGGTAGATCGCAAGAAAGGCTATTTCCATGAACAGACAGTTGTATTGGGTACCATCCAAAGACCTGTGTATCTCATGCTGCCTAAGGAATGGAATGGAGTTCCCAAGAGGGGCAACCAATACTTGCAAGGTCTTCGCCACACACCTGACTTCTGTTGATGCAGCTGGGGCTCGAGGGTACAGCAGATCTTCAAGGCAAGAATGCATGTTTAAAGTAGTACTGTAATCTTGATTTAACAAAGGGCGTCCTTTTTTCATGGTGTCTTAAAACGGATTCCATTGTTAAATGACAGCCAGTACGGGATAGAAAGACTAGGGGAAATATGTTCCCCTCATGCTGTCCTTGTCAGCATTGTGCATGCTGCCTTCTGTTCCTGTGTTGGACCTCTAAGGACTTGCAGGGCCATCTTAAGCACATTTGGAGCCCGTGGCACCAATACCTTTGGGCCCCCCTCCACGAGCCAAAGAAATGAAGGGATCCAGAATATCTGATTGGGCTCTCCTCGTCGCGATCTCAACCCATAGCTTGATATGGTGTCTAGCGAAGATCACAAAGGTCGCGTTTAACACGCCGCAATCCGCATAATCTGAAAGGAGCGAAAATCGGCCGTAATAAGGATACCCAAGAATCTAGACATCAGGATCCCCTTTACTGACAGGTATTATAAACAGGTAGCTCATAGAACATCATTGAGTCTTCACAAATACTGAGACAAGACAAGGACGCATCCAATACATGCAAGACCAACCCTCCCGGTGAACCATTTGATTGAAGTGGAGAAACACGTGCGGAGGGGATTGTAAAAAAGGGAAATGTGAAATTATCATTTTCCAATCATAAATGATTAGTTGCACATTCAAGTTGGGAAGCCTTATCATATTTTATTTCAAAAAAGTAATGTGCAGAAACATTAAATTACTGAAATCAAACAAATGTGCAAATCAAGTGGTCATTTTTTAAAATGGATTTTATTACAAAAATGTACTGCGGCAGAAGAACATGGGTGACTCTTAGATTATCTGTACTTTAGCGAAGATCAGACCCTGAGAACTAAGTCAGTCTGAAGGGCTGACAATATTGAAACGTTTAGTGACCGGCAACTTTGACAGGTGAGCCAATACGAGATTAAATGAGATGCACGGGATCATCCTTTGGTTAATAGGCAAAGTTGTATTTGTGCCCACTGGGCAATTTCTGCACTTAACCATTTTCTTTTCCAGTTCTAACCATCAACTAAACCATCCCATTTTATAGAAAGTGCACAAATCACATAAGCCGACATGTCAATTTCTAAAAACAAAGCGTTATAGAAGCATATTATGGGATATGGGAATTATTCTAGCTTCATTGTCTCCGCCATCAAGCGGAGTATTTAAGAACCAGCCGACAAATTGATGTGATCTGAAAAGCTTTGAAAACACACAAAACAGGTTTGTGGATTGTTATTTATGATGTGCAGAAGTGCCTTTGAATTGTACAAAAAAGCAAACCATTGTAGTGTCAAATAAGTAGACCTTAAAATATGCTCACAAGGTCTGTGATATCTGCTCTCCTATTTGACTAGAACCCCTATGGTCTACACACAAATACAGATCAGGTAAAGGGAGCGGAGTTGGTGAGGAGAGTTGAGTCTGCAGGAGTCGCAGTCTCTCTCCTCTGTCTACTACTGACCCAGTGTGTGGGAGGACTCAAAAACTCCCACTCAGAGCGGAGCGGTGAGCGGAGTTGGTGAGGAGAGTTGAGTCTGCAGGAGTCGCAGTCTCTCTCCTCTGTCTACTACTGACCCAGTGTGTGGGAGGACTCAAAAACCCCCACTCAGAGGGGAGCGGTGAGCGGAGTCCGCGGGAGTCAGCGGGAGAAATGGACTCGACTCAGAAATCCTCGAGGCTCTCAGGGCACCAAGATCGAAAATGCGCCAGAAATGAGCGACTAGAAGAGACAGTCGCAGAATCAGATGCGGTCCAAAGCCGGCGTCGTCTAAGGAGCGATAAAACACCAGTTAAGAGGCTGAAGGCAAGATTTTCGCCAGTGAAGAAGCAGTTCATGAAACGTACGAAGAGCCCCAAGCTCCCATGTTGCAGCAAAACAACATGATGAACACGGAGGGCGTATTAAATGCTTCAGCCCTGTTAGATCAAACTCAAGGCGAAGATACACAAGATACGCAAATGGAACTAAGCGCCAAGGAAAACGGCTTACTCAATTACGAGGCGTGCAGCGCCCCGCGTACCGCCGGTCTGGCGAGTGGGTCTCCGGCAGGGGCGGTCGAAGGGCGGCCACTGACGGACCCTCAGCGGGCGCGCTACAGGGCTGAGGCGCGGGAGTTAAGAAGCGACGTGGAGTCAGCAACGAAACTCCTCGCCGGCACTCCGGGCTCGTCTGAACTGGAGACAAACGGAGGAAACCCGATGCGGAAGGAGACGCGGAAGGAGAGTGAAGAGGGGCCCGACCACGAGAGAAGCCGAAATGTGTCGAGCAGCCCCAAAGGATGTGAAGGAGCAGACTCGGCAACAAAAATATCAAAGAGCACGAAAACAGGGCGCGAAAGCGCAGCCGTGGACGGGGAGAAAGCAGCCCAAGAAAAAGACGGCAGAAACCGGATGGAAGGTGTCCGAAGGGAAGGAAACTATAACGCCGGTTCAGGCGATGGTACACAGGGAGACAGAGCCAGTAGAGGAGTCAGGTAGAAAAGGAAGCGCCGAGCAGCATGAACTAAACCCAAAAGGCAGTAACCCGAACCAGGTCACGAAGAAGACAGTTACCATACACGACAGTGAGGAGAGTGGAAAAGAAAATGATATGAGAGAAAGTGAAAACTTAATATCAGATACTGATTCGGACTCGGAGAAAAGGGCGTCTTCGCCAAAAACGAAAAAAAGAAAAGATAGCAGCAAAATAACGAACCAAAGGAAAAACCAAGAAAAGATTAGTCAACTGAAATCAGTAAAAAACAAACAAGAGAACGGTGGCTCAAAACCAGTAAAAGGGAAAGTGGCAGCAGTGACTAGGAGCCTGAAATTACAGAAAAGAAACAAAACACTACTGAAAGGACTGCCACCTCCAACGCTGTCAGGAACATTAAAAGCATTATTTTTAAACCATCAGAAACGAAAAGTAGACTCAGATAATGAACTATCGGATGCAGAAATCCTAGAAGCAGTTCAAGAGAGCACCCCTGTGAACACCACCAAAGAACGGACACGGAAGGGGACCAAGAAGGTAACAAAGGCCCCCAGGAAGCGGGTCTTGCACAGATCCTATTGGAAAAAAGAAATGCGGCAAAAGCGATCCGACTGCAAAGAGAGGAAAGAGAAGAAAGTCGTAGACTGAGCTCCTTGAAAGAACAACATGACATGGCCACACAAGGGCTAAGGAGCCCACAGAGGTATGAAGAAGCTTTACAAAGGCAAGAGCAGACAAGGGCAAAGTGTCTCCCAAAGCAGCAGAACGTGGTACTAATCCCACAAGAGAAAACATTGCAAGAAGGAATTGGCCAGCCAAAACAGATGAGACAATTACAAGACACCCGCCAAAATGTCCCTCGAAGTACCCTGGTGAAAGAGAGAGAGCAGTACGATACGAACCAACGGAATGATGGACACAAAGGTCCGCCCATGCAAACAATGTCAGAAGGGGAACTACAAGGCACCCGGTCGAGCAACAATTTGTTCATAGAAGCATTGTCAACTCCGGGCAAAGCAGAGAGCACGCCGAAATCACCAAAAACAGACGGTTAAGCGACATAGCCACACTATCACAAAAAGAGTCACCAGGGAAAAAATCTGATCTGTTAACCATCATGTCTGCCATTATGATTGCACTAGCCCCATTCTGCAAATTGTACGAGGCATTAAAAGACGGCATACAAGACAATACGTCGATCTTGGCAACTATGTCCTCAAAAATGACACACACAGAAGATTACATTACAGCATTAGAAGAAAGGAATAACCAACACCAGAAAGGGTGGGAAAAAGAAGTAGAGGAGCTGAAAAAGCAAGTTGTGCTTCTACAAACAGAGAAAGCGAAGGAGCCAGTGAGACATAAAAGCAACCAGGCCGGAAGCCTGACGGGAGAAGGTCTGGAAAAATCAGAGGCAAGTCAAGAGATAAAGGAAACGAGTGGCGATCGAGTGAAACCCGCCCAACTATACCCAATCAAGTCGGGCTTGCTAAACCAGCCAACGAGTAAACCCTCAGTGGTACTAAACATTTCTAAGAAAGGTTTGCCCCAGAAGTCTACACCAGGGGTGAAGGGGTGTCAGCAGGAACCAACTAGGTCAAAGGAAAAAAAAGCAAAGAAAAATAAGGATATGCAAGAAAACATACCGAGGCCTACAAACAGGGAGGAGAGGAGGAGGAGACTTCATGAGTGACACAAACTTGATGAATCTCTCCCAACATTGGGAGACGGTCTCCATTAGCTCAGAGAATGAGGAGTGCATGGAGCAACAAACAAAAGAAAAAAAATCACAAGACCCAGAACCAAATTCCATAGAAAATCAAAAATTGCAAAAAAGATCAGAAAATCAAGACGAAAATGAGATCGTAGAGATCGTATCGCCCAAGGATCCGAAAAAGACGAGACTGAGGAGTGAGGCTGACATGAATCCAAGTGGGAAAGGAGCAAGTGGGCAGGTTACGCCTCAGCGAACAGACGTCCCCAAAATTGCAGATGAGCACCGAAGCAAAAAAACTACAAGTGCAGAAAATGTGGAACGTATATTCAAAGTGGAACAAATAGACTCAAAAGCAGGGTATATGATCCTTAATAGGAAGATGATCCTGAAGATAATGAGTAAAACGAATTTGTTGAAAAGCATAAAAACAACAGACATTAAGCTAGTGGAACCTTACCACAAAGGAAAGATTGCAAAAGCTTATGTTCACGTTAAGCCCTTAAGACTGCAGCCTACGGACGACAGCGCAGTGAGAGAAATGGAGAAAAAGGGGTTTTGGTTGACTGAAATAAAACGAGAAACTCGGAGGGAGAAAAAAGGATACTCCCACAACGAGCAGGTTGAAAGGCAATATCACTATACATTGAGAACAGAAGAACGATATCGAAACAACCGGATCGGTAAAGGGCAGGGTGAAAAAACATATGGGTGAGAAAGGGAGTATGTTCGACCAGCGGACAAAAACCCTCGCCAGAATTGGTCAAGCAACGAGAAGAAAAGTAACAATAGGCAAGTAAGGAGTGAACGACAGGAAACAGTCACGGAGAAACACAAGTCTCGTCCAGTAGGGGAAGACTATCATAAACATCGGCAGTACAGTCCAGAGCGTAACTCAAGCAGGCACCAAAACGAGACCCAGCACCAACGCAAAAAATGAATATGCCAGCAGGCAGGGGCCCATGGCCATGGTTAAAATCAATGTTGAATCTCAACACAGAAAACTAGCAATTAATAACGACCCATTAAACCACAAGCAGTGAACATACCAACTTAGGACACAAAGGATGTAAGCAAAGTTTTCTCATGGGATCGTGGAACACAAGGGGTCACGTCCACCTCACCAGACCTGGCGATGTCGATCTAGGTGCACTGGACATCATATGCCTACAAGAGACCTGGCTTCAAGACAAACCGAGTATAGACGGGTTTGTAGTAGAAACATCGCCGGCATGCAAGGGCCTATTAGGCCGTCCGTCGTCAGGTCTCTTGACAGCAATAAAAATGGGCGTAGGCTTGGCAACACCTACTAAGTTACACGAATCATATGAGATGCTGGTCACCCTGACGGCATGGACAGATCAACCGGACCTGACGAGGAAGGTGGATAGCAAACAAGTCATCATAATAAACACTTACTGGAATCCACAAAGAACGACAATCAAAGCATATTGTACAAAAATGGCAGATATATTAGACTCGAGTATGAGAATGCTGATGTCATTGTGTGTGAAGACTTGAATGCAGATTGCAACGAATGGAACGAGGAAACGAAGGGGAGTGGGCCACATGGAGCAACAGGGAAACGAGGAAAAGCATGGGGCGCGCTGACCAAACCAAGAAATTTGTACAATATCGCAACAGTATTCCCACAACAAAGTAACATCCCGACATGGGAGTATTTGAATTCCAAAGTGACTTTAGATTACATCTATGTGTCAACCAGTCTTCTATCCAGGATCCAAGAGTATAAAGTGCAAAGAACCATTCACAGTGATCACAATCTCCTGACATGCGCATGGCAAGGAAGACAAATACAGAGACAGGTATATAAATACAATGTTGAGTCGAACAACCAATAATCAAGGCTACGGCTGTCGGAAGAAGATGTATTAAGGATAACGGAAAAATACATACTTCCAGACGCAACAACGTCCCAAGTGCCACGCAAAGCGCCAAAATTACTTAACGCTACTTATCCCATACAGAAAACCTGTGGGAGGCCAGCCGTCGAAAAACGCGGGTCCTAAACATGTTTACGATAGCCTGGTTGTGGATAAAAGAAAAGTTGTCAGGAGATGGAGGAAAATCGCAAAAAAAACAAATAACAAGGAAGCGTGGGAAAAATGGCGCAGGGGATCAAGGGCATATAATCAGTGGCTTAAACAACATAGGCTACAGTTGTACCATCAAGACGCTGAAAAAAATTTAAGAAGTCTTAGCTCAAAAAAATCTAGTGACTCCTGGGCAACAATAAAAACAGCAAACCCGCCTAGATGAATAGAAATGGTAACTGCGGTCTCTGAGACAAAATGGAAAACAAATTTAACGGCACAATTTGAGCTTCCAAAAACGCAAGCGACCAAAGAAAAACCTGAAACTACAACATCTTGGGTGGATGTTGCCAATGTGGATGATATTGAAATAGCCATCAACAAACTGAAATCATCGAGGGCCCCAGGCCCAGATGGCCTGACTAATGTGGATTTGAAGTAGTCATCGAAAGCATGGGCTGAAATTATCAGTAGAATCTTCGCCCATTGTGGCCAAACAAAAATGGTTCCCGAAACATGGTTAAACGCCATAATTGTGCCGGTGTACAAAAAAGGCGGAATAGAAGATCCAGAAAGTTACAGGCCGATAGCCCTCTTGGACATTGTGGAAAAAATCTACGCATCACAGCTGTTGAACCACTTTAGAATTTGGGCAAAAAATGCGCCATGTTTTGACATCTTTCAGACAGGTTTTCAGAAAAATGGAACCACGTCAATAAACATATTGATGTTAAATATCCTCAAAGCGGAAGTAAGAGAAGGAGCACCCAGAGTCTATTTGACGTTTGTAGATCTATCGAAAGCATTCGATAAAATAGACCGGGCAAAACTGTGGCACAAACTAAGCAATTGGAAATGCCCATCGTCAATCATGGGCCCGATAAAAGCACTACACGCCCAAACGAAGATCAGGGTGAAATTGAGTAAACAAGGGGTACTGTCGGAGGAGATTCTAGTTAAGCAGGGCGTCAAACAAGGGTGCCCTTTAGCCCCAGCCCTTTTTACCACTTTTCTTGTGGACTACCAGAACGACGAGGAGAAAATAAGAGCCTTCCCACCAAAAATTGGGAAGTCTACCATCTCGCGACTTCTCTACGCAGGCGACGCCATCATCATTGATCAAACCCAAATTGGCTTGCAATGGAAACTGACAAATTTGACAAGGTATACAAAAAAAAATAACTTGGAAATCAACACAGCAAAAACAAAAGTCCTTGTTTTAGACAAAACTACGAAGAGGTTGTCTAAGCAGCATAAGTGGTATCTGGAGGAAACCAAGCTTGAAGTAGTCACCCAGTTTAAATATCTAGGGGTAACCATGGACGGATCTTCAGTGGACAAAGCAATGCAAGATCAGCTATGGGATAAAGTAAAAAGACTAACAGCGCAAACAAGACTGGTAGACAAAAAATTTGGGAAATTCTCCATCCTGCCGGCGATACATTTTTACAAGGCCAAGGTCGTACCGTCCATTATTTATGGTATGGAAGCATCACTAAACATGCCGAGTGTGATATGGCAGAAACTTGAAGGACATGTGTGGAAATCGGTTTTGGGCCTCCCAAAGTCGACATCCATGGCAGAAATTAGACGGGAGCTGGGACTGGTCTCCCTTGCTTCGCTGGTAGAACAGAGCAAGATGAGATTCTACAGAAAGATTGTAATGGCAGACTCTTTGCCAATCTACGCTATTATTGCAGAAGAGCTCAAAAGTGGCACCTGTAAGGCTCTCAACAAGTGGGCGAGAACAGTACAAGACAGTCGTAGCGAAGTATTGTGCTCGGAAGAAGATCTAAAATCCAACCCAGACCGAGTGAAAAGAAAAATGGAACTTATGGACAGGATCAGGACGATTGATACTGCTAGTGCAAACAAGCTACTTTCGCACCTCCCACTGACTTTTAATAAAGTGAAAATGCCACTGAATTACTGCACAAAATTTCCGAATAAAAATATGCAAGGAACTTTTTTGAAAGCCAGATTAGATCTGCTGAGGACTCATGAAATCTTGGCAATTAGAACACCAAAGATGGACAATAGATGCCGTCTGTGTAAAGACAAAGAGGAAGTGGAAACACTAAAACATCTAGTGCTAAGATGTTCAAAGACAAGACAAAACAGAGATAAATACCTGCATTCCTGCCTCCAAGGGGCGGGCACTCTAGACGAAGAGGCTGTGTGGAATAGGCTAATCTCAGGAGAAACAACGAGATGGACAATTACAATGGTGAAGTTAATAGAACTAGCCTGGGAAACACTCACCAACTCATTGAGTGAACAGGCTGAACGAAGAATAACAGCAGTGGAGGGGGTTGAGCCATCGATACCTCATTAATCATTAATCAGACTAGTAATAGATGTACGTCTACGTGATCCAAACCCGAGACCAAAGTTCGAGCTTCATCTTTTGTCCACACAGCTAAAGAAATACAGAATTAGCGCTGATTTGTCTGAAAAGAAAAAAGTCCTTGTAAAAATCATTAAAATCTTTTCGATTAAGTTCAAGTAAATAAAAAAAAAAATAAATAAATAAAAGGCTAAACAGTGCCACTAGCATGTGAGAAGGCACCCCTTTCCACAGAAGACAGCACAGTACTGTCAGTGATATGAGACGATTTGCAAATCCAGGATTCGAGCATGAAAGCTTTGGTTCCACAGTCTCGAATTTGGATACCTAATTACCTCTCTGGTCTAACATTTGATGCTCATCATTGAGGGTGGCTTCCCATGTTTTACAACCCCCCATCTGAAGGAATTATTTCTAGATCTTCACGATTCTGACATTCTATTCTAGTTTTCATAGTAACAGTTGTCTGCTCAGTGTAGATTGGTGCAATACCACCTATTGTGCCACACAGGGAAGTACATATGCATGCAGATTTATACATTCAGACATAGAAAAGGATGCGCTGGCCTTGCTGGAATTTGGTATTGTATTCTTGAATATGAACACACATCTCTGCAATGAGTGCTTAACTCACTGAGCTATCTTCTGAACTATTGCGAAAAATAAATGTATCAATATGCATTTCAACTTAGCTATTGCACATGATCAATATAATATTCAAGGAAAGATGAGAATACTACAGAAGTTGGGTTGTACATAATGCACACTACAGTGAACACAGAAAGCATTACCCAATGAATTCATCAGAGCAGAATGTACTTGTCAACGACAGAAAAGCCTAGGTTTAGAGCCCCAGCAGCATGCCATAAAATATCCTGAGGTGTGCTTTTTACATTTGGTGAACAATGGGAAATTACTTTTTTAGATCAGAGAGCCTTGTCTGCTACTCCCCCAAAGCGTGGGCCCACTAGTGCCCCTTTTTCCTCTCCCATAAAGACGTCTCTGAGGTCCTGCCCTTTTGGGGACAGGAGCTGGACGCTGATGACCAAAGGGTTGGAACACAGCCACATGACTGGTTGTCCACACTACGGGCCTCATCATGAGTTGGGCGGTAGCCCTTAAATGCGGCGGTAATGCTAATACCGCCGCATTTAAGGGCTGGCCCCATCACGAGTTGTGCGCTAAATGTGCTCTTTTTCCTCCAGCCTTTTTTTGGAGGTAAAAATTCCATTTAGCGCCATGTTTTTGGCATGATTGCCGCCGGCTGTGTTAGCATGCAGTATTTGCGCTGAAAATGGGGATTTACCATTAACGCCCAACCTGTGATCCAGTGGTAATACCGTTGGACTAGTTGGAGCTAACGCTATTACAGTTGTGCGGTATTACAGCCGGGATACCGCCCAACTCATGATGAGGCCCTATGTATTTCGTCTGTGCCAAGGTTTAGCTTTAATAGTGTCTAAACTTTTCCTCTGTGCACAGTTGTTAGACAGTTGTATGAGTTACTGACAAGGTCTTGCAGCTAAGCTGACTGCAGCTGCATCCGGGCCCTCTCAAGTTAGTGGGTTCTGAAAGTGGGGGGCAGTTGAACCTTGGGACCCAGCAACTGAATGAGGACCTTCCCTACCTTGGGCTGCACATGCTAGATTCTCCTTTGAAATGAATGACAATTTGTCCTTCCTAGAGCTGCATAATAATTTGTATGAGTGAAAAGTGGGACAGAACAGTCTAAATAAGTGCCAATTGCAACAAAAGGCAAATCAGCAAATGTTATGTACAGACATTTTAAACCTAAAGCGTGTATGCTTTTACACACATTAAGCTCCTTTACGCAGGATAGGGGGGCTCAGCAATTCCCAATTGAAGGTGCCTTTGATACGAATAAATGAATTCCCTTAAAAGGAGTACTCGCATACACAGAGGGTCACATTTGTCCTGAACAGTGGGGATATTAGATTGATTGGCATGCAGGAAGCATCTAGAGAAATAAACAAGTCTAGAGCAAGAGGCCTAAACGAACCTAATGAAAAATGAAAAGGTCAGGCTACAAAAGTAAAACCGAATATAAGGGTCATCTGACTTCCCCCAGTTCACCATTCGCTATGGCCCAGTCTATCCCGAGGTAATCAAAGGGAATAGGGTGGAAGACATGAATTTATTCTGCAATGTTCAGGTACCCCCTAAGCAAGTCGCGTTACCCCAAAAGCCCGTTTTGCATCAGCAAGCTGTCTTAAATCTCACTCCATCCCAGAAATGACACCACAGCAGCACCTGCCACCAATCACTCCAGACTATTTCTCGGGTGAAGCGCAGGAGGCTGCAGCCCCTTGGCCCTCCCTTTTTGACCCTACCCCTGCTTGTAGCAGGAGAATGTAAGGGCCCTGAAATGGTTCCATGTCATTTTGACAAATAGCAGAAACGAGCTGGGGGTAGATCTCTGTCTTCGGCCGGGGCCTCCCTCTGGAACAGCCTCCCTGCCACTCTAAAACTTGAGGAGAACCATCTCCGGTTCCGGAAGCATCACAAGACCTTCCTCCATCTGCCTTCGCTCCCCCTCTCCCCTGCTGATCTGCTCTCTCTTGGCACTGTGCCACCCTCTGTCCCCCGGGCCCAGGTACCTGCTCCCCCTGCCACCCCTTGCACTGGGAAGTGTATCTGTACCCATACAGTCCCCCACCCTCCCCTTTTTCTTCTTTTTATGCACTTATCAGACTTGCCCAGTTCTGCTGCCGTAAACACAGCACTTGCCACTTGCTGGCTGCACTACACCTGCTTATTGCTCCATTATCTATTTTATTTATATCTATTATTATGTATCTGTTTAACCTCTGCTCCGCACTTTCCACTCTCCCCCTTCCATGCACTTTTCCCCTCCCCCCTCTCCCATGCACTTGCACGTTCTCAATGTCACTGGGACTAGTAAGATCATTGTTCTGTTCTCCACTGTACCCCTCCCTTGCCTTGTCGCGCTCTGAAACACTTGTGTACGAGCGCGATACAAATAAAATATCATATCATATCATGTAATTTACTTCAAAGTGATTACTTTGAATTTTTACTTCGATTTTTTTATTTGTTTTTATTTGCGGGGGAACCCCATTCCCATCCTTCCCCTTCAGTAATACCCTTACCCCAAGCCCCTCCCATCCCCTTTTAACACCTCAACCCACAACTATCTATTTAAATCGAAGCATATTCAAAGTAATTGCTGGCGTTATAACCACGTGATAGCCCTGAAATATCCAACTCCAACCCCGTTTATTACACTGCCGATGGAGGTGGTTTAGTCACTGTGCTTGAAACATCGATCCCTGGAGATCTTCGAAATTTAGAAAAGACTTTCCAAACATACAAGTAGTTACCCAATGCTACACCCCCCTCATGGGCAGCTATAAACCAGTTTATGCCAGTAACTTCCATGGCATAAGTATGTCAATGGTTAATTGAGTGAAGCAACTAGCCAGCAGCAGACCATGGTGTAAGTTGGCCATTAAACACTGCGAGGAAAGATGTATTGATCGCAATCCCTGAAGGTTTCTCAAATAAAATAGAATGCATGAAAATTTAAAATTGTCCGGAAAATAAGGCGCCATCTCCTGCCGATTTCTTAGGCCTATTAAACATTGTATTCACTCCACATACTGGCATAAATAAACCTACAGACACTTTGCAAGAAGTGATAGCTGCGGCTTTTGCCCAAGGTTTGCAGATTAGGATACAACAGCAACTCACGGTCATCTGTGTAGGCTGGCAGTCTCGGCCACCGACAGAACTGGTGACTGTAGCAAACCGTGTAACTTGCCAAGAGGAGGAAAAGACGGATAGGGAAGCCAAGCTGATGGCATTGCAGCTACAGCGTGCTCAGGGAAGGGAGAGAGGCTTTGCCAGAAGAAATGGGAGAGGGCGCGAATGGGCTGCAACCACAACACCAGACAGCGGTACTGCAGGTCACTATTGGAAAGTCTTACACAGAATATTGGGTTTACATCCTTTTCTTAATATGTTATAGCAACCATGAAACAGAGGGAAACACATGCACAGGTCAGAGCACCCCCATACATTGTGTAAAACTCAGTTTAAAGGCCACAATGGCTCCTGACACCACGTGCTCAACCCGCTTGCTGGTACAGCACAGTACCAATCTCTGCAGCCTTGTCTCCGAGCTATAGCTCCTGGAGATCCTGTCCGAGCTATAGCTCCTGGAGATCCTGTCCGAGCTATAGCTCCTGGGGATCCTTTCAGAGTCTGTTGCCGGGTGAGGGAGTTTAACAGGATGGGCCCTCAGTCAATCGATGGCAGTCTTGCTCCAGCCTTGCTGAAGAGATTACTGTGGGACAATAATAAAAAGAGGACAAAAAAAGACAAATAAAAAAGAAATCTACGCCCCCAAAACCAGGCGGGGCTTGTAACTCTTGTCTTCCTGGCAAAAACCAAACACAGTGGGGCGCACTTTAACTTACTTCAACGCATAATAAGTTTAACCTTACATAGAGTTACAGCATAAATTCAAGGGTTCTGTCGCAGAGCCTCTCCGCCCAGGCACCCTGAGGTGAAAGCTCCTCTCTGATCACGTTTAGCGGACACCTGAGGAGCTCTGCTCTCCTCGGAGAAGTGGAAAGTCACACTGACCAGTGTCGCTGGACAGCAACATGACTGTCTGTTAAACGCGGGGTCCCTGGAGAAATATTCTGCCCCAAGTAATGTACTCTTGCCTGATACAACTGTAACTTCTGTTACACAGATTCGGACACTCCGGTGCCTGTTAAGCAAGAAAAGCGTTTCTCACCTCAGCTCAGAGTGAGTGAGAGGTCGAACCAACATCCAGCGGAGAAACTGACAGATTATTCGAAATGCCATGCACTAAAAGGGGGCATGGCAAAGGAGGCCTTATGTAGAGTTGCACTACGATTACCCAACCATGATCAAAAGTGATGCAGCTTTTGATTGAGCCCCAGAGCCGGGTGGAACGCGATGCAATGGAGGTAGGAGGGAAGGTTAGAGGCAGGAAGTTACAGGTATAACAGACCTGTAGGATCCAGGCAGAGTGCAAAGTGTTTGGGTTGGGTCAGGCGGTGGGAAAGGAGACCGTGAGATGAGGCGAAGGATGGGAGGTGGAGCAGAGTGCTGAAGAGTCTCTTGAGGAGTTGGACAACGGTGCAAGTGTGAGAGAGGTATCACGTGGAAACAGTGTATCTGCTGCTGTGAGAGTGCATGTGTGAGTGAGTGGAAGAAGAGAAAGGGCAGGTGGTAGAGTGAGAGTATAGAGGGTTGAAGGAGATAGTGTAGTATGAGAGTATAGAGTGTGACGGAGATAGAGGGTGAGTGTAGTCCAGAGAGAGAGGATAAGAGAGAGAGGGAGAAGAGAGAGCGAGGAAGTAGTTGTAGAGGGGTAGGTTGGAGGTAGGACTAAGTAGTAAGTGTAGGAGAGAGGTGGTGGATATAGGAGAGGAGTGTGGGAGGCAAAGGAAAGGAGAGAGCAATACAGAGGAGGGACGACATCGGGAGGAAGAGAGAAAAGAGGACGTGAGGAGACGGCGGGAGATGGGGAAGAGAAGGAAGGGAGAGGAAGTAGGCGGAGAAAGGGAAGTAGTGACTAGACAGGTGCAAAGTCAGGGAAAGTAGATAAAGCGAGTGAGAGGGTGAGAGAGTATCTGAGAAAACACAGAACATCACAGACCATTCTTGTGGGACTATTAGATAAGTATATCCTTGGGATGCCCTGGAATAACATAAGACCTTGGCCTGGTATGCATAGGCTATCTTAGACAGTACAGGCCATCAATCAATGGAATTAACACTAACTTTGGAGGCTAAGGAACCCTGGGCTTAAGCGGAGGTAGCCCACAGGAGGCCAAGGGACCAGCTAGAAACACCCTTTAGTCAAGTCTACCTGAAGTCTCCAACTTCATAGAGTGCATTTTAAAGTGCAGTTAATTCAAACCCTTGAACCATCTACTAAACTCTTGAGATTCTTAAGGCCATCTGCGAGGAAGCTTACTTTTGGGTTCCCCTTAAACTGTTGCACTACTACATGCTTTGTTGGTTACAATGAAAATAGCATCATCTGTCCACTTCCCGAGTAAGTATCAGCTGATGTTGATAAACAATTCCCCTATCACTTTGACCCATTGTCCCATTCTCAATTCTGGCTCTTTATTGCCAAGTCCAGCAGAGGGAACGAGATAACTGTATTTATGTCCCCTTTAATCTCAAACAGCCCAGGAAAGATGACATTGACACCCATACAGATATCCTTTACTTTGTAAACGGTCCATGCCTCCATAATGATGAAGGAACATTGGTTTCTAGTTATGTTTTTTTTTTCTCACACTGGAATAGAATGTACACAATTCTCCAGTCTATTCTCTGCTCAGATAGCTGAACTACTTATTTTAAAGAAAGCATGCAGATTAGCAAAAGACTGAATTGTTACCATGTGCACTGGCTCTTCCTATGTCTTTGGGATTGATTACAATTATAGAAAAAAACTAAGATTTTCAACCTCAGCAGGATTACCGATAAAACATGCTCTATATGTCTCTGTCCTTCTAGATGCGCTTATGCTGTCCAAAGGAACTGCTATTGTTAAATGCAGGGCTCACCAATCTCTTCATTACAAGGTTATGAGAGAAAATACTTTAGCTGACATTGCAGCTAAACAAGCCACTAGTTCCAGCTATTCAGGCTTTGCACCTGTTGCTATATGTTTGCATCGATGGAGGACCCTGCTAATTTGCAGGATCATGCACCAGAAATTGAGTAACGATCAGAGAATTTTGCAGAGTGCCTTTTGCATCCCCATCATCTTTGGCTTTTCCCAGATGGCCCGATTGGTTGTACCAGTGGTGTTACTGATTATTTTGCCTGCATGCACCATTGGGTAGCACATTTGGCAAATATTGCAAATAGTGCGTTATTTGTCAACAACATAATGTTAAGAAAATTATGAAAAGAAATACCAGCGTGCTTTCCCTTCATTGGGGACCCTTTGTAAATATTCAATTTGATTACCTACCAATGCTGAAATGTTGTGGATTTCAGCAGATATTAGTTTTATTGGACATTATTTCAGGATGCTAAGAAGCTTACCCCTCCAGGAAAGCAGACTCCAAGGCATTGTCAAGACTTTAATAAAGGTTTTTATTCCAGGATCTGGAGTGCCTGTGAATATAAACAGTGATTGAGGGATCCACTTCACAGGACAGGCGGTTATGGAACTTTGTGCAGCCATTTAGCTACCCTGCATCACCATCACAAGCGTCATCGCAGATGAACATTCACTTAGCTGATGATTTGCTATTAGTCTATTGCAAGACATTGATGAAATGTTAGGTGTATACACTTGCCGACCAAGGAGGCACTGCCAAAAGAACAAGAACAAGATGTGGCATTTCCTTGGAAACTGGATACTGAAAATGTGTCAAGGTGCATCCGTGAAAGTCTGCAATGGCACTATGTTGGAAAGGTCCCTCCCAAGGTCTCCTAATGACAAATACAGCCATCAAGTGTCAAGGATTGCCCATTGTACGATATTGCAAATCCCTAAAGATGATATGCCTCTGTGACGAAATGAGTACACTGATAGGGAGTGGCTAAACCACCCAGTCAGCCCTCACACTTCTACAAAATAAAGAGTGAACCCAATCAAAAGATTGATACAGGCATAGTTAAGAGATGTGCCTCCTTCACCTTTAGTGCTAACGTGGGTCGAGGGCAGGCCATACACTCAAGAGGGGTGTGAATGTGAGTAAGTAGCAACCCAAACAGCAAAGTAGAGTAGTCCAAAATAAAGGAATGCCCAATGAAGTTTCTATAAATATATATATACTTTAATTGAAAACACTATATGCATAAATAACTAAATAGAACACACAGTAAAATCTAGTGTGTGGAATATGCAAGAGACATAAAGATGTATTACTCTGGGTAATGAAACAGAGGGGAAAGGCAATGGACTGGATAGAGGTTTGGCGGTAAAGAGTCAATAATGCTGTCTCGCTATTCTTGATGATTCAACAGCGTCAACCAAGTTTCTTGGCACTGTAGGAGCTGTTCGAAGATCAAGAGAGTGCCAAAAGCATCACTGGTGTGCCTTGACGGTCTGAATATGCCAAAAGGGCTTGAACCATGTCCCCAAGGAGTTTGACAGCGAAAAACAGGGATTTTGGCTGATCTGGATCTCAGGGTGCTATGTGTCCTAATACAGGGGCTCAGGGACAAGATAGGTCCTTGGTGTTGCTCTCCCAAACGCGGGGGTAAGGTGTTGGTCCTTCTGCTTCAGTGAGGTCCCGAGTACTGGTGTATCTGGCAGAGACAGTTAAAGACAGCATAATACAATAATTAAAAACACAATAATGCCAAATTTATATGAACAAGTCAACCAACTGGAAAAAGACACAATTTAAAACATGGCCCAATATGAACCATGGATGTGTATCCCTAAAGTGCCTACATATTGTAGCATACCCTATTAACGATCTCAAAAGTGAATCTACACACACCCTATAATGTGAATTACGTCAACTCGATGAGACAAAAATACGTACGTCTTCTAAATGAGTCTGCTGGCCAATTAAATTATTAAGACTCTCTAATGTTAGTTCCGACAAGTCAATCCAGCTCCAAATATGAACTCATTGTCTTCCTGAGGACGAATAGGCTGAGGCCCACTCACTGCCCGCAGAATGAATCCCAACCTTTTTTTTTTAAAGGTGTACTCTTCAGACATTAGGGTGTCACCTTTTGCATATCGACCGCATGGGGTGATGTGTTGATCTTCAGCAGCAGAACAGTTACCATGGACGGTTATGCTGTTTTCAGCCCCCGCGCCCCCTCGGAGAGACTTTGCAGTTATAGAAGGGTGGTTTATTAGAGGTGCATAAGATCGCTCCATCTAGTTTTTTTAAACTAATGAACGCCGTGTGAATTTGAGAAAGAAGTCACCCAAGCTCGTTTTCAGGCGCTGATAAGCACAAGTTCAAGATCTTCAAGTTCCCCTGAGTTCGAATTGCGCATCTGATTACCAATATCGACTAACATTGTCTGCAACTACTCGTAACCTACATGAATCAGTCTAATGTGCAATACCTACTACATGCTGCTACCATATGCACAGATCAGATCAAATAGCGCAAGTACTCTGTGTGAGTGACCTGATGTTATTTTGTACTAATGCTTTATATGTTACAGACACAGGAAGGAGATACCAAAGAGTCATATGCGAATGTGAATGAACTTTCACAAGTCCATGACACACCCAGTGAGCCATGCCCTAGACAAGTACGGTTTTCTATGTCCCACTCTGAAGACGTAGATATGAAAACTGCCCCTGGGTAGAGTGACGGTGATGAGGAAGAAGGACCTTATTGTTTACTGATAACAAACCTAACATCAAATGACACACCCACTGAAAGGGTATGTTCTCATTATCTTGGAATGTCTATAGTGAAGTGCTCCTAGTTCCTCCTGTGACTTGCACACTCTTCTAGTCCTCACTTTTCTTTGTTCTCTCCATGGACTGAATATAACATATTTTCAGAGGCTTACTACTGTAGTGCTCCAACAACTGTGCTACATAGCACCGACCAAGGAAGATATCACCAGGAATATATGGACCACATTGAATGATTCCCTAGAACCAGCCAGGTGCTCCGTACCTTTGTCAGGATTCCATATATCCTCCCATTTCCCCAATTGTGCAAAGGTTGCTGCTGTTTGTCTCGCCCAAAAGAAAGCTTTGCATATCAAGAGAAGTTCATAGAATAACATATATGGGATGCTGCTAATTCTCTTGATGTGTGCAATGGTAACACATGCCAATTGCAAGGAGAAATAAATTAAAAAAGGCAACAGGGGTAGTCTTGGAGAACTGAAGATTATTTCGGATCTGGGCCCGATGAGAAAGAGCTTGCTATCAAACCGTGTTCTGCTGCTGAATAAATCAGGTGTGACACAGTGTGCGCAAAGACAGAAGACCTTTTGAGTGACCAGCTGTGAACAATGCAGGGATGACATTGAGCACTGAGCCTGGCCAAGTGACTCTGGAATTCCACCTGATCTGTAGTCATGGAGATCGCTCTGGAGATATTCTAGATCACGCTGCTCACTGCAAGCATATTGGCCTGTTCAAGGACTGTGGGCCCCCACCGGCTCAATACTTCCAGGACCCAGGCAGGGAAGACTATGGGATTGAGTCATTCACTTTGAGAAAAGAGTTCCCGAAGGAGCAGGCTGGTTTGTCATAAGTGCCCCAGGGCAATGATAACTGGTTCGGGTATGAAACCAGTGGGAATTCTGGCCAGTGGAAACTCCGCAGCTGCAATGCACGAGTACACATAGTCAGGGTCATTTAGTAACAGTTGTTAGTAAAGCCTTTTGGGAAGGAATTGGCAAGGGCTTTCCCCAAAAAAGAAGGACATTATTTGCTGCCTGGGATACTTGTATCTGGGTGAAAAATCCCATTACACATGACATCCACTTAACAGAAAACACCCGATTCAAAGAGTGCACTGTCTATTGGCGAGATAAAAGAGTCAGGCATGAAAGTATAAGTTATGAGATCCCATTTAACTAGACCATCTCATACCTCTGGCTTCCTAACATCTACTTGAACGCACACCATAGATAAAGAGCGGCAGTAAAATGAAGGTCAGTCCGCATTGACCCGGCTATGCTATCTTATGATGATTTATACCGCGCAACGTTGCCATTTGCATGGTCTCCAGGCGCTCACGTGGCTCTCTTAGGAAAGTGGGTTACTGAGGGATGAGGGTTAGGATACGTGGCTCTCTTAGGAAAGTGGGTTACTGAGGGATGAGGGTTAGGATACGTGGCTCTCTTAGGAAAGTGGGTTACTGAGGGATGAGGGTTAGGATATGTGGCTCTCTTAGGAAAGTGGGTTACTGAGGGATGAGGGTTAGGATACACGTTGTGCTCTTCTGATGATGCTTGCAGAACCAGGAGAAACTGGAGTCAATGTGTGTCAGCTTTCTGGGTGTGCTTTGTTGTGTGCAGAGGGGCAGCATCCAGAGTCTGGGTTGTTTGTTGTTTACAACTGTTTGGTTTTATGGCGTGGCTAGCAGTGCGTGTGTGGTTTGCTTACTTTTGCTGTCTCTTTTGGGCACGCGTAGTACGTGAGAGGTATGCAGATGTGGAAAAGAGGGGGTTAGTTAGTTGGTTAGTTGGTTTCTGTCTGGCTGTTTTTTTTTTGTTTTTGTTTTTTGGTTCTTCGATCCGTATTGTACCATGTCCCACGATCATGAAGCGAAAGAACTAAATGTATAAAATAGTGAAAATAAAGATGTGACATTTTTTGATGGATTGTTGTGCATAAAGCACAAAAGGAGGGATTTGTGCAAGTGAAATGTACATATGAACTACCATGAAACAAGGTATCGGAATGGTATTCATGTTTGTTGGCAGCGGGAAGTTGTACTCGTTAGTGTTATTTAAATAAAACATATACAGGGTCTGTTCTGTGGTTCACCTTTTCTGACACCGATACACTGTTGGTTTATTTCCTTGCACTGTGATGAAAATAAAATTGCTTGGTTTACCTGTTGCAAATCAAAACTGCAGAGTGGAGTTTTTGCTACCACAATATTTGCTCAGTAAGGCAAGTGTGACGCTCTTATTATGCAATATATACTGGAAGTGAGCATTAGAAATGAACATTATGAAGGCAATACACCAAGGCAATGTTTCATTTTGTATGCTGTTGACTGGTTTGGTAGTGCTGCGAAACCTACACATTTGTTACAGTATGCACAAACACTAATAATTAACCAAACCACCCTCCCTTGAAGAGCATGTAGGACGGTTCTCCTGAGCCTTACTAGGTCTACCACAACTACAGTACCCACCGCAGAGCTTATTCACGCCCCCTGCGCTCCCGCCACTTGTGCAAAGTGCCTTTACATTTGGTGATGTCCTGTAGGACACACAATGACAATGTATGTGTATGAAATCCAACTGGTTCCCCGCCTGTGGGGATGCCTCTGTTCCTGCTGCTCTAATTGTAGTTTTAAACATGAACAAACATATAACATCACCCCTTAATCCCTCCTCCTTCACAATATCTGTGTTTGCTGTAATTGCTCAGCTTTCAGCAATGGCTAAGGTGACTCCAGCAAACACACACCCGACAAGGTGAGAGAGCGAGAGAGAGAGGAGACAGAGACGGAGACTGAAAGAGAGAGAGAGAGAGAGAGAGAGGGAGAGAGACAGAGAGAGAGAGAGATAGAGAGAGAGAGAGAGAGATAGATCAAGAGGGGTGGAGATTGCGAGAAGGAGAGTTAGAAAGAGACAGGGAGACAGGGACATGGAGAGAGACAGTGGGAGACAGAGACATAGTGTGAGGCAGAGGGAGAGGGGTAGATAAGCCTTTGATATGCCGGGTACAGTTAAAAATATGTATAAAAGACAAGAACTATTGCTCAACAAATAAAATATTATTTTGAAACATTCTCCCTTTCCCGTACCATGTCTTCAGTGCACTCTGAGATGTCAACACTAATATTAGGGACACTTCATTAGAAGGTATATGAGCCTCTCTCCTTTCTGAAATGTGCTCAAAACAATTAACACCACGTAAGAGCTATAAACAAAATAAACGTATTATCATAAGCCCCGGTGTAATGCCATTCATGCATGTCAAAGTTATGTTAAGGTGCAACACACATCATTTCTAGACGCTCCTTCCACAGCAACCATCAGGGGTCCAGGGATGCTGGCTCACAGGAAACATCAAATTCAGGGGACACGGCAGCTATGGAATCACTACAAGACTCGTGGAGAACCCAGAGGTCAAAGTGGGTGGGAACTAACGGGTACGGCGTTCCCTTACTTTCCAGGGCAATCCTCCATCGTTCCCTTACTTTATACGACCGAGAATAACGTTCCAGTACAGCAACTTAAAAAATATACTGTTTTCGTAATTCACCCCTACAGGAACCTCGAACCTGAGCACTGCGAATACGAAGCCAGTGTAACAGCACAGTGAGCTATATCAAAGACGCCGAATGTCCGGTTATTTATTTCAATAGACTTCTTGCGATATAGAACCCATTCCCAGGCAGCCAAAAAGCACCGTGTTACAGCAATATGAATGGCTATAGGCCCAGTCTCATTTAATAATAATAATAATTTGGCATTTATATAGCGCTACGAACCCTCACGGATGTCAAAGCGAGCGCTCTACTCGCTGTGCCACTTGTGAGGAAATTAGAAGGGTGGGTGTGTGCAGATGGGCATGTTCGAATGGTGGGTGGTGAAGCGGAGGCTGCATAAAGGTGCATGCATGCTAAGGGTGACAATGGACCAATAACGGGGGTCATTTAAATTCCTTTTGTTTTGTGTTTTCTTCAGTCTTACTAGAACGATTGTAAAACAAAATGTTACAGGGTGGAGGAAAGGAAGGACCCAGGTATGGGGTTTGAATGGGGGAGTGACAGCGAAAAGGTGGGGAAGGGAGTGGGGCAAAGGGAACATCATTCCAATTTATTTTACTCTTCGACCACTGGGAGAACCTCTTGCGTCACTCGAGTGACCGCCTCGATCTGTCAGCGGCCTTCAACCCTGTTGACCACGCCATACTCCTGTCCCGCCTGGTCACGGCCGGCATCTCGGGCCATGTCCTGGCATAGTTCACCTCTTTATTGACTGGCAGGGGCCAATTATTTCTTTACCCGCTTTTCTTTCATCTTCCCACGCGCTGTCCTGTGGGGTTCTCCAGGGCTCTGCCTTGTCCCTGATGTCTTTTAACATCTACGTTCAGTTGCTGGTTGTCCTCATCCTCTCCCACGGCTTCAGGTGTTACTCCTATGCTGACGACCCCCAGATCATAGTCCATCTAGATCAAGACCGAGGCGGGGTGTCGTTTCGGCTATGAGAGTGCCTGGGAGTCGTGAAGGGCTGGATGAGTGATACATGGCTTAAACTCCCCAGGGGCAAGACAGAAGATCTGGTGGTAGGTGTGTCTTCTAGCTTGGTTGCTTGCTCATCTTCTTTCTGGCCTGATTCACTGGGTGTTTTCCTTACCCCAGAGACGGTTGTGATAAATCTTGGTGTGTATCTCTCCTGCTCTCGTTCTACGGCCCATCAGGTGAGTGCAGTATGCAAGACAGGACACTTCTTATTGAAGGCCCTTCACAAGGCCTTGCCTTTTCTGCCTGCCCCCTTACATCCTTCAGTAGTCGCCTCACTCACTCCTCACCAGCCTCTTGGATTTCTGTAATGCCTTGCATTTAGCCCAGCCCTCAGGCTTAGTCCATCGCCGTCAGCTGGTACAGAACCTTGCGGCCAGGGGGACTACTGCTACCTCCTATGGTTCCCATATTAGCCCAGTCTTGATATCTCTTCACTGGCTCCCGTTAAAAAAGAGAATCATCTTTAAATCTCTATGTGGTGAAGCTCCTTTGTTTTCCCACCAGGGGCAATAAACTTGTTGGGTGGTCTAGCAGTGACACCTTACGCATCAGCATGCAGTTTATCTCCTACGATTACAAGAGCAAACTGGCAATCCTGCACTACAACTTTCTTATTTTTTTCGTTAAAGCACAGCCCCTTGTGGAGCAGCCAGTTGGTACTTTGCAGCTTATGGTGCGCCTGAGGAACACCGCGTGTGATGTCACTCCGCCGATGTTGGAGTGGAGGCAGGGCAGTCACGGCAGGATGTGTGCTTTTCACCGGGGCACAGCAGGATCATTGTGGGCTCGGGCACCACCTCATCACCAATGATATACGTGGGGGAGGTCCACAATATATATGAGGGGGTGTGACACAAACATTAGTGGTATAATGCTTGCCCTCGAGAAGGCGGTGCATCTCATTACACATGGACCACATGTCCGGTGGTGTTGCCCAACCGCACTGGATTGCAGTATCACACTGCTGACCATGCCAGACCACCCTCCCAGTGTAGCCCAGCCACCTATAAATGCTGTGGATGTGGGCGTCCTTGCAGCATATCAGGGGCCAGCCCACCTTTGCTCCAGTGCCTCCACTGGCCCACCGCTGCCTAGAGTAACCCTAGCACAACACACAGTAACAAGTCTGCCCTGGCTGGCCGGCTGCTCGCAACAAGTATGGAAGTATTATTTGTAGAGACTTTGGGTATATTGATTTAAACATTTTTTTATGTTTCAGGCTTGGTTATGGGTAGTTTTTCGTTTTTAATATTGGGTGGTGCGGAAAACTATGGCATTGTAGTACAGCTAGCTGGGAGATATGGGAATTGAGCAGGGGGACACAGCATGTGTGTGATATTTGCTTATGTATGCACATATCTACTGCTCTATGGCCATCCTCATACCTATAGTCATTTCCACCCAACTAATTGACTCTCCCTGCCTAAACCATATTCATCTGGGTTCTCTTTGAGATGATCTATCATGCAGTAACATCAAATGTTGGGCCTCAATACAAGTTAGGCGGTATTCTGATGTTAAATCCACTGAAATATTGCCAAATGGAATTACTGTTACTGCCTCTTGGTCTGGCGGAATTACCTCCAGATGGTGGTATGGTGGCGTTACTCTCCATTTACGGACTCCATAGGACTTCATGGGGATTTCGTTGGAATTACTGCCGGTGGGATTTTTTGATGGAGGTTGCTCCTCCACCTCACCTTCAAGGTTAGAGTGCGGCAGTACAGTAATGCAGCGGTAACAGAGATAGCACTGCATTACCAAGATTTTTTCCCACACCAACTTACTTGTAATGAGGCCCTTTGTGCTGTATTTCACCTCCAGTGTTATTTCTAAGCAGTCTTCTGAGATGTAATGGCTTTATTGGGGCAGTAAATAAGTTACTGGCGTAATACAAATGTACTAACCAAGTGTGCCTTCTAACCCCGTGATTTATAAGCACGCTGGCCTCTGCATTAGTTACTTGAATTGAAGTCTTGATAAAAAAATTAAAAAAAAAACATTGACAAAGCCAACAGTTTTGGCTTGTGTATAGTTATTACACAGGTGTTTGCCAGACACTGACATTTATATGCCTAGGTTCTCACACCTATTTCCATCTATTGCTATTTTATGACTAGGTAATAGACTATGGCTGTGCCTGGCAAATGTCTATTGCAAATATGCAAAAAAAGCCCAGACTCTTGGTTTTGTAAATGCGTGATTTAACGTCACAGTCCCTTTTTTGAGCTCAATCATGTATAGACCCTGGGAGGGGAAAAACAGATGCCCCCCCCGCCCCCAGAGGTGTCAAACCTGCATGTAACACTGTTCAATTCAACCAGTGTTTAACCCACTGAGTTGTCCTCTCAGTTCTAAACGCTGACAGCTGTACCTGCCACGGCATCTTGGTAGGTTGGCACTATGGTGGGAGGGCTGCTACGGTTGGATTCTCTTTACCAGTGGAAGCTTTCACGGCAGGAAAGCCCCAATATTCTGGGGTGGGGACCCCGTCCCAAAGCCAACTGACACCCAGTCTTTACCCTCCCTGCTGCCTCCATAGAAAGAAGTGATGATTACAGCTGAGGTCCACTAAAAGTAAATGTTAAGGGGAGGGACCGAGATGTAAAATTATCCTGCTTTCACCCAACCTCCATTCGACCCCTCCCCTCACTGCCACGTGCTGGCATGTTCACTTTCAGATGTGTTAAGGGCAGGGATCTGTTAATATTCACCCCTGCACGATCTCCTGCTTAACTGCCTGTTCCAGGATATCTGTTAGTCATTTGTTTTGTGTTCTATTGCTCTTGTGTCTCTCCAGCCCATTCGCTCCCCTCCCACTTCCCCCCTAATGAGTTGTGCAACTACTGGCAACGAGCACTGAACTGTCATTGGACCATGCAGCCTCCTTCGACTACTTGTTGTCTCAGCTGAGGGACCTTATGTTTTGAAGCGGCTACGGAAATATGCAAGTTAATCTCAGTTTCCACACATGACCAGACTGTGTGCTCCTCTGCAAATAGCTTAATCTCCCTGAGACTCACTTCTAATTTCTGGCAGGATTAAGCAAGGGACTAAATGCCATTACATAGGACTACCTAGACACCTGGGGCCAGATTACAGAACGTTTGCACGGGTGCAAGTGCAAAGTTTTCACGGTATTAGCACTAGGGCAAAGTTTGCCCTATTTTTAAAAACACTGGGACACATTAAAAAAAAACATTGCACCTTGGTAAGGGAAGTTTGGCACATTAAAAGCACCAGGGCAAAAATGGCTGCACTTGTCAAGTCGCAATGATATTTTAATGTGTCCGTGTTTTAAAAAATAGGACATACTTTTGCTACTCGCCTGTCTACAACCCCTGTATCCCCCTTACTCGACATACAGACTATAATCCACTTCCCATCATAATAGTTGGGGTGACCTAAGGATACATGCACCTTTCCAGCTTCCAGCACACTTCCCCCTCAAGCGCTGGGCAGTCTGCAATTCCTCCAACACGGACTGAGCTCAGAACGACAATGAATGAATCCATGGCGATGGGTCAGCAGGACTAGAGCCTGAGCTCCCCAAGTCTTGCATGCTGTTCCCTCGCACCCCCGAGGTGAACATGGGCATTGGCTGCTCAGCAAAAAAGCTTTCATGTGGGGGTATGAATTTGGGGGAACCCTGTGCTTTCTTTGCATACTTTTGGTGCTCTGACGTGTTGCTTTTCTGTATGTATTTATAATCGGTTTGGGGCTATTTTCGCCCCCACATCCTTTCAACCTAATCTATACCCTTACCCACCCCATAAATATATTTAATTAAATTTGACCGAAAAAAAGGTCAAAGATATTCGATCAAATGTTTTAGGTCGAATGTTTTTAGGTCAATTGGGCTAATACCTTTATAATCACCCATTCTGCTGATTTTTACAGTACCACGCACGTCATTTGCAGCGCTTTCTCTAAATGTTGAAAATCTTCCATAACTTCAGGAGCCTTTTCTGTTTATAGAGCCCACATCATCCCACCGGGGTGTTTCGGTGCCTTACAGACAATTGTTTTACTCACACGCAGTGGTGGGTGTCACACACCGTGGGTACAGATGGGGTTGACAGTTAATCTGCGGAAATCATATTGTAGACCTGTGCAGTGTGATGCAGTGTCATTTAAAGCATGGAGAATATTCGCGTAGTGGGGTGCACTGTTTTGTAGAGAGGATTTGTGATGCAGTGTTGTACATCTATGCAGTGACAGGGAATAGGTGGAGCAAGGGTATTGTCAAGTGGTAAATACTGTGTCCGAAGTGAGTAGGAACAGTTGGGAGCAGTGTTACACTACTTATATTTTTTTGACGGTTAACACCTCCACATCTTTTTACAAGCATTTTCACCACCCCGGAAGGGTTCTTTGTGAAGTTAAAGCCCACTTCTCCACTTTACTACCCAATGGCAGTTACAGCTCAACTGAAATCTGTTTCAACTCAATTGGCTGCCAAGCAGCATGGCTGCAACCCTTGGAAAATGTGCTGCACGTTGCTCCTGTCCCCTGGCGGAGTCACAGACCCACTACTTTCTTGGTACCCTTTTACCACGGTGTAAATACGTATAATAGAGTCTATCTCCCTGCCCGCCCAGGCCTGCCTCCCGCTTCTCGTGCCCAGATCAGTGGCATTTCCACCCAGGGGTGACTACCGTGATCAGTATATTGGTGCCATGCTGCGTTGGGTGTATCCTGCATGGAATAGACATTGAACATGTCTCAGGTCAGTCTCAACATCTGACGTGAGTGCAGCATCGAGTGATTCCGTCAAGTAATAGTTGCACTATGTTTATGTATAAATAGTATTCTTTTTATCACTTTACTGTTTTTGTGTTATCTCCATTTGTGTTGTATAATAGTTATTTATTATATTTATTATTACAATGTCTTAATTTGTTATTAAACCTTTTGCACTATTCTATATACATTTATTTAAATCAGTGTAAAAATATGCAAAAACATGAACAATTTACAAAACAATTACATCAATAACCAGCATATTATGTTAAGAATATGAACATTCATCACAAAACAGCTAAAATCATATGTGGCTTTATCAGTGATTGCTCCTAAGGATCACCCTTTTTCAATCAGTTTAGCCATCCTGTAGTAGGGTCGTAGTTGTATTGTACACTTCTTAGGATGGGCCAGCTGCTAAGAATATATTCATTTCTGCAGGTCACCCACTAAATCTTTCCGAGTTCATCAATATTCAATCATGATCTTTCTTAATCATCCTCCCCGCTCACATTCCTTAAGTAGAGCTGGTCTGGTCTCGCTTTGACATCTTTGCAGAGCTTGCGTATGTAGGTTTGGATCCTGGCGGGGCCAAACTCAGCCTTTCAGCACCACAGGGTTTGTAGCCTATATAAATCCTAAGTTATTATTATTGTGTCACCCACTATATCTTTCTGAGTTCAACAGTATTCAATCATGATCTTCCTTAATTATCCTCCAAGTTCAACAATATGCAATCATGATCTTCCTTAATTATCCTCCGAGTTCAACAATATGCAATCATGATCTTCCTAATTATCCTCCGAGTTCAACAATATGCAATCATGATCTTCCTTAATTATCCTCCTAGTTCAACAATATGCAATCATGATCTTCCTTAATTATCCTCCACGCTCACATATATCATGTGCAGTGCTTTATATATAGGTGGCGATAATCTCGCTAAAGCTAACCTGTGCAACAGGTTTGTACACTCTCTGCATCGGGCACCCAATTGGTCCTCTTGAATACGATCCCCGGTGTGCACAAATTGTAGCAGATTTATGTCATACAGGTGACCCAACATGGGAGTTTGTGTCATGATGTGTCTGTCTCCAAATAGTTTGTTTTCTTACATAAGCAGCAGTAGCATTTGATAAGAGCGATACCATACCAGAAACCGACCACCATCAGTGTGGGCAGTCTATTCATTATCATGATTGATATCGTTCTTCTATGAGTAGGAGAAGGATACAGAAGCAGATATCTCAGAGGGCTTAGGAATGTCTGAGGCAGTCTAGCAAAATCATGCGGGCTATCTAGATGATGCCCAATCCCATTCCTTTGCTCATATCATGATCTCTCTCCTCAGTTGATGACAGCCGAGTCCCCAGCTGGGCTTCCAGCCATCCTCGTGGGAGTATTTTTACAGCATTCTTTATATTTAGTCAGTACCACACTGCCATTTCTATTCATAGCCTTCCCTAATGATTTCAATAAGGGGAATCCTTGTTCGGCCATTATTTTTATACATAACAAGCCTTTTTTGATTAAAACACAAGTATGGATCGATGTCAAGCCCAGCTCGAGACGAATGGCCTCACCAAGTATACTTTGCGCAAGTCCTAGTATCTTTCTCCATGCTAGCCCTTCAATTTTATTTAGCCATCTTGCATGACTTCTTTAGCTGGCGTCTAGTCCATACATAATCATGATTACACAGCTCTGTTTGTAGGCTGGTAGGACACCCTTTAAGCTGTAGCCAGATGTTTTTGACACACATTTTTGAATGACCCTCATTAGTAACAATGCCTTGTGCTGTTTGCTTTCTATTCATTCTTGCAACAACCTTTACTAGTGATATCCTATCATAACTACATACAGCTGTTTACCCTCATCATTTTGTCTGTCTGAATATTTAGCGCCTGCCTTAAGCATTTAGTGTTACTGAATCTCACGCTCTTTGCCATATTTACTTGTAATTCATTATCCTTCGCATACTCACTTAATGGTCAAAGATGATAACATTGCCGGCATAAGCCAGCCAGATGATGTGTTTATTCCCTTTTTTTGGAGGGCAGTTAGCCACTGTCGCGAGCTGTTCATACAGAACTGCCAGGTATAGGTTAAACAGCGTGGGTGCAAGCACGCAACCCTGCTTCACCTTTCTATGCGCTGGTATTTCTTGCTTGAAAATACAATGGCCGCTCAGCCTAACCTGCACCACTAGTATCAGGGTTCCATTGAATCAAATAGTGCAACAAATGATCGGGGATGGCCTTACTGCTTAGTTTCTCTCACAATCTCTCTCTATTACCGGTGTCGAAGGCTGCTCGAAAATCACCAAACAATATATGATATGATAGATTATTTATAACGTGCTTAATACCCAGAGGTTTATAAGCGCGGACCCGGGCATCGAACCTGTGGTGCTTCCTGTCGTCTTGCTTCCAAGGTGAGCGCGTTGCCCCTGAGCGATCCTCCCGATGCCAATTCATACAATGGTAGTTTGGTCTTACCACGGTCGTCCTGAGTTAAAGTATTTAACGCCAATAAGGTATGCAGCGTACAATAGGATTGCAGTAGTCCTGTCTAGAACTCGTGCTCTTTGCTCTTTGAGGAGACAGAGTAAAATGTTGTGGCCACTTATCAAGCTTACACTTGTTCTAGGTTTAATTATCATGTGTGTGTGTGTATAATGAAACTAAGGTTCAATAATTGATCAGTGTTAAATGTATGGGTCTCAAACCTTAAGGAGACAAAGTGAAATAGTGTGATACTGTATGAACTTGGTAGAGGGAGGTTCCTGAAATCTATTATATTGCTTTTATGTTAATGCAGATGTTCTATGATTGCAAAGTGGTCCAGTTCATCCATCCACTGTGCGTGTACAGTTCAGAAACCAGCAATGTATTATCCCAGAAACCTGTGCAATCATGGTTCGGTGTTAATAGCATAGCTCCAATTCTCTGGAAATTATAAAAAAAGTGCATATTATGCACTTGTATTACATGAGTGTTTTTAAGATATGTGCAGATCATCTTAGTTACACAGTTGACAGGCATATTTTGGGGGGGATATCTGCTAGTGCAAATGATGTCCTGAAAAGACCACTAGCACGTTGAAATGTCTGATTGGTTCTTAGCAGCCACCGTGAATTGCCAAATACTTTAAAATAAAAAAGTTAATTCTATTCTTGTTTAAGGGATAGAAGTCTAAGTGAGGTAGCAGCAGTTCATAACACTGTTATTTCACTCAAAACACATGCATGAAAGTATTCCAGAAAATGCACCCCCCCCACCCATCATCATGTATTACGCATCCACCTGCACCTGTTCCAAAGTGGGTCATGGAAATACTTTTTAATTCTGCACATTTCAAACTGTCCAGTTTGTGAATTAAAATATGCAGAACACCCCCTGCTGCCATCAACTTTGTTTTATGCAGTACATGGGGGTGGAAGAGGGCATATGACTACGGGCATCAATGATGCACACTTTCAGGTGCCCATTGTGAAATGGGCAAAACTGTTTTTCTCACAATTGAAGCAGATTCACTCGCGCTTCACAACACTTGTGTGAAGGAAAAAAAAAACGTTGAGGCTTCTTGAGCAAAAAGGCTTCAATTTGGCTTTGGCAGAGAATATGTTGCCTCCCACGGCCAGAGCATGTATTTGTTAGATGCCATTAATTCAATATTTATCCACGTTCGGCCATTGTGTTAGGCTTTCCAATTTATTGTAAATGGATAGCTGCCATTTTGTTTGTGGCACTCTATTGTACAAATATAAATGTCGGATTGTGCTACCTACTTATAATCTATGAGAGATGCATTTCAGAATATAAGGTGTTGCCATTAATCAGTTGCTTGATACAATGGGGTCCTTGACTAACTTTTACGGTCACATGTTACTATTTTGGCATTTAATAAAAAGTACTTTAGTAATTCTCCCAAATAGTTTGTTGGGGGTGCTGTAATTGGTTTAGAAAAGCCTGGGCTCACCTTGTGCTTCATGATGGGAATCTTATTGTAAGAAATTGATTAATTAAGTCCAAAAGGTCTTCATCAATCGCTCAAGCAAAGATGATGCTGTGGGGTGAAATGGCCAGAACCCCATAACTAAAGGCCAGTGTCAGTATGAGGGCTCCCCAAACCGAAAGACCTGTTGTGAATTAACATGGAGCTAAGGCCTTGCAATTTCAAAGCGAAGAGGAGTGAAATTAGGTGTAAAACATGGAGATGCCTACACATTTTCATTGTTTGACATGAGGAAAGGACATGAGAATATAATTGCAAAAATTTTTCAGGAGGCTAAGGTCATATTGGCAGAAATGGCAGTGTCCAGCATGTAAATGAAAGTGCCCAGATTGTGTGCAAGCCTGTGCAGCAGAAAGGACCTTTCACTATGACAGAAATATATATATATATGTAAAAATCAACTTTTCCCTTTCAATTAAAGATATTCTCCTTAAAAATTTGTGCAAGAGGTGCAATAAATATACTGGAATTATGTTCATAAGGAACTCATCACAGAAGAATCCTTTAAGTTACAAGACTCTACAAGAAAATGTGAAATTGCAACAGAATGAAAGGTTTCATGCCTGGAACTTTCCCCAGTGACCTTGCAATTGTGCCTTTCATGCCTGGAACTTTCCCCAGTGACCTTGCAATTGTGCCTTTAAAATGAACACGATAAGCATTTAAAGATACAGCTGAAGTCTTGACATATACATATGTTGCCCCTCTGTAATCACTGTTTTGTAGGTAACCACTGTGCAAGGGTTATACATGTTGAAATTGTGCAATTCTAAAAGTTGATTAGTAAAATGCTTGCAGTGGGAAAAACACAAAGTCTTGGTTTAATTTCTGCTGTGGGCTTCTCAAGTGTGAAACTAGATTCCAAAGGCCCCATTGTCAGGGGGATGAGATGAGGAATTCTCCTGCTCCCCCAGGTTTTATGACTAAAACCACTCAGGCCATCATAAATGCATGGCCATCAGCCCTTGAAGTCTTGGGCTAATCCAAACAACAGCCTCCCTCTTGACATCAGAGCTAAAACCAGATCTCGTCTATGGGTGGTGGTAGAGTACGGAGTAGTTTCACAACCATGACACAGAACGAGGGAGAAGTTGTTGACGTCATAACTTGTGAAATATTGATCATACCCTCTTGATGTTCAGATTTCTGAAAAGCTGTTAGTGAGGTGCTTCTGGTGAGCCAAAAACGATTTTGGTGACACTAACATACCAAATGTTATGAGGTAGAATGTGATTGTGGTCTCTGTATAAGTGTGAGAACCATAACAGTTTGAGGAAATGTGTAAAATGCTTTTCATATTCCGCCCACCGATTGCCATATTTTTTATTAATATAGTTAGGGCATAAACAAGAAAATACTGTAGCTTCACACCAATAGGTCACACAGACATCAAACAAGGTTTATGTGATTCCCAGAAAAATATAGTATTCAAATTGGCTGACATATGTGTCATAATATGATGAGAAAGGGCATTTTATCATACTGTGAGATTTCCATGTGAAAAAAACAGATCCAAACCTTGTATGAGTTAGATGATGGTTGGGGTATCCTTCCTTGGCTTCCCAGAACACGCCCACTTTCTTTGGACTTATCCGCCCGCTGAGAGGAGGGAACTCTTGACCACTGCCCTAGCAATTTTGCGATAAATATGAGACATCTGTGATGTCATTAGCCTTATAAATAGGTCACTCTGCCTCAAATGAGGACTCTCCCTACCAAATCCGAGGTGTGCAGCTAACCAAATCTGGAACCATCCTTGCAGAGAAGGGCCTAAATGAAGCCAGTGAAGCCAGGAGCTGGAGTAGCTGATTTTCGAGGACAGAGCGAGGCCTTGACTGACCCCTTCATTGTTCCAGCAGTGAGGCCCGGGTGCCCCTTGATGTCCATCAAACCCTTCCATTGAAAGTATATACATCCCCAGCCATAGATTAAATAAGCACTGTATTCTTCAGCACTGCCATATAGAAAGTCCCATTAAAAATCCTTTATTTGTTTGTGTAATTCAGTCATTTTTCTATTGAAAAACCTTTCATTTGCATGTGCATTGTTGCAATTGTTCCCATAGAAAATCCTTTATTTATTTGTGTATGTAATTCAGTCATTCTCCGATTGAGAAATATTGCACTTGTTTGCGCGTTGTAGTAATTGATCCCATTGAAAAACTTTTGTTTACTCGCGCGTTTCTGTCATTTCCCATGAAAGCATTCCAGTTGCTTGTGTAGATCCCTAGTATCGTTTTTCAGTAAATCAATTAATTCCCACATTATTTCACGGGATCGATAGAGAATTCAAAACTAACTCTCTCTTCCCAGTGTCTTGTGAGTCATTATAGTTTTAAAGTGTTTCCCCAAAGAATCAAATTCATTGCAAGCCAAAACAAATTTGTCAGTGCATTTAAAAGGTGTTTTCCAAAATGAGTTTCTATTTGCATCTGTCATTCAAAACCCAAACCGATTTTATGACTGTGAGTAATCCATTTGCCCAGAGCCTACCTGTTATGTGCCTCTGTCATTTTCACTTAAAACCGATTTTCCTATGTGAGTTCCCCAGTGCTTAAAACAGTGCCTGTCTTTTGCATCCTTAGTAAAACAAGTGTCATTTGTATTTTCGTGTTCCTGGAAATTTTTCTTAACCTGTCTAAAATAGTTTTTCCTAATCTATCCCTCTTCCCCTATTATATTCTGATAACGGATTTACAATTGCATTCCCTTTTATTTTTTCTTGAGTTTCATGTACTAAAATCGAGTTTCCTATTGTGTGCTGGCCAGTCTGTTCCGAAGCCCTATTTGTCTTCTAGTCTAAGCAGCCTGAAGTGCTCTTGTGTGCTGTCCCATAGCAGTTGTCCTATCTAAGTAAAAACTCATTTTACCTGGTGCAGAAAAACGAATCGTCCAATTAATTGCTGGCTCCCTAGTGTTCTGAAAACTCCATTTAAAATCTGAGTTAACCTTGTGTTCCCAGTCCTTGCCACTGCCTTCCATCCCAAGCTGACAAGCCTAGGGAGGTGGAGAGGGGTGGGGGGAAGTTGCTGGGACTCAAGAATCTTTTGTGTGCGCATACACTTTACTGTGGTTACATTGATTTACATTGTGTACATGGTGTTTTGAACTGTTGCTTGTAGTGGTGAAATCAGTAAAGTAAATCCGTGTGCCATCCATGTTTGAGTTGTCCTAGTGTGCCACTTGACCAAGAATACCCTGAAATTTGTGTTGACGCCCCCTGGTGACCATTGTAACTGTTTATTAAATATTACATTAAATCACAAATTAATAAAATATTCATTGATAACACACCAGCCTGGTTCCTTGTCTACTGATCACTGGGTGCTTGGAGAGGTTGAGTGTGAGACAGCTTGGAGGCCTATGAGGCCACCAGGGAGTGTGTGGATGAGGGTTGTTTTCACGTGAGCTCCCAGTTTCATGGTCCTATAAGAGGGACTGAGCCCCCACTTTGGAAACGCCCTCAACACAACAATGGACCCGCAGGTCCAGTGAACCCCCCTGGCATACAGGAGAATCAAGAGCGAAGAATATCCGCCCCCGGATTCTGAAGATACGGCTGTTGCAAGAGAGACGGAAAGCAAAATTGAAACCTGTTGCAGGGCAAGGCTGCGATATACTATGTGACAGAACAGCGAATGAGGCCCAGGGAAATGAGAACTCGCTTCTATAGAGCAGTCCCGAGGCATGTGAGAGTCAGGACCCCCTCCCTCTCTGAGCAACCGCGGACTCCCTCTGACTCAGCACACACGCCCGGCACGTTGGACCGGCCTCAGTGAGGACTCTTGGGAGGGGTCAGCCTGCGCACCGCCGGACCAGCAGAAACCTCACAGGTTGACTGGGAGCTGACAACATGAAAGAGGTCTTCCCCCCTCCCGAGGTGTAAAATAACAGCATCAGGCAGGAGGTTCAGCCTGTGTGGGGACCTTCTTCCCCTCCCGCGGGATACATCCGGAGGCCCCGATCTGTATGCCAAGGTTGGATCAGACCGGCACATTGACAGACAGCGAAGCACGCTGAGGGAAGAGTGCCTGCCTTTGTGAGAGAACCCTGATGCATTTTCACCTCAGCGGAAGACCTACTCCTTTCAGGAATCACGGCGGTGCGGCGCGACCCCTCAACACACTCAAGGTGAGGAGAGGTGACTCAACTCATACATGGCATACCCTGTAGCCCATGGCCCAACACCACCTCAGAGCAGCAACAATAAGAGGCCACCGCCACCCCTCCCCGTTTGCATGGGAGTTGACTTATCTGACCAAGGCACCAGTACCCAATTGTGCAGTCTTTAATTAGAGATAAGCTCTGGGGTGAGGGCAGCCACCCACACGCTGGGCAGACACTGCCCACTGACCCTTGTGCACTGAGACACACAGGGCCTATGAGACCCGGGGAGGGCAATAGCTTCGAAGGCTACACTGTCATAAGCCCTCCCACGTCAGCCTTAATTGAGGGAATGGCATGAGGTCCTGACATGTCAAAGAGAGTGCGGATCTCCCCTGAAGGAAGTAGAAATACGTACAGAAATAATTACACTCAGGGAGCCTCTCCCGGAACAAACGCCCCGTATAGGTGAACCCATTGCAACATAAAGTGATAGCAACCTGGGTCACGGTTTAAATCCTGACCTCTTCAGGACCCATAGGATATATACAGAGTTACAACCATCGAATTGAAACCGGATGGCACGGCAGCCCGCCTGGATGTACGGAAGATCACTAAGCCAAGGGGAAGAAACTGCAAACCGAAAGTGACGCATGCACAAACACCAAGGCCAGGAGAACACAGCCCCGCTACCAGACGGCAATTTCAATTCACAAGTACATCAGGGGGACATGCCCTCACCCAAAAAGCAGCACAACAATCAAGGCCAAATTCAGGACCCCCGAGCTTCTCACCTGCCACATATTTTCACAGGTGTACCAGGGACTAACCACCAGTGCTGATGCCTTACAGCAGGTTGTGGCTTCTACGGACAGGATACAGGTACTGAAGGGTTGCAATTCCAGGCACTGTCCTGAGAATGCCAAGTGTTTAAGTGGACCACATCTCACCAACCCAGTAAACAAGAATGGCCCATCTGATAAAGAAGGTCCTCTTGTGTCGCACATAAAAAGACAACCTACAGTAACTCTGGTGGGGTACAGTGTCGGTTCCCCCTGACATTATGACAAAGCTGACATCTAGAGGGTTGGGCCCCCAATATTGGGGTGTGTGCCCTCCTCCAGAGCTAGGGCTTGGAAGTGGATAAGAGAAGCAACCGGGCCAACGATCTTAATGGTCACTCCAAGTGAGAAGGATTCTGAAGGGACGCGACACCCAGAACGGGGACAGCCATACAGAAGTGGAGGGACGCCACGCACAGGTGCACACATTGGAGTACATGGAAATAAGACAAAAACCTGCGCACTACAGATATACTCCACTTCAAATTGACACTGAGAATAGCTGCAGCCCCGCCATGGTGACCTCAGGATCTGACGCCGCTGCAACTAAAGGAGATGTGCCTGCACTATTGGCAGAAATGAAAAGCATGCAAGTAGACATTGGAGAGAAAGTCGATAGAATCATCCAGAGAATTGACAAGACGGAAGAAAGACTTGAGAGAGTCGAAAATAATCAATCCTCACTGGGAACGCTAGAGGCTCAAATGGATCAGCGAATTACGGAAATGGAGTCCCGAGAAGAGGAATTCCGCCTTAAGATGGACGATTTGGAGAATCGTGAACGACAGAACAATCTACGTCTTTTTGGTATCACTGAACTGGAAGGAGAGTCCGAAAAAGACACTTCACTAAATCATGAAGCTACTATTTGCAGATGACTCCATCGATGTACCTAATGTTGAAAGGATACATAGGGCAGGAGGAACTGCGGTGGGACCAAGAACCGTTCTGGTTCGGTTCCACAATTACACTGAAAAGGCCAGAATATTGGAGAAAGCAAAACGTAGTGCGGCTATCAACCTTGACGCAGCAAGGGTGACCATTTTTCAAGACCTGTCCTCATTGACTCTGGCTCTAAGAAGGATGTGCATGCACCTCAAACGTGGCTAAAGAAAAAAGGAGTATGCTATAGATGGGGCTATCCGTTCTCTCTTATGTTTGAACTAGATGGACGGAAGGAAAGGCTTCGCACAGAGAGAGACATAAAAAGCTGCATAGCTGCATAGCTGAGCTCCTAGGACATCAAGACGATGAGCTTACATCAAGATGTAAGCAGAGCCGATGACAGACAATGGCGCATCCAAGGTCCGAGACGGAGGTGCATATCTGGCTCCAGGAAATATAGGAGAGTTAATGTCTCTACGGGGGCAGATGCTTGAACGACCCCACGGAAATCAACAAGCTTACTGGAAGGAAGGTGAGGCCTCATATTAGGCCGGGTGGGAATGACACTACACAATGCATTGCCTTTTAACGCAGTTCATGCTACTCCTCTGTGATCAATCCCGGGATCCGTATGTTTTGGTACGATATAGAACTATCATGGAGTTGTTGGACTGTGAGTCACCTGAGCAGTGGACCTAAGGATGTATGACCATTCATCCACCGCACTAATGTCTGACGCCTGAACGCCATGTGGTTTTGATAATGCTCTGGGGCGCTGTCTCTAGAGCAATAAAACGCTTAGACTCATCTATGTACCGGACCTCAGCAAACCGGGTGATGTATCTACAGCGGGGTCATATGCATTGAAAGATAAATTGGGGATATTTGACTTTAAGTGAAGTTGGGGACGGGTGGGGGGGGGGATTAAAGGTGACTCAATGTTTATTTGATTGTTTTGCGATAGGACCGTGATATATCCGGTCTCCGCTGGTGGTCCGGAATCGGCTTGGTGATGTTAACCAAGCTGGATCGGATGCCGTCTTGGGATGGGGGAGTGGGGAGGGTAAGGGGGGTGCAAGGCTACGAACGGGATTCTCCTCATCCATGAATCGAGTGGTAACATGTGTGATGTATTGTGGGCATGGTCACCGGGGCTCAATTTATGGTCAACAGATACACAGCGGAAGAAATGGCAGTAGAAATAGGACCTCAGAAAGGCAGCATCCTCAGGGTGGGAACACTCAATGTTAAGGGGCTGAATTTGCCTACAAAAGGTCCCTGGTGTGCAGGGAATTTAGAAGAGCGGGGCTTGACATGCTCTTTCTCTCAGAAACCAAATACGCACTCTAAAATGGGAGTGGCACACTGGGGCTCTGGCCCCCTCCGGAAACCGGGAGTGGTGATACTCATTAGAAGACTCATTAGAAGAGGGTTGAACCTAGAAGTCACCCAGGTGTGGGCAGATGTGGAAGGTAGAGCTCTTATGATAGTAGGTACTGTGCAAAAAATACTCTATTCTCAAAACGGTTCTGAGTCACAGGTAGGGATGAACAGACTTCTTGCTGTGTGAGCATACACTTTAATATACAAAAAGAAAGTCCGATATTTAAATAGGTGTCACTAAATACTCTTCCCACATCAAGTGAATCAATTATCACAAAATGTTATTAAGATTCAATACATTTCATAAAACAATCATAAAAATGATCATAGTACATAAAACATATACATTATGTTAAAACAACACAAGTAGAAACACCATGGGAGAGTAATGTTGCAATTGTTTCTTTAGGATCACACACTGTGTGTACATATCACACTCTGATTCCTATACCTCACTACATTTGGCCTATTTCCTGTTAGTGTAATACAAACACCCCGACTTGTACAAGTTTATTTCCTTGATATACAGTCATGTAGGACATTCTTCAGGGGAAATTGTCTTGTGCCGGAATAAAAAATCTTCTTTTGTAGGGGGAGAACCCTCTCTTCCCATTAATAAATCTTGGGCCTGTTCTGTTATTTGCCTCAGATTCCCAATTTCTTCAGGAATTCTTGTGTTTCCTTTTTCTCTTCTCTCTATCTCAATACATGCTTATGATGAAAGAATGATCGTCACTTCGTCAAAGACTCAACATCTGGGTCCCATGTCAGTATTCCAAAAGGGATTCTCACATGTGAGGGTAAATGCACCGTCCTCACTACCCTCTCAAGGTCAAAAAATTTTGAAGTATTCCTCTCTCCTAATGTACGCGGTCAAACTGGTCCTGTAGTGCTGCACTGTGTAAAAAATAACCATTACACTGGCAACATTGTATTCCCCCAGTGCGGGTCAGTCCCAATTTCTACAGAGAATGCTCCCGAAAATGATGTTGATGGCCTCTGGACAGGTAATCCTGGGGGGGAACTTTAACTTCTGGGTGGACACTAAACTAGACAGGCAAGAGGGTAACCTTAACGCACGCGAACCAGTGTATGGAGGCCGGGCTGAGGGTGATGGAGATGATAGTAGAGATCTATCGGCTACGAGACATATGGCTGGGTTTCCACCCAAACAAGACAGGATACACCTTTTATTCGGTGCCTCATGGCACATTTACTAGAAAAGACTACTTAAATGTTACAGAGGGGCTGAGGGAGGTGGCGTCTGGCTCAGAGATCTCGCCAATCGCATGGTCAGATCATGACATGGTAATGGTTGATTTAGATCTGGCAGGCCTTCCACACAGGGGAACAAAGTGGCAGTGCAACGAGACACTGTGGAAGGACCATGGGGGTCATTATGACCTTGGAGGTAACCATGCCGCAATTTGTGGCATGGTTACCTCCTTACCGGGTATCGGGTCCGGGTTCCTTGAATGAGGAATTACCGGGCCATTCCAACCATGGAGGACCCGGTAATTCCTCATTCAAGGAACCCGTACCTGGTACATCCCCATTCCCATTTGAGCCCCCATAGGGCTCAATGGGAATGGGGAGAGAGCTAACAACATTGTTAGCTCCCTGGTCTGCTAGCGGTTCCCGCGAGCAGACTCGTAATGGGGCGGTAAGGGGGTAAGGGGCTACTGCCCCGGCACCATTACCGACGCCGTTAACCCCTTACCGCCAAGGTCGTAATGACCCCCATGTCTTTAGGGCAGAAATGGACAGTGAGATAAACGAATACTTCAAAACAAATAACACCGGGGGAGATATCAAGGAGAACGGTGTGGTAGGCAGGGAAGGAAACATGGCGTGGGATCCTGATCAGGGAGGGGGCCAATAAAAAGAGAGAAAGGGCCCTAATAGAGAGAAGACTAAGGAAGGAGATAGCCCATCTAGACAGAGCGGCACGGACCACCACGGAGGGGAGAGCAGATAAGATCCTGGAAGCCAAACAGAAGAGAGAGGAACTTCGACTCCTAGAGGAAGGCCAAGTTGTCCGCAAACTGCAGCTTCTCAAACAGATGCACTATGAGAAGAGGGACAAAGGGAATGCGCTGCTGGCCGCCAGATTAAATGGACTACGCGCTGAAAGGTTGGTATCTGCCATAGATGGGGGAGGAGATGCCCAGAACGCAGAAACAGGGGGAATCGTAGAGGAGTTTGCAAAGTTTTATGAGACCCTATATAAATCTGAGATGGTTCATGAGGGAGCAGAAATAGATGACTATTTGGACGGTGTAGAGATGCCGAAACTCTCCCGTGAGGAAACGGACAAAACGGATGCCCCTATCACAGCAGAGGAAATTGAGAGAGCAGTGAAGAGGCTCCCGTTAGGGAAGGCCCTACGAGACGATGGCTACACGGCAGGCTTCTATAAAACCTTTCTCTCTTCTCTCCTCCCCTTTCTGGTGGAGTTATTTAATGATATTCTGGAGACAGGTATGGCCCCGGACTCCTTTTCACAAGCCCTCATTATGGTGATCCCCAAGGAAGGCAGGGATCCCAAACAATGTGGATCATACCGGCCAATATATCTACTAAATATAGATGCCAAGATTTTTGCAATAGTACTCACAGCTAGTCTACAAATATACATGCCTCGACTAATACACTCAGATCAGGTTGGATTTATAATGGGGAGACAGGGTGCAGACACAATGCACAAGACACTACACCTGATTCACTAATCAAAGGACATGATGGGAGACCTTGCTCTCCTATCTGTTGACGCAGAGAAAGCGTTTGATAGGGTAGAATGGGCTTCTTAGAGGCGTTGCTGGGCAAAGTGAGACGCATTTGTCTGTAATGGTCAACTCCGATTACTCACAATGGTTCGACTTGGGAAGAGGCGTGATATTGTTCACCATCTCCATTGAACCTCTGGCCCAGAAACTTAGAGCGGATCAGCAAGTTGAGGGATTTAAGGTGAGCGGGAAAGAATATAAGGTGGCCCTGTATGGAGATGATTTATTACTACACATAAGGAACCCCATTACATCCATACCGAGAGCAATACACCTGATTGAACAGTACAGGGAACTATCCGGCTTTAAAATAACAGGTCCAAGCCTATCCTATTCCCACTGCGAGAACCCTCCCAAGATGACACTGATAGATTTTCCCTGCAGGGCCTAACGATCGCAGGTACCACCCTACATTTCCTAGGGATAAATCTTACACGAAAATTAGACACGTCATATGATGCCAACTTTCCCCCTCTGCTATCAAGCTTCCGTGCTGACCTAGAAAAATGGTAAAAGTGCATGATATCTTGGCTTGAGAGATTAAACGCAGTCAATATGGTGGCTCTTTCCAGATTCTTGTATCCATTCCAAAGGCTCCCAATCCAACTCCTGAAACACTTCTTCGGAGAGGTAAAAAGGGCAATCCTGAGGTTCCTGTGGCAAGGGGAGAAGACCAGAATAGCATACAAGGTCCTAACCTTACCCAAAGACAAGCTAGGTGTGGGACTACCGGATCTCAAGAATTATTATGAGGTGGTACAGTTAAGGGTTCTGGTCGCCCATGTGAGAGAGCAGAAAGGGCCACAATGGATAGACTTAGACAATCACAATATGGCCCGGCTACTCTTGCAGAATGGCTATGGGTACCGAGAGCCAAGCTACTGCATAGAATTAGAAACCACCCTATATTGGGTACCATCTGGGAGATTTGGAGGGAGGGGGTTGATATGTGGGGGATCACCACATGGCCATCTCCTTTGAGTCATATTTGGGCACCAGGGGTTCGGGAGGATATTCCTAATCATGAAAGATTTCAATCTTGGTTTGAAGCAGGGCTCAAGAGGGTGGGTCATCTCTGGAGGGAGGGCAACTTTGTCATGATTATAGAATTGGGGGAAGCATTAGGGAAGGGCCCCCTACCGGTCTTCTCCTTCCTTCAACTCAAGGGAATCTTTATGAGGGCCAAATGGAAGGAGAGGCTACAGAAAGACCTCGCCCCTTTGAAGCAATCCTGGGTAGCAGGACAGCGATTAAAGGCCTGATCTCAGCCATGAGAGCACTAATAAATGCTGCAAAAGGGTCCACTGTCAATCTAAAGCTCAGGTGGGAGAATGATCTAGATCATGGGTGCACAACATACGGCCCGCGGGCCAGTTGCGGCCCGCCATGCTCTTTTGTCCGGCCCGCAAGGCACAAAGACTTTCCTAATGGAGGGCGGCCCGCGGCCGCCCTCCATTAGGAAAGTCTTTGTTGTCTTCCGGGCCGGACAAAACACTGGCCGTCATTGGCTCAGCACACATGCACCACGTTGCTCCTACGAGCCACGTAGTGTGTGTGTGCTGACCCAATGGAGGGCCAGCACTAAGGCTGGCGTGGTCCATAAGGCTTGATGCCGGAAGGCATTTCAGCCTTGGACCACGCCAGCCGTAGTACGATTCCAGCTTTCCTGCTTACCTGCCGCTTACCTGCCTTCCAGCACGTCTCCCGTAAGTGGTCTGTTTGCGTTTGTGTGTCGGGTCTGTTTTACTTTATGTTTGTGTGTGTATGTTGCGGTGGGGGGGTGTCGGATGTGTATGAATGTTTTGATTTGAATGTATTTTGTGTGTGTGTTGAGATGCGGGGATGGGTGTCGGATGTGTATGAATGTTGGAATTTGAATGCATTTTATGTGTATGTTGAGATGCGGGGGTGGGGGGTGTCGGATGTGTATGAATGTTTTGATTTGAATGTATTTTGTGTGTGTGTTGAGATGCGGGGATGGGTGTCGGATGTGTATGAATGTTGGAATTTGAATGCATTTTATGTGTATGTTGAGATGCGGGGGTGGGGGGGTGTCGGATGTGTATGAATGTTTTGATTTGAATGTATTTTGTGTGTATGTTGAGATGCGGAGGTGGGGGGTGTGTCTGATGTGTGTGAATGTTTGTATTTGAATGTATTTTGTGTGTATGTTGAGATGCGGGGGTGGGGGTGGGTGTCGGATGTGTATGAATGTTTTGATTTGAATGTTTTTTGAGTGCTGTGTTGGGGGGGTGGGGGTTCGGGTCTGTATGGGTGCATGTGTGTGTGCTGAGTTGGGGGGTGGGGGTCCGGGTCTGTATGGGTGCATGTGTGTGCTGAGTTGGGGGGTTCGGGTCTGTAAGGGTGCATGTGTGTGTGCTGAGTTGGGGGCAGGGGGGTTCGGGTCTGTACGGGTGCATGTGTGTGTGCTGAGTTGGGGGGTGGGGGGTTCGAGTCTGTATGGGTGCATGTGTGTGTGCTGAGTTGGGGGGTGGGGGGTTCGGGTCTGTATGGGTGCATGTGTGTGTGCTGAGTTGGGGGGTGGGGGTTCGGGTCTGTAAGGGTGCATGTGTGTGTGCTGAGTTGGGGGGTGGGGGGTTCGGGTCTGTAAGGGTGCATGTGTGTGTGCTGAGTTGGTGGGTGGGGGGTTCGGGTCTGTATGGGTGCATGCTTGAGAATGTGTGTGCTGCGTTGGGGGCGGGGGGTTCAGGTCTGTATGGGTTCATGCTTGAGAATGTGTGTGCTGCGTTGGGGGCGGGGGTTCGGGTCTGTATGGGTGCATGCTTGAGAGTGTGTTTGGGGTATAGTGTTTGGTTGGGGGTGAGGGGGCCATGGGGCATAGTGTTTGGTTTGGGTGAGGGATAGGGGGCATAGTGTTTGGTTGGGGGGTGAGGGACAGGGGGCATAGTGTTTGGTTGGGGGTGAGGGACAGGGGGCATAGTGTTTGCTTGGTGGGTGAAGGACAGGGGGCATAGTGTTTGCTTGGTGGGTGAGGGACAGGGGGCATAGTGTTTGCTTGGTGGGTGAGGGACAGGGGGCATAGTGTTTGCTTGGTGGGTGAGGGACATGGGGCATAGTGTTTGCTTGGTGGGTGAGGGACAGGGAGCATAGTGTTAAATTGGGGGTGGGAGCCATGGGGCATAGTGTTTGGTTGGGGGTGAGGGGGCCATGGGGCATAGTGTTTGGTTGGGGGTGAGGGGGCCATGGGGCATAGTGTTTGGTTGGGGGTGAGGGACAGGGGGCATAGTGTTTGGTTGGGGGTGGGGGCCATGGGGCATAGTGTTGGGTTGGGGGTTAGGGGGGTGAGGGGCCATGGGGCATAGTGTTTGGTTGAGTGTGAGGGACAGGGGGCATAGTGTTTGCTTGGGGGTGAGGGACAGGGGGCATAGTGTTTGGTTGGGGTTGGGAGCCATGGGGCATAGTGTTTGGTTGGGGATTAGGGGGGTGAGGGGGCCATGGGGCATAGTGTTTGGTTGAGTGTGAGGGACAGGGGGCATAGTGTTTGCTTGGGGGTGAGGGACAGGGGGCATAGTGTTTGGTTGGGGTTGGGAGCCATGGGGCATAGTGTTTGGTTGGGGGTTAGGGGGGTGAGGGGGCCATGGGGCATAGTGTTTGGTTGGGGTGAGGGACAGGGGGCATAGTGTTTGCTTGGGGGGTGAGGGACAGGGGGCATAGTGTTTGGTTGGGGGTGGGGGCCATGGGGCATAGTGTTTGGTTGGGGTGGGGGTCATGGGGCATAGTGTTTGGTTGGGGGTGAGGGGCCCATGGGGCATAGTGTTTGGTTGGGGGTTAGGGGGGTGAGGGGGCCATGGGGCATAGTGTTTGGTTGGGGGTGGGGGCCATGGGGCATAGTGTTTGGTTGGGGGTGAGGGGGCCCATGGGGCATAGTGTTTGGTTGGGGGTGAGGGGGCCATGGGGCATAGTGTTTGGTTGGCGGTGAGAGACAGAGGGCATAGTGTTTGCTTGGGGGGTGAGGGACAGGGGGCATAGTGTTTGGTTGGAGGTGGGAGCCATGGGGCATAGTGTTTGGTTGGGGGTTAGGGGGGTTAGGGGGCCATGGGGCATAGTGTTTGGTTGGGGGTGAGGGACAGGGGGCATAGTGTTTGCTTGGGGGGTGAGGGACAGGGGGCATAGTGTTTGGTTGGGGGTGGGGGCCATGGGGCATAGTATTTGGTTGGGGTGGGGGCCATGGGGCATAGTGTTTGGTTGGGGGTGAGGGGCCCATGGGGCATAGTGTTTGGTTGGGGGTTAGGGGGGTGAGGGGGCCATGGGGCATAGTGTTTGGTTGGGGGTGAGGGACAGGGGGCATAGTGTTTGATTGGGGGGTGAGGGACAGGGGGCATAGTGTTTGGTTGGGGGTGGGGGCCATGGGGCATAGTGTTTGGTTGGGGTGGGGGCCATGGGGCATAGTGTTTGGTTGGGGGTGAGGGGCCCATGGGGCATAGTGTTTGGTTGGGGGTGAGGGGGCCCATGGGGCATAGTGTTTGGTTGGGGGTGAGGGGGCTCATGGGGCATAGTGTTTGGTTGGGGGTGAGGGGGCCATGGGGCATAGTGTTTGGTTGGGGATGGGAGCCATGGGGCATAGTGTTTGGTTGGGGGTGAGGGGACCATGGGGCATAGTGTTTGGTTGGGGATGGGAGCCATGGGGCATAGTGTTACACTCCAAGAGTGAACTCAATAATAAAGCTAAAACAGGCACAGTTAGGAGATGTACATCCTTTGCTTTTTTGAAGAAACCTGACTCAACGAAGGCCATACTCCTCTTGGGTAACCCAAACAGCAACCTATAGCAGTCCAAAATAACGGAATGTCCAATCAAGGGTCAATAAAATATATATAATTTAATTAAATAGACGATGTACAATAACTAAATCGAAATAAATGATAGCAATGGAAAATGTGTAGTACGAAATGTAAGTTTGAAATGCAATAAACATCGTTACCCCTCAAAAACATCTTTTTCCATGTGTTTAATACAAATTGGGGGTTGAAAAAGCCTCCTGACATGTCCCGCCTACCGCCCCGCCCACTTTTACTTTTCGGCCCACTATAGCCCTCATGTAAGGTACTTTCGGCCCTCTGTCAAAATCAGTTGTGCACCCCTGATAGATCCTGACTTGTGGGCGAAAATATGTAAAGGGACCTCGCAAATTTTAATAGTGTGCCAGTACAAATTGCATGCCGTTAAGCTCTTACACAGATGGCAATACGATCCTCACAGATTGTAAAAGATGTTCCAGTCGAGCCCTCTATGCTGGCGTCAGTATGGTGAGAGAGCGGACTACTGGCATATGTGGTGGGGATGCCCCTGTATTAAGATGTTTTGGGATGAGGTCCTGGGATGGATCAGAGGGGTGGATGGGATCCACCGCAAACGTGCACCCCTTCTCATATTATTTGGGTTGGAGGAATGTGAAGGGGAACTCAGGAGTGTGACAGGAATATCAATGCCACTCCTGCTCGCTGCACAGGCTTGCTTTGTAATTAGTTGGAAAGCAGCGAAGGTGCCGGGAAAAAGTGAATGGATAAATGTGACCACCAGTATCTGTATAATGGAAAAAATCACTGCAGCCCTTCATGGGAGGTCAACTCTGTATGAACTGTTATGGGGCGATTTTGTGAGTGAATATATGCCCAGCACCTAAGGAAATGTATTGTATCCCAGAACCCCTACTGATCTGCATCCCAACCACCTACATTAAGGAATCACCCACAAGTCTGTCCTCGTCCCAGTACCTGCACTAATCTAAACTCCAACCTCCTACATTAAGGCAGCACCCACAGGTCTGCCCTCATCTTAGTACCCCACTAATCCATACCCCCAAATCCACATCACTCTATGCCCACCTCTCTCTCACACAGTACATGCCCCAACAAGGGGCCACATCACAATAATGCACCCCAAATACACATCACCCCAATACCCACTCGTACTTATTAAGTGCACAGTTCTGACACCAGGAGTTGGCTGAAATGTGAAATGTCTGACCATCTTGCTTGCAGAGGTCCATGAATTCCCAGTCCACCTAAGTAGACCACATACACTCCCAAGTAATTTGGCTACAACACTTGCCTGACCACATCTCATTTGATGTCTCCCCATACCCCTTGCACATAGGGACACAACAATCAGACTACCACACATGCACACATGTTGTTGCCTGCTGAACAAACAACACAGTATGCTGGCACACATTCATGATATGTTGGGAAAAGGGTACAGTACCAAACCCAACAGTAATGGATACCCACACTCAGTCACTGTCCATCCAAGTTGAGGAACAGGCGTGTGGGCCTTGCTCTGTATGATGGTGGAGTTAGTCTTACAATCCTTGCAACTGCAACAGCACTTGTCAGTTATGCATCTCGAACACCCATGGCCCAGTATACTGTAGAACACGTACCTACCTCAACTCCTTTGGACTGTGTTTTCCATGAACTACATCTGGCAGACACCCTCCAACATGATCACTTGGAAGCAGTGCTGGTGAATCCAGGACATTCACCTCTTCCATGGCTTCTGCTTGGATCACACTCAGCCAACTATATTGTTATTGCAGCTACACTTTGGGTCCTTGATGTTCAGGTGACATAGTCCACATGTGAGGTGTAGCCCAGGGAATAAGAGTGAGACCATATCCCTTCTCTTCATCCACAACGCCAATAAGCTATACCTGTTGCAGAAGTGTGAGCACATCCACATTGACATGAAATTGCCAAAGGTCCACCTGAACAGCTGTGGTAGCATAAAGGAACCCAACGCACAATAAACTAAAATCTTGAGAAGTGAATGGGCAGGGGTGAATGAGCTGTCAACAGATACTGCAACCATACCTGCTTCGTGGAAGATCTGACTAGCCATGTAAACAAATGAGTACTCACCCTCAATAAGAGACCCAAAACATCATCATGAAATATACTTCTCATTTCCAAATGTCTCCACACATCGCCACTATTAGACACACAATCCAAAACATACTCAAGCAACACAGATACACCGACAGCAAATATGCAATGTTCCTTCACAAGGAATGGCATCAGGCACTATGCTTCCTAATCCCACCCTTGCGATCGTCCCTTCCCTACTTGTGAAACACATGTCCACATGGCAATATGGACAAGTCAATCAAAGTAATGCCACCATGCGTACCTCAAACAACCCCCAACATGACTCAACACCCATGAACAAATGTACGAAGGGAGTAGTATGACACACATAGAATATATGTTTAACACACCTAAGCACACCCATGTACACGAATGACCACCATGCCTGTACTCCAAAGCTTGGAAGTAGCCAAGCAACACTTGTGAACAACAAGGATGTGAAACACGTGCAATTCCAGAAATGTCATCCCCCCACATCTACCATTGTCCACATACGTACACTGGCCATGAAGGCATCGTACTAAAGATCACACTCACATGAGGCATACACACATGTGCCCCAGCAAGTAAGCCAGTACTAATATGACCCACAAAGCATGGCCTAAACACACATGACAGCCAAAGGACATACTTAGTTGGAGATCATGTTCAAACAAAAGGTGCACATGGACAAATAAGCACATGCATACACCAGCAAGCCAAGACATGCTGCACATGGCACAAAGAGACGGCAAACAGTGGTGTTGAATAATGAATTATAAATGTATTCATGCAAAACTATGTACAATGAAGGAAACAGAATAATGGTCCTTGAAAAAAACGAAACCTACAACTAGTGAACCATATACAAGACTCAGTGGTCTAGTCCATGCTAATCTCAGACAATGCCTCTGGTAAGCCCCATCCACAACCACATCTGCCTCTTGCAGGCAGGCCTCTGTTGTTTCCCTGAGGGCTTGTAGAGCCTCCCTCATCCTAGACGCAATATCCTCTGCTGCCCTGCAAGAATCCTTCAATGGCAGCCTGTGTCTACACCAACCTCTCCGCAACCTCGGTCCTGCCAATTGGCGCCTCATGTGCCCGCTACCTCTCTTCATCCTGTTAGCTCACTAATTCCACTTGTGACAACACCAGTCCCTGCAGGCGCCGTTGTGCCTCCTTCCTCACACTATGGGATCACCTACTGCTACCTGGCAATGTGTCTGCGGCACAGGCACTCCCTCTGACTGGATGACAGTCTGCATCAGAGGAGTACAGCACCTGCACTGCCATGAAGTGCCTGGTCTTCCTCCACAGCCTGTTACCATGTAGATTCCTGGGCAGACTCAGTGACCACCTCATCTGACACGCTACAGACTTCCTCCTCTACCAGGGACACAGACACATCCAGACTGGCCAATGACAGGACAGGGGCACAGGAATCCACGGCGGTAGCTCGCATGGATGCTTCAGTTGAGGTTGACTGAGGCACAGATGATAAGGAGGAGGAGGGTGCCGTTGCAGTTACCTGTACAGAGAGGTCACAGGAAGCCATGGTGTTGCCAGTTGGGACAAGAGACGGCCCATCTGCCGTGATGCTCTACAAGCAGCTCATGTGTTGCTTGCACAGCATTACAGATAGACACATGCTTCCACAAGCCACCCACCAGCAGTGACAGCACTGGATGACCACATCGACCAGGTGCAAGCTCTGTCTGGGTGAGGCATCAGTGAAGGTGGGAAGTGCTGCAGGAGATGGCTCTGGGACACGAAGTTGTGCTGTCCACTCCATGACGGACGGCACAGCCTCCTGTCTCAGGGCCAGGTGTGCAGCCTGCACATCCCCTGTGCTACCCCCAACTGACACTGTGGGCAGGCCAGCAATAGCCTCCTCCTTCTCCTCCTCCATCAATTCAGACACCTCCAATGAGGCCTCCTTGACTTGGGGCCCCTGTGTGGTAATGTCACCACCATGTCCCTCTGCTGCTGAGGGGCCCACCATGACGGGATCCTGGGACTCCTCCTCAGAGGCATCGTCATCTGAATGAGAAGCTCCCCAGGCACATCGCCTTCAGACGAGGTGGATGCAACTGGGCGTGCCTGCATCTGCATCTGGAGGTCTTGCCCTTGGGATGCAGTTCCACAGGACAGTTGCTGTACCTGTGGAAAAGGGTAAAAAGAACATAGGAATAAATCATGAGTGCCAATGCATGTGCACTCTTCCCCAATTGTATCATTATCATACTGTCAGCATTATTCAACAAACAACCACCTCACGCACACAGGCCCATGCTCAGACATCATAAAGAATCCAGTCTCACAATTGAAGGACAAAATGACACGTGATAATGATGAGACATGCACATGTGAACATAGCATGTTCATATCTGGTCACAAGCAAAAGAAACACTCACCCAAGTGTATCCTACAGTCAGGGCCACAGAAAGTGCACCTGGCCACATATGTCCATAGCAACATAGGCACATCTTCATCCAACCACATCTACCAACATACACCCCTGACTGTCCAACATGAAAGGATGCAACACGTACATGCACCTGTTGCTGAGGATCAAGAAGCAATGCTCTTGCTCCCAAACACAAACAAATGTTGTGATGACACACTTTGTATGCCCCCTCATTCAGTGACCTGACAGGTCCCAATGTTGATCTGGATCGTCAAATGCACAAACTTGCCAAACCCCACATCCATGCACATGTGTCAAGCTCATCTGCTGAGTGGTGATGATGCAATCATCATACACAATTGAACATCCCACAGAGGAGCATGCATGTATGTACCTCACATGCCTTCAACATCTCAATCTGGCAACTGTTCCTGTCAGAGGCCTTGCTGTCAGAATCTCACAGTGCATGTACACGAGTATACGGTGTCACCAAAAGCTGACTGAGCTCATTCCTACCCCTGTCCACTTCACAAATGTATGCCATGACATACATTGTGGAGCACACATGCCGTGAAAAGTACCAAATTGCTCAAGTCATGCATACCCATGCAGTAGATACCAAATCTGTGGAAATGTTCACCCTCTGAGCAATCATCAGCAGCTTCGATATGTGCCTGCAGGTCAAGGACCTGGGCATGGACCACAGGGTTGATCCTGTCCAGAATCCGGAGGTGAAGGGGTGACACACTTCAGAGTGTGGCCTGCACAGTGCACCTCCACAGAGGCAGCTGCCTGAAGGTCCATCTTCGTCTGGCTCCGGATCCTAAGATCATCCCAGCGTTTCTTTGCATGGTCCACTGTACAGACTTCCACCCCCTCCACATTGATGGCAGCCGTGATGTCCATCCAGATCTTGTTACAGCCATGCGTTCCAAGCAGCTTCTGTGGAACAAAGAGGGCATCATAATTTGCCAGGACCTGTTGACCCAGGATGCCAGCTTCTGAAGTTGAAAAGTTGACGGCCCTCAACCTCACCTTGTGCTGGTCTTTGTTGCAGACATGGTGCACCTGAGGCTGGTGGGGTGAAGCTGGGCACTGGCTATGCGTACTGTGGAGCTGCGGTGGTATAAAGATGTGGAAGCCCTTAAATGGCAGATAAGGTGGTCACAGAGCCTGACAGGAGAGCCACAGAAGAACAGGCTATGTGGGAATACCAGGCACTCCAAGGCAGTGCTAGTGGTCAACAGCTAATGACACAATATCAGGCAGCAGGTGATGCAGAGGTTTGGAGACAGAATATGGCTGGAGGAGGCAAGATATGGCATACGGCGGGAGTAACCACAAGGCAGAGGTATTTCCACTTCATGTACTAGGCCGTAGTGCCAAAATATGAGGATGGGCCCTATGCATGTAAATTCCACACACGTAACTCTGTAAATAACATGCTCATGAGCTCCTCCAACCTACATGTACATTTCCTGCCAGGCGCGGAGGCGGCAATATTTAGGGGGTACCAAGTGGATTTCCTGCTGTGTGTGGAGGTGATGATATTTAGGGGGTACACCGCATATTTGGAGGAAGTGATATTTAGGATGCACCACGTGGATTTCCTGCCGTGCGCAGAGGTGGCAACATTTGGGGAGTACCAAGCAGATGTGGAGGTGAGGAGATGTGTGTGTACCTTGCCGTGAATGAGAGGACTCAGCGAAGAGGACGAGGAAGGGGATGAGGGCAGAATAGGGGTAATCTGCTAAACATTTTGGTCAGTCTCCAAGTGCCCCAGTACCACCAAGGCCCACTAGGGTCGAGAGGGCCATCTAGAGATAAGAGGGCCCAGCCTGCAAAGCAGGCACAGGCAGCACCCCACGAAGAGGCACACGTTATAGGGAAGTGGCCACCAAGGAAGAGGCCCTTCATAGATGAGAAGCTAACAATCCTCACTGATTACGTGGACGAACACGATGGTGACCTTTACCTTTGGGCTGGCAGTGCCCTTCTTGTGACCCAAAGGTGGAGGATGTGGCAGGTGGTCACATATCCCATCAATGCCTGTTGAGTGGAGAGGCACATAAGAGGTCAATAAGAGGATGGATGACCTCATGAGGCGGACCAAGGAGAAGCTCAGCAGCAATTTGGCCTCAGCCCAGGCTACTGGAGGCAGATCACCAGATGTGGAGGAGCTGACTCCATTTGAAGAGGTCACCAGTGGCCTCATCAGCAGTGAGCAGTTGGCTGGCATGGGAGGCATGGACACCTATGCAGTCACATCAGGTGAGTGCCAATTGTCCATGATACATATGCTTTCCTCAACACATATATTATATGTTTTCACATTTTATAGTACAGTTGGTCATGGTCCTTCTCACCATCCATGAGTACTACAGTAATGCATACATGTACACTTCCGTTGCATGTTGTGCATCCTGGAAGATGGATGCTTGAACCATGTCTGCAGTTGACACTGATCCTGGAGCACACATTACTGTATACAGTATTCTTTAGAATTGTCTCTACATGTGGCAATGGCTTGCAAGACACATGGCATTCGACACACTCACAGTGTCATGCTTGTGGATATTGCACTGTTAAAACTAATTGTGATTCATATGGAATAACTCATAAGCAGTGGCCGATCTCAGAGTCATCCTTTCACTGGCCCTGGCGGCCAGTGGACTTGGATGAGCAACAATGTCAGCGAGAAGTTGCATGAGGGGGTGTTCCAGTCAGAAGTTGCAGTGGTTGGCAAAACGATGTTTGATGAGTGATGTTCACTCCCTATCCGGACTGCCAATTATTCAGTGCTCATGCAAGTGCACACTGGTCGTATCCGTGCTACACTCTCCTCACACATGGTCAAGATGCATGTGAGCATGGGTCACCATTAATCTGGCATTGGCCAATCTGGCAGAGGGGATGATGGGGAGTTTGGCAACAGAATTTCCGGCATGCAGGTTTTGTCGGCATGAGGAACCACAATACTGCGACATGTTGCAAGTAGGCATAGATGTAGTGGTGGAGAGGCTCAGCTATTTAGCACGGTTCTCCATCTGTCTGCTGTTAGACCTTCTACTCTCATATATGTATGTATGTATGTATATATGGTCACCTAATCCTCCAATCCGTGGCTTGATGCAGGACATAATGTGCATTGACATGATTGCACAGAGCATTGTATGTTTGTCACCTGTGCCTTCCACATTTCTGAAAGGGCAGTTTCAATGTCTGATGTATTGTGTCTGTATGCATTGGAATTTGCATATGCATGTTCAGCTGGGTAGGAAGGCCTCTGAATATTGTTGTCTGACTTCATGCAGGTGAGGGCACAGCAAATAAGAAGGAGGAGGAGGAACAGGCAGATGGGGAACAACCATCCACCAGTGTACACCGGGGTGCAGAGCCTGTTAAGAATCCCCTCATGCTGCAGGCTATCATCAGCAGGCCTGCCAAGTCATCTTCCGTGGATGCTGCCAAATCTGATGTGGAAGACATACTGAGGGACATGGTGGAGGGTCCACCACTGAGTAATCCAGATGCCATGGTGCTCCTTGAGTTCCTTGAGGCTGCTGAATTGGAGGAGGAGAGCGATGAGACCCTGGGCATGCTTTAATGGTGGATTCTGTCTGCAGGTCTGCCTCCTACCATCATGGAGTCAGCAGCAGAGGCTGATGCCTGTAGGAGGGTTGTAGACCACCAGCCTATGATATTACTCTCTTGCAACGGGCCTAGACTCCGGTATCCCAGCTTGGTAGGTCATACACACGTGGTGAAGGTGTGCCTGCCAGACTCTTGGAGTGGGAGGAGGAGTTGCCGCATGCAAGTGCCCAATGGGGTGAGGTCCTGCAAGAACTTTCCTGGGACGTCCATCACCTGGTGGAAAATGTAATCTCCAATGTCGCACACACTTCCGAACTACGTCCATTGCAGCAAGAGAGGAGGTCGGACACACAACAACAGAGACAAGAGACTTGCGAGGAGTGATCTACCTATAGGCAATCACTGCTTGATGGGTTTTTGGCCTCAAGTCTAATACAATATGTTTGCAAAAATGAAAAACTGTGGGCACATAAGGACTAGATGCTGGTCTTTTGAGTTACATTAAAGCCCTCCATGAACAGACCCTAGCATGGGAGAAATAATGTACCAAATCATGTTGAACCGTGGCGGTCACAGAGGTACGTCCTACCCTCATTCTTTTTATCCACACATACATGACTGTGACATCATGACACCGAAGGAGGGGGAGTGAGGTAGAATGTCTTCATCATAATTTGTCAATTGGACTCTCCTCTGACTCTACATGGCACTAATTAGGGATTCCAGTTTTCCGTTTTTACTGATTTTTACACATAAATACAGCCGGAAATCAATCTGCTTTCTGTCTGTATTTATTTATTGTCTGGTTCTCTATGATGTCACTCATACAATGCAGGTCAATCGCATTGCAGATTAGCAGCATGGAGAGTGTAAAGGTTTCATACAAATAGCATTAATGTTCTTCAAATTGCTGGCAGCACATATCAGAAGGCAGCAGCAGTCACAGGAGCAACCGTTTGTTGTGGAAAAAATTGAGCAAGCATATCCTTCTTATATGGCTGCATGGGTGCTTTAATAAATGCATTTTTTATTAGAATAAATGCAGAAAAATACTGTTTGCCAATTATCTTTTCACATGACAAAAAATACATGTGGATAAATGCAGAAAAGAAGGCCAAAAAATCAATATGGATAAATATAGATGAATGGCAGAGGAATAAATCCATATAACCAGAACCCTCACACATAATTCAACTCGCAACCATCGACTCAACACAACAATTTGATCTATTGAGACAGCACAGGAAAGCCACACACATGCAGAGGAAGACGCACAACACATTGCCCATTTCATCGAAAGGCATACACACCTGTCTCACTCTAAAGAGAAACAATTGTCCATTAAACAACTGCCCATGAAAAAAAGAAAGTAACGCTCACTCTGCATGCTGTAACGCTGGCTGAATACTTACATCAAAGTGAAGATAATAACAGGTAGCTTAGGAATACAACTTCCTCCATGCTATGCAAAAGCAGCAACGCATTTATCAAAATATAGGAATTGAGAAAACACACCTCCTGTTTTGAAATAAAATTCACGGAATCAAAACCGCAACGTCATGAGATGCAAGGTGATGAAAACTGGACAAAACCTATAGAGCAACCTGACACTATCCTAAGAAACACGAGGATCAGGGACGTCATTTAGGGGTCACCAGGGGTCGCAACTGTGACGCCTGAGGGCTCCCTTGCTACTCCTAAAAGAAATGTTAAAAAAAAAAATCTATATATATATACATATATATATACATATATATATATATATATATATATATATATATATATATATATATATATATATATTACATAGCCACGGTAGTGGCTGTGTAGTTATGGTTAAGTTGCTGTTTCCATAGGAAGAGCATTTTTTGGGTGGCTTATAACTCCGCTGCCCTTGGACGAATCCTCACCAAACCTTGCAAAAAAAGTATGTGGGCTACTCTGAATTTTTTTGCAAAGTTTGGTGATGTTTGGTCCAGGGGGGGCAAAGTTATAGGGGGGTCCCAAAACGTCTTTTTTTCCCATAGACTGAATGAGGGAAAACTTTGCGCATGGCTACAGGCCAAACCGCTGGACGGATTTCAACCAAATTTGCGGCAGTGGCAGGGGCTTGGTCGCGAAAGCATGCTTTTGTAAATTGTGTGACAATCCATCCAGTAGTTCCCTTAAAAACGATCAAAAAGTATGTCTCTAAAAATTAGTGATATCTATGTCCGCTCCGCGGTCACACTTCCCTGTTCGCTCCGTGGAGAAGATTGCAATTGGCTATTCCGTGGCGTGCTGGCCACGACCATGTTGCGCTTTCACCAATTGGTTGTGGCACAGCGTGAAGTGCGCCTTAATCTTTCGATACGTCCGCCATGTTTACTTCGTTTTCTGTTGAACGCGGACATCGCCGCTAATATACCTAAACAAAGAAGACACCTATGCACTTGTTACACTTATGGAACACTGTTTCGAAAGGTTAGCGTTAATGAGACTTGGTAGTAGAAAGTGAAACATTGAAGTATTCTTGTTAGCACTGTCGTACGGTACAGTGAAACTTGCTACTCATTGTACGAAAAGAACTTACTGCGTCCATTTTACAATACATAAACAACATTACTGTGGTCAGACTGGTGGGAATCTGAGGCAGCCACCTGCTCTATTTCGTACACACAGCCGTTCCGCACGTGTACGGGAGTAGCGGTTCTCATGAATAGCCGCTGATATGTTGTTGCAAAATGAGAATGTATTTGCATTCGAAGTGAAGGCTACTTCATTTTCTGTTTGAAATACGAGCTCAGTACGGCCGCATATTTGTCGACAGCCATAAGGGTCAGTTGTTTTTTTAACCTTGAGGTACAGGGATAGAGCAGAAAGAATGTAAGGAGTAACAGTTAGAAAAACATATCGTTTGATGAGGTTATGCTTCAAAAACGTTTGCACCAAACATGAAATATTAGTTACACAACTGTCTGACTGCATCCAACGCAATGGAGCCAGTCCACATCATGTAAGTGTATTTTTCCCGCCTATATACCGAATTTACATAACATTTTTACTTTGGGGGGAAAAAAAATGAAAATGTTTCCTAATGAATTACAAGGTTTATGTGCCGTTGAATTTTTTTTCCTCATTATGGACATTGCACGTTGTCACCGTTTGTAGGGTGCCAGTACATTTCCCCAAATTAAATTAATATTTAGTAATAAAAGTATGTGTTACAACTTTGTTTTGTGCAGAGGTTGCATATTGATATACGTTTTATTTACGCTTTTCCCCTCAGATACTTCCTTCCCTATTGTGATTGTCACAGATTACAGCTGCAGAGTGATGGCTTTTTTAACCGTCAAATGCAACTGTTCATTACCAGTTGTCTGTGCGTCATAATTAAGTGGGATGACCGTGTCGGACCTCTATGTCCTTACGCTGCTGTCACCATAAGAAGTAATATTCCATCCTTTCTGGTGGTGTAGATCATAGCGGTTGATGTCGTCTTGCAGATCAATGTGGGAGGAAAACGACTACAGTGGCGGCAACGCTTATTTTCTGTGTGTGAAAGAAACCAATGTGCCCATTACCATATTCATTGTCGACCAAAGACAGAAACTTACTACTTGTATGGAAATGTGAATAGGGCAATCATTTTGCACAGTTCATTGGAAAACACAACTACTTTACTAATTGCTTAGGGCGATGATTTCGCTCAGTTCATTGTAAAATAAAACTACTGTACTAATTCTTAAATGTTAGTGTTTTTTTTTACAAATTTACAGGGCGATTCATGGAATGAATGTGCGCTGAAAAAATCGGCGCATGCGTGCGAAAACGTGCGATTCGCAGTGCTACTTGAAAAATCGCAGTGCAAGTGCGAATATCGCAGGGAAAACAGCGCACATCTATTCATGGAAGTCCGTGCGCGAGTAAAATGTGGGATGTGCGCTGAAAAAGTGCGCGGCGCATGCCGGCGCACAGGTCGTCTAACGGCGTGCGCTAAGGCCACAGCGAAAGCGCACATAGCGCGGCGCACATAACAAAAGTAGGCGGAACACGGGGCGTGACACGCGGAATTGGGAACAACTTGTGAAAATGTGGGCTTCACGGGGGAAGTACAGGAGGCAAGTGCGCGGAACGCCCACACGCTCGCCTACAACACGTATTCATGGAATCGAATAGGGCAAACCAGCGCACGGGCAAAGACGCGCACAGGCCCATACACGTCCGCCACACGAAAGCAGGCGGTAGCGTCCCTGCGCATGAAAAAAATGTGCGCCAAAATGTGCGCTAACAAAAAGCACGTATACACAGCTCTGATGAATGTCCCATACTGTGGCCCTCTAGGACAAATGACGTGCAAAGGGGTACGCGACAAACACGGACACCCGCTGTGTGAATAATAGCGTGTGCGTGTATTTCGGGGGTGCGCGGGAAGTTTTACACGCGATTGGACCTGGGGAGCGGGGTACGTGTATTTCAGGGGTGCGCAGGTGTTTCCACACGCGATCGGGCCTGGGGGAGCGGGGTACATGTATTCCAGGGGCTCGCGGGTGGTTTTACACGCGCTCGGGCCTGGGGGAGCAGGGTACGTGTATTTCAGGGGCTCGCAGGTGGTTTTACACGCGATCGGCCCTGGGGGAGCGGGTACGTGTATTTCAGGGGCTCACGGGTGGTTTTACACGCGATCGTGCCTGGGGGAGTGGGGTACGTGTATTCCAGGGGCTCGCGGGTGGTTTTACACACGTTCGGGCCTGGGGGAGCAGGGTACGTGTATTTCAGGGGCTCGCGGGTGGTTTTACACGCGATTGGGCCTGGGGGAGCGGGGTATGTGTATTTCAGGGGCTCGCGGGTGGTTTTTACACACAATCGGGCCTGGGGGAGCGGGGTACGTGTATTTCAGGGGTGCGCAGGAAATTTTACACGCGATCGGGCCTGGGGGAGCGGGGTACATGTATTTCAGGGGTGCGCAGGTGTTTTCACACGCGATCGGGCCTGGGGGAGCGGGGTACGTGTATTTCAGGGGCTTGCGGGTGGTTTCACACGCGATTGGCCTGGGTACGTGTATTTCAGGGGCTCGCGGGTGGTTTTACACGCGATCGGGCCTGGGGGAGCGGGTACGTGTATTTCAGGGGCTTGCGGGTGGTTTTACACGCGATCGGGCCTGGGGGAGCAGGGTACCACTCACCGTCTGCCTTGCGTGTAGAAGAACGCGTAGCCAACACCCACCCGCTGTGAAGTAATAGCGTGTGAACCCCAATGCCTGGAAAACACACGCACCGCACCCCACGAAAAGCACGTACAGAGCAATGGAAATCCATGTGGGATCTTCAAGCCCTGCCAGGGAAACGCCGGTGCGCGATACGTCACAGACGCGTTTACGTGCTAAGGGCCTTTGGTCCAATGAAATCGTGTATGCGTGCTGACGCGCTTACGCGCTAAGGGCCTTTCCTCGAATTACACGCTGACGTGCAAAATTTTCACGTGCCAAATCACTCCGTATCAAGCTGGCCACGCGTAAGCACACGGAAGACCACACTCCTGCCCAAAAGACCGAATTACTTCCCCCCCAGAGCCCCGAGCAGCCTCCCACGAGCCATCTGCTGCTGCCTGCCTGCCTGCCTGCTGCAACCGTGCCCTGCAATTTGGTGCCTGCACATCAGCCATCTGCAGGGGTCCAGTTGCTGTGTCCACCCCTGCTGGAACAGAAGACTCCCGACTGGGATACCATCGCTCCACAGCCCAGCCCCAGGACCCAGTTGCCCACCCACTCCTGCCTCGGGGGTCGCCATGTCGGGGCAAACACCATCCGAGACCACTGGCGACCCCCAGCCAGAGGGGCAGAGGGCCAACAGCTTCACTGCCACCGAAGTTGGTGTCCTGGTGGAGCAAGTCCTGGGGCATTATGATGCCCTATTCGGATCATCACGCGCCAACAAGGATGGACGGGACAGGATCTGGGATGACTTTGTGGTTGCCATCAACGCGGAGGGGGTGGCAACCCGCACCATCAAGCAAGTGAAGAAGCGCTGGGAGGACTTGAGGTCCAGGACCCTCATGAAGGCCCGGCGCCACCAGCTGAGGGTCCTCGAACGCGTACGCCCAACGCTCCATGCCCAGATCCTTGAAGGGCAGACCCGTCCGGAGTTGAGCGGTAAGTGGCCAAGTATTGCTGTGTGAGACAGGGCATGTTGCAGTGTGCTGGCTGTCTGATACTTGCCTGTATGTGTGATATAGGCCATGTACGTATGTGTCTGTGTGCAGCGTCATCATGGTCATGCATGTGAGGCCAGTAATGTGTGAACCACATGGTTGGTGCATGTGTTCAAATGCAACATGGGGAGATCTATGCGGAATGGACACATGAAAGCATGCCAGTCTCTGTTCCTGGACATGGGTGGGGTTGAGGGATGGGTGCTGATGCCATGTACATGTATGGTGTCCATGTCTGTGTGTCTGACCTGCGTGTCTGTGACTTGTAAATGGCATGGATGCATGACATATGTCTGTGACAATGTTCAGATTCACTGATGCAGCCTAGTCATCCTTGTATCCACTGTGTCTGGGGTGTACGAGTCCAGATGGATGAAACTACGGTGAAGTGTGTGCATGTGATAGGCATGACCCATGATGCATGTGAGTTTCAAACCAACATTGTATGTTTCAAGAGTGCCTTGGACATGTATGCTAATGTCCATAGCATGTGCCATGCCTGTTACTGCATGTGTTTTGCCTGCACTGACCCATGTGTTGTGGAGGGACATGATGGAAGTGATGTTTGACAGTGCCACTCATCTGCTATTGCTTCCTGTCTAGGGGACCATTGTACAGTACCCTGATGATTGTGTTCTACGTCTCCCTCTACACAGCGGCAAGTGAAGAAGAGGGCGGAGACGGCGCTGTGGAGCCAAGCGGCGGGGATGCCCCCACAGCTGCAGCGGAAGGGGTGGGTGAGCCCCCAAAGGGGCTTGCAATGGCGGAAGACGGTGTGGAGCCATCCAGGTTGGTGGTTTCCACAGAGGAGGAGGAGGCCGCTACTGAGCCGCGCATGGGGCCTGGTGGGGGCATCCCTGCTGGTGCAAGTGGTGCAGTCCAGGGCCAGGGGCAGGAGGCAGCACAGGTCACCGCAGAGGGGCCTGTGCATGTCACTGTCCCTGACACTGTGACTGCACCACCATGCACCAGCAGGGATGCCCCAGCCCAGGCCCGTGCGCAGGTAGGGGGGATGTCCATGTCATCTGACACTCCTCTACCTGTGGACGAGGGGACCCCCAGCCGTATGGAGAAGGTCCTGATTGGTTTCTCGTTGCGCATGGGTGTCATTCGTGATGAGGTGTGTGCTTCCCGCGGGGAGCACGCACGTCATCACGAAGAGCACCGTGCCAACGTGGCCCAGTTGGGAGCGACCATGGTCGGGGGTTTCGTACATGTGTCGGCCACTCTGGCGACCCTCTCCTCCTCTATGGAGGCTGTGCGCCAGTCGTTCTCCATGCAGTCTTCCGGCCCAGATGCCACCAGGGCCCCCTGTGGACCTGCCCCGACCAACGCAGCCAGCTCCGTGGGGATCCCATCCCTGCCACAGTCGGGAGTCGGAGGTCCAGCAGGGGTGGACAGACCAGCAACTGGACCCCAGCAGATGGAGGATGTGACGGCATCATCTGGCAGGACACGTGCATGATGGCATCGGTGGATTCCATCAGCCTGGATGCCGTCGTGCTGGCAGAGGCAGTGGCGTCGGAGGCAGCGGCAGGCTCGACGTGGGAGAGATCATGGCTCGGGGCCATCAACATCAGAGGGGCAGGCATCGGCCGGAGGGCAGGAGAACCCTGGAATGGGAGTGTCTTCCGTGTGGGAGCGGTTGGGCCAGCAGATAGGTGCAGCGCGGCGGCGGGCGCGGAGCCGGGCTGAGTGCCTCGAGGGTATTCGCAGGGAGTTGGAGCTGGACACTGCATTATCTCTGCGAGACCTCTGGGCCAGTGAACATGCCCACCTCCAAGCCATTGAACAGGAGTTCGATGATGCCCTGGCCCATGACATCAACCAGTGAGCCGTTGGACATGCCCGCCGCCATTGTATATAGTTAGTTAGTTAGTTAGTGTTAGGTTTCATTTTGGTTTTCATTTATTTTGGGGTGCTTGGACAATGCCCCACATTTTTGTATATAGTTCTTCATTAGTTAGTGTATTTTGGTAGGTGTCATTTCAACTGTTGGGCTCATGGACCCAGGATTTCATCCTTGTAAATAGTTGGACTGTGTATTTTTCGCCATTTGGAATTTTATTTGACCATGGAGCAATGGATTTTACTTTTTTCTTGCAGTTTGGATTTGCTTTGTTGCAGTGAGAGTTTGGATTCAGATTTCATTTTTTTATAATTTTCTGTCATTCAGCATTTCATTCCTTATGTCCATTGTTTGGTGTTTTTATTTGTTTCACTGCATTTTTTGTTCAATACATATTTTTCCTTAGTTCAATGTGTGGTATTCTCTCATTGGTTTCATGCATGTCATGATGTGGCTTTTCACATTCACTGGCCCCCATTGTGTGTGTGTGACAGACATGTGTTGATGTACATACATGCCATTTGGGTTTTTTCATTTAATGGCCATTTCAATGTGGGGTGTATGTTAGACTTGGTTGGTTATTGGGCCTGGGGTGGCGTGCGGTTGGATTTGGGTGGACATGAGGGCCATGATTGTGGGTCATGTTGTTGTGTTGGGGGGGTACATGAGTGGGGGCTTGCTGGCAGGTGCCCCGCATTGCTGGGAGGTGGGGTTGCTGGGGGACATGTGTGGGACATGAGTGGGGGACTGCTGGCAGGTTCCCCGCACTGCTGGGGGGGTGGGGGTGCTGGGGGACATGTGTGGAACATGAGTGGGGGCCTGCTGGCAGGTGCCCCGCACTGCTGGGGGGTGGGGGTGCTGGGAGACATGAGTTGGTGTTCATATTGAAAGGGGCCCCTAGGGGTCCCTCGCGATATGGAAACAAGGCAATAACCATACACGAAAGGATGCGCCAGACACGAGGTTCAAATTCCCAATGCTAGGGTTTATTGCAAGCAAAAATAGTCCCAATTGGCCAACTGTGGTCTCACGCCCCGCGACGTGAATTTTCTAGACCTCGAGGGACGCAAGAGAGCGAATTACGTACAACAGTTACATATATACAAAATGCATATCATACAATCAGCTATGTCATGTTTAACATCCCCCTTTCTGAAGTTTCTTTGAACTCGGGATGACGATGGACATTTCCGACGGGTATGACAATTATGACACTTTCGATGTCTATTCTAGTAACAATGTGCAATTAGAAAGTGCGGAGGCATCTTCTAGTTGTTGAACAGAACACGGTGGTTCTGTTCTTGGAAGCAAGCTACACACGGGGGAAGAGTCAATTTCCAAGCATGGCTATCTATGAGGTACTATTCGTGTCCTGGGAGCCGACACGCTCTAAAGAGTTTTGGGAAGGGGGCCGTAAGAAGAGCATAATTCAAGCCTTTAGCTGCTTTATTCTAACATATTCTACCACAGTAGGAGACTGGCTGGCAGCTGTGAAATGATTAAATGCCCTGAAGCTCTCCCTCAAGGCTACAGAGAGGGAGCGTGGGCATTCCTTTCTGGGCTACTCATGAGGAGTTTCAACAAACTCCTCAGTCCCGTGACCTTGCCCTTTCATATTCAGACAACAATGTTAACAGTTGAGCAGAGTAAGCAGAATTCGCAAGAATTGCAAGCTGCAAAGCAGTTTTAGACAGAAAGCAATGAGCAATGGTTAACAAGCAAAATGGCGATTCTTGCTACGTTTAAAATGGCCGCTTGTTGGTCAAGCATAGCAGTCTGTATTTCTATAATTCAGTGCATAAGACGGTTGGCCTTCGGCCATCAAGTTACGTCTGTCATTCAAATGAAGGGTATTCACTTTTCCAGATTGACAAACCCTCCTTTTGGCCGTATGCCAAACGTCTTATTCATTCATTGTATCCTCCTACGATGAGGATAAGTCTGGGGTATCTATGTCTGAACCTTTCATGCTATCATGAGCATCATCTTCATCATTAATGTCTATGGCCATGAATTGTTTTACTGTTTTTATTTCATCAGTGTCTCTGTTATTTCGGCCATGCGTTTGTTTTCCTCTCGACACCATGTGCATACATCCCTTAGTACATCCCTCAGTTGTCTCAGTGCAAACTATTGGTAGGCATTGTATGCAACAGCAACGTGTTATGAATATACCAAGTACCACCATTAGTATCGAAATTAACTTCCATCCCCAGGACCGCAATAGTCCCCACAACCAGGATCCTATCCCCCAACCCCCTTCTTCAGTAGAGAGTGTGAAACTTAGGACATGTAATTTCCGGATTGCTTTAAATATCGTAGGGGAGTAATCATCTATATACACACAGCATGCAGTTTTTACGAGTTTGCAAACTCCCCCACAATCAACTAATATTATATCGAGAGCCATCCTGTTTTGTAGTGCCATTAGTCTTATTCCTTTCTCTTCTAACGTCATATTCAATAAAATATCCGTTGTTGAATCTATTGTATTTTTTAATATTCTAGACAGTTTTCTTATATTATAGGAATTTTATATTTGGGCCAAGAATGGTATAAATCATTTGGCTATATCTATTGCTATCATTCCATCCTCCCTACTCCTTTGAGTTCTACCTTTTGTTCGTCTGGCTACTTCTGCTGTCTCCAAGAGGAACACTCCTGGAAACAGTAGACCTAGGTAGCATGTACCTCCCAGTTCCTAGGTAACCATGGATATGCTTTTTCCCCTACATATAAAGTAAACAGGGTCCCCCACGTACACAGGTTCTATTTCGTGCTTTAAAACCACTGTGTTCAGGCAGCTGCTAAACGTTCCTACTTTATGGGAACCTTTTTTCTGTAAACATAGGGGAGCAGTTTCGGGGCTGTGATCCACTGTATAGGCAGGGGGCACAGCATCTTTATTCCATTCATCCCTCATTCGAAATGTCATTACTGATGTTTCTTCTGCTGGCGGGGTCGGTCTATTCTGCCTATGTCATCTATCTAGTCTTGTCTTTCGTGTATTCTTCCTCATGGGATCTGGTGAAAACACGCGAGCTTTGTGGAATATGGAACAACCCACAGGTCTCATGATCACTTCCTCAAATTCATTCATATTGGTCTCATCTAGCTGACCCGTATTACTCTTGTTCCATTTCCCAAAGAACATTGCACTCAACGATACTTCACATGAATAAACCAATGGTAACGGTTGTACATACCAGCCTATCCCTTTCCCACCGTGCTGTGGTAAATGGGCACAAACCCAGCAATCTTTTTTCTTTAAAACCGCATGGGTCATGTTCTTGATGAACAACAATGTATTGTTGCCATATCCTTCTCTATGTCTTTCTTCCATTGGGGACAAAGTACCAGTGATTACATGAACTGGGCTTTCAGTAGCTGCTTTTGGCAAAAGTGTTTCTAATGGGTGCGTGTACTCCAGGAACCATAGTGTAATAGCTGTTATTGTTGGTACTACCATACTTAAGAAACACAGGACCAATGTCCACATCAGTACCTTATTCCTTTTACCATGCTTTTTCCCTAAATTTACAGTCTCTAAAACTATCATCTTTTCAGCAGGGGTGCAGGAGGAGGCTGAAACCGGTCTTGATTTGTTCTTCATCGTCCTTCTTGCTGGCAAAGTTTGTCGCAAATGTCTCTCGTTCTTGATGCCAGAAAAGTTCAACGAAAATGTCACAGTTCAATTCTGCCAGCCCTTTCACAGCCTAGATCACTTATCCACTCCGAGCAAGATTAGTTGTTCTTTCTCCCACTGCTCAGACGATTTCTGAACAGTTCTTTATTGATAGAGTACTATGTGCATCCAGCTTGTCCCGCTCTGGCTTAGGACACATGTACTCTATCAGCCTTAGTACTTATGCGCGTCCAGCTTGTCCTGCTCTGGCTCCTGACACATGTACTTTATTATAAGCGCACCGAGGAGCCGTGAGTCTTGAATTGCCCGACTTGCACAACTCTCACACTTCTCTCCTCTACGCCCCTGGCTCCTACTCCGTCCGTGAGTGGAACCAAAGGCAAATGAAAAGCACCAAAGATCTGTGGATCACTTTGCCTGTCGAGGCCGCAAATTATACCGTTTCACTCCTGGTATTGTATGATCCGTGAATAGTGCCATTGCACTTTCACTATCAGGCTCAGTGTCAGCCTGCGGCACAATGATGGGTAGCGATGAGTGCCGTGGCAATGATGTAGTTTCTTTCTTTGGCTTTGGTGCGTTTTCAGAAACTGGCGGGTGCCAAAGGGGTACACTCGTTGTTTCTGCTCGTGTTTGCAATGCAGAGTTTGTGTCGCTCGGCAGTGGTGTTGTTTCTGCTGAGCAACGTTGGGGCACTTTTCGCCCTTTCCCCTTTCTGGCAGCCTCCTCAGGCTCTGTTTCAAGTTTCACTTCTCGCTTGGGCTTTGTTTCGACTTTCACTTCTCGCTCAGGCTGATGCTGTGGAAGTGGACTGGCAACAGTTTCTTTCGTTTCCGAGACCGTTTCCTTTCACTGGTCGTCGGAAGTTGTCAGCAGTCCTGGGAATCTTTTGGCATGTGTCGCATGGATCCATGCCTTGCGTCCGTCCACTCGAATGGCCGTTTATGTCGCCAAAAGTACTTGGTAGGGGCCGCGCCACATGGGTGCTAATGGTGTCTTCCGCTCAAAGTTCTTAATCAGGACCCAGCTTCCAGGCTCCAGCGAGTGCCCCGGTCTGGTGTATCGCACTGTTAACGCCTCCTGCACCTGCTGATGAATTAAACGCAACTTCTGCATTAAAAGGCCACAGTACGTGCTTAACACAGGATGTTCAACCTCACATAATCCTTTGGGCTGCGGTGCGCACCATACATTTGCCGGTTTCCCCATTATAATTTCATAGGGGGAGAGCCCACTTTTAGCCTGCACAGGCGTGCGCATGCACAATAGCGCTAGGGGTAATGCATCCACCCAACTCAACTTGCTCCCAGCACAGATTTTAGCTATCTTTGACTTTAAGATACCGTTATGTCTCTCAACCAGCCCGGCAGAACTGGGATGCTTGGAATTGTGGAATCGTTTCTCTATCTGTAGACCTGCACAGATCTGTAGTACTACTGCGCCCACAAGTGTGGGCTGTTATCTGACCACAGGACACGGGGCAGCCCGAACCGGGAGAAATACTCTTTCAACATTACTTTTGCCGTTGACATGGCAGTGCAGTCTTTTAAAGGATATACCTCCACCCACTTGCTAAATGCACAAATCACCACTAACACATATTTGTAGTTCTGGCACCTTTCCATTTCTATGAAATCAAAATGGATCACCTCAAATGGCATGGAGGGTGGGCCAAAACTACCTACTGGAGTCACGGTTCCCTTCCCTACATTGTGTTGCAGGCATGTAATACAATTCTGCACTAGCCTTTCTGCATTCTTTTTTATGTGCTCATTTTTCCATACTGTGGATAAATGCTGTACCATCTTCTTCGCACAAATGTGGGCAGGGCTATGCGCCATTGTAACCATTGCGGTTACGTAACAATTTGGCAACATCCAGTTCTTGGTCTCTTGTCCACCCAACATCCTTCCAAATCTAACTCAGCAGAGCCCTCAGCCCACCCCTGAATCTCTTCGGTCGTTTCCTCAGCCTGCATTTCTTTGACTGTGGCAACTCCATTCTCTATCATACAAGGTACTTCCTCAGTCTGTACTGTCATCATTTTATTTCCCAAATCTGTGGCTGTTTGTTTTGCAATCCTGTCTTCAAATGCGTTTCCCTCTCCCACTTTACATGTTACTTTTTTATGCTCATCGCATTTCACTATAGCTAAGCGCTTTGGAAACGTGAGTGCAGACAACAATCGTACAATCAAAGGCCCATGCTAAATCCTGGCCCCATGTGATGTCAAGAAACCCCTCTCAGCCCAGAGTCGGCCAAAGTTATGAACCACGCCAAAGGCGTACTGGCTGTCAGTATAAATATTCACGTTCAAATTCTCAGAGAGTTCACAGGCTCGGGTCAGTGCTATTATTTCTGCGGCTTGTGCCGAATTGTAGGGGATTCTTCTGCCTTCTATAACACTCTCTAGGGTAGTAATTGCATATGCGGCCGTTGATGTGCCATCAGGTAATTTAAAACAAGAGCCGTCACAAATCAACTCCCCATCTGGCTCTTTCTGTGGGATGTCGCTCAAGTCAACTCTTCCCTTTGTTTCGTCTTCAGTGACCATTAAACAATCATGGGGTGGTGATTCGTTGTCACCAATTTCTGCTATGGGCAGTGGCATTAATTCTGCAGGATTCAATGCGCTACACCTCATAATTTGGATGTGGGGTGCAAACAAGATGAGCTCATATCTTGTTAGTCTAGCAGAGGTGAGGTGTTGCGTCTGTGTTCTGTTTAATAGAACGTCTATGGCATGTGGCACCATCAGAATTAAAGTATGCCCCAATACCATTCCTTCCGTTTGCTTTACTGACGCAGCCGCCGCTGCAACAGATCGCAAACATCGTGGTAGTGCGCGCGCTACAGGGTCCAGCGCGGAAGAATAATAGCCGCACGGCCTATTTCTTCCACCTTGTTCCTGTGTCAAAACCGCCAATGCACATCCTTCACTCTCGCTCACAAATAGTCTAAAGATCTTTTTATAGTTAGGAGTGCCTAAAACTGGCGCAGCACACAATGCAGCTTTCAATTGCTCAAACGCTTTCTGACATTCCTCATCCCACTGTAAAGGCATCACTGCATCCTTTTTAGTTAATTTTATCATCGGCTTCACAATCAACGCAAAACTACTGATCCACTGCCGACAATAAGAGGCCATGCCTATTACAGCTCTCACTCCTTTTTGAGTTTTTGGAATAGGCATACTAGAAATACTTTCTATGCGTTCTGGTGTTAATATTCTCCCTTCTTTCGAAAGTAGGTAACCCAAATAAGACACCTCCTTTTGATTATACTGGAATTTCTTCAAACTCGCCTTGTGACCATGGGTCACTAGGTGTGTCAATAGTAATATAGTACTTTCTTTGCAGATCTCTTTTGTGTCAGCAGCTAGTAATAAGTCATCTATGTACTGCAAGAGTACGCAACCTTCGGGTAATTCTAACATGTCTAGCTGCTCTTTTAGCGCTCTGCTGTAAATACTCTGGCTTTCTGTGTATCCTTGTGGAATGCGTGTGAATGTGAATGATCGACCTCCTAGAGTGAACGCGAACAGATATCTACTGCTTTTATCCACGGGAATGCTAAAGAACGCGTTCTTCAAATCAACTACACTAAAGTATTCTGCAGTGGCCGGTATCATTGTCAGTATTGTTGTGACATCTGGGACCAAAGGGAATTGTGGGTCTACCACTTTGTTCAATGCGCGCAGATCAATTATGAAACAATATGGTACTTAATTGCCTCCTTTCTTGTAAACTGGAAGAATCGGGCTGTTGCACGTGCTACCTGCAATTTCTTCAACCACCCCCAATCTCACCAGGTCAGTAACAATACTCTTTAATCCCTTCTCACCTTCAACAGAAATTTTATACTGGGGAATTCGTGGTAATGTAACACCTTCTTTCAAAGTTATTTTTGCTGGCTCTATTTTCAAGCATCCTACATCGTTATCATGCATTGCCCACAGACAGGTTGGTACTCTACTTAGCTCTTCTGGTAACGCTTTTGACATAAATTCCGTCACCGGTGCATCGTGAGGCCAAATCGTGAGGGACACCCCATCTGCCGTACAATGTATAACTGCCCCCAATTTTCTCAACAAATTTAATCCTAGCAAGTTCTCCCCACAATTTTCTGTCAGAAGAAATGGACACTGTTCCGTAAATGGTCCTATTGTAATTGGGACAGCTTCAGACATGGGGTTAATTACTGGTGTACCTGCGAACCCTACAGAAACATTCTTTTGCCCCGACAGTGGGATCTCCGGAACCAAGTGGTGGTCTATCGAACACTTCTGTGCCCCTGTATCTACAAGGAAACGGTACTCCTTATTCCCGGCTCTCATTTCTACGTAGGGTCCTCTCTGATTCACGGGAATAGACACTGGTTCCGACCCCTGCCGTGGGCTGTCCTATTGCGAAAATAACACATCGTCCGATGTGTAGTCACCGCTGCTGCTATAATAAGTGTTTGGTTGTGTATCAAAAATATTCCCATTTCCCCCTCGGTGTCCTCCACTCTGATCATTTCTCTGTTGGCCCTGCCCGCCCTGATTTTGGTTCGGAACACTTTGGTTCAATGCCTGGTTCTGTTGCGTTTGGTTTTGACCATAGGATTGGTTTTGATACCTCCATTGGTATATCCCTGTTGCTGCTGCATGCTATTTCTGCTTGGGCCATTTGACCCTTGATGTCCTCTATGAGGCCTTCTCTGGCCAACCCACCTCTATTCTGTAGGTGCGGGCATTGTGCTCGCCAGTGTCCTTCCTCCTTACAGTATGCACATTGATTTATTCCCAATGACACCCCGTGCATATTATTCAAATTTCCCCTGCCTTGTGCATTTCCTTTACCTCTATTGTGTCCAATGACCTGCTGCAGTAACACTCCTACTATCGTTCACATCGCTTCTTTTCTCATCTCCAATGGGTACCCATTACATATCTCACTTACTTCCTTCACTGACGTTCTTTTGTTCGACATCCATCGCATTGTTTCCCCCACCCATGCCTGCAATCTTTGTTTATCACCTATTTGTCCCGGTACCGGCAAATGCTTTGCACCACCTGAAAAAACTGTCGTCCACGATTTTTGCATATACAACCTCGAAGCCTCCTTCCTACCTTTCTTAATACACTCCTGACTATATTCAGGTGTAGCAAACATTTCAGCATATCTATCTTCCATTTCATTTTTCAGTTCAATGAGTTTGTACACATGTTTTCTTACATCCTCATCTCTTTGCTCACTGCGTGCTAACTTATTCAAATCTAACAATCGTTGTGGCGGTAAATTCCCAAGTATCTTTTTCCATTCTCCCACCAAAATTTCCCCCATGCATTCCAACACTACCTGTCTCTCGTTGCTTCTTCGGTACCCATACAATGAGGCCAATGCTGCTGTCCCATCATTTCCTTCTATGTACCTTTCTGCCTCTCGCTGTAATTCAATCTTTCTTTCTTTGCTGATCGCGCTGCGAGTTACCCGTCCAAATCCTGTTCCTTCAGCCCCACCTCTCGCCTCCCCTGTCTCAATTTCGACTTCGGGAGGGGCGGATGGTGCTGAATCTGTCTCTGGAGCGGGAGGTGCGGATGGGACAAGTGACACAGGTGGCATCTGTGAAGGGCCTTCCTGGGTGCTGGGAAATTGTGCGTCTGCGGTCTGCGCTTGTGGGAGGGCTCGAGCTGTGGTTGGGGCGTGGGTTAATGCTTGCGTGAGGGGAAGTGCTTGGGCTTTGGGAGGGGATATGAGAGCTACTGGTTGGGCCTGCGCAGTCACTACTGGCGTGTTTGGTTTCGATTCTGGTTTTGGGCCTCGACCCGTATAAGTTAGCAAATGTTCCATTAATTCGTCTGCTATGTGTAGTTCCCGCTGCGGGTATATTCCTTCTATGTTCATTTGCTCACATCTCCCTTCCCGTCTTAGACTCGCCGTCCACTCCTCCTCCTCCTTTTCTTCTGCTACCTCAAGCTTCGATTTGTGCCTACGCGCATGCTTCTCTCTACTCCTAAGTCGTAGCATTGCTTCCCTCTTCCAATCTTTGATAGTCTCAAAAGCTGTGGGTCGCGCTTTTTTCCTTATCAACACCCTTTCTAGGTTATCTATCCTCGCAATCTCAAAGCTACCATTAATTAGCCACTGATGGTCCTGTTGCTTTCTAGTTTGCCTATGCCAAATTTCACAAAATATTATCGCACCCACACCATATTTTGCATACATGTCATAAGCCGGCGTTCCCCAGGCGGTGCACTTTGGCCATATTCCAAGGACTGTCTACCACAGCGGAAAAGCCCCGCTAAAGTGGACAGTACTCCAGGCATGTTTTTAACCTTCCCCTTTGGTTAACTAACCTTTACCTGGACGTTTGAATTTGTAAAATCAACACTCTACCAAAAATCAGGTTTTCGTTTGAATCAGGGAATGACTCACCTGATAAAACAAGTCGCCTGTCCTGACGCAACCTCTCCCAATGTCGTGTCTGCGCTTCTCTGGCTTCTGTCTCGTTTCGGGACCATCGCCTCCTTTGCCCTCTGGCCGGTACGTCGATCAGGGATCAGATGTGTGCAGATCTGTGAAGGAATCTCTCCTCACCTCTACAGGGCGCCCCATACACCTCTTGATCCCGGCTCGATCGTCCCGTCCTCGCCGTTCTTCCGCCTTTACTCCGTTACAACGTATACGATGGGGCAAGTGGGGGAGGGTCCCTATTCGGGCGCCATCTTGAAAGGGGCCCCTAGGGGTCCCTCGCGATATGGAAACAAGGCAATAACCATACACGAAAGAATGCGCCAGACACGAGGTTCAAATTCCCAATGCTAGGGTTTATTGCAAGCAAAAATAGTCCCAATTGGCCAACTGTGGTCTCACGCCCCGCGACGTGAGTTTTCTAGACCTCGAGAGACGCAAGAGAATGAATTACGTACATCAGTTACATATATACAAAATGCATATCCTACAATCAGCTATGTCATGTTTAACACCCCCCTTTATGAACTTTCTTTGAACTCGGGATGACGATGGACATTTCCGACGGGTATGACAATTATGACACTTTCGATGTCTATTCTAGTAACAATGTGCAATTAGAAAGTGCGGAGGCATCTTCTAGTTGTTGAACAGAACACGGTGGTTCTGTTCTTGGAAGCAAGCTGCACACGGGGGAAGAGTCACATTCCAAGCTTTGCTATCTATGAGGTACTATTTGTGTCCTGGGAGCCGACACGCTCTAAAGGGTTTTGCGAAGGGGGGCCGTAAGAAGAGCATAATTCAAGCCTTTAGTTGCTTTATTCTAACATATTCTACCACAGTAGGAGACTGGCTGGCAGCTGTGAAATGATTAAATGCCCTGCAGCTCTCCCTCAAGGCTACAGAGAGGGAGCGTGGGCATTCCTTTCTGGGCTACTCATGAAGAGTTTCAACGAACTCCTCAGTCCCGCGACCTTGCCCTTTCATATTCAGACAACAATGTTAACAGTTGAGCAGAGTAAGCAGAATTCGCAAGAATTGCAAGCTGCAAAGCAGTTTTAGACAGAGAGCAATGAGCAATGTTTAACAAGCAAAATGGCGATTCTTGCTACGTTTAAAATGGCCGCTTGTTGGTCAAGCATAGCAGTCTGTATTTCTATAATTCAGTGCATTAGACGGTTGGCCTTCGGCCATCAAGTTACGTCTGTCATTCAAATGAAGGGTATTCACTTTTCCAGATTGACAATATTGCAAGGTGACATGTGGCTTGGCTGGGGGGCATGCCCATGGTGGATGGGCTGCCTGCGGGACATGACCAGGGGTGCAGGGTAGTCCCCTGTGGTGTGGGCTGCCTGCAGGGGCCGTGGAGGGGGTAAAGAGGACACCTGGGAGGACCCACACTGCCAATTCACGTGTAGGAGTCCCTGCGCACCCCTGAAATACACGTACCCAGGCCAATTGCGTGTAGAACTTCCCGCGCACCCCTGAAATACATGTACCCAGGCCAATCGCGTGTGAAAACACCCGCGCACCCCTGAAATACACGTACCCAGGCCAATCGCGTGTGAAACTTCCCGCGCACCCCTGAAATACACGTACCCAGGCCAATCACCTGCAAAAACACCCGCGCACCCCTACACGTACCCAGGCCAATCGCGTGTGAAAACACCCGCGCACCCCTGAAATACATGTACCCAGGCCAATCGCGTGTGAAACTTCCCGCGCACCCTGAAATACACGTACCCAGGCCAATCGCGTGTGAAAACACCCGTGCACCCCTGAAATACACGTACCCAGGCCAATCGCGTGTAGAACTTCACGCACACCCCTGAAATACACGTACCCAGGCCATTCGCGTGTGAAAACACCCGCGCACCCCTGAAATACACGTACCCAGGCTAATCGCGTGTGAAACTTCCCGCGCACCCCTGAAATACACGTACCCATGCCAATCACGTGTGAAAACACCCGCGCACCCCTGAAATACACGTACCCAGCACAATCGCGTGTAAAACTTCCCGCACTCCCCTGGAATACACTTACGCCGCTCCCCCAGGCCCGATCACGTGTTAAACTTCACGCGCACCCCTGAAATACACATACCCAGCCCAATCGCATGTGTAACTTCTCACGCACCCGTGGAATACACGTACACCGCTCCCCCAGGCCCGATCACGTGTAATACTTCCTGCGCACCCATGAAATACACGTACCCAGGCCAATCTCGTGTTACCGCGAAACCCCGTAATACACGTTCCCCGCTTGGCGTTTGCTGTTTGGCAGTCCGGTAAACTGGTCAAGGGTTGGCGCAGCCCTTTGCGCTGGTTTGGGGATTTTTATGGCTTTTCCTTGCGCAAGGGCGTTCTTGGGGGCGTAACTGGCGCTGCTACAGGGTCGCTGCGCCACTCTGCACCACGGCTGGTTTTGGATGCGTAAATCCATGAATACGCTGTGCGCGGAAATCGATTTTAGCGCACGCGGCTGGCGCAGACATTTGCACGGGCACACTGTGCGCCAGCCGCGTGCGACACTTTTGTGCGAAATTCCATGAATTACCCTGTGTCTCTCTGTTTTCACAATGTGGCATGCTATGTTGCAGGTTGTAATGTGTTCTTTTGTAGGTGCTACAACACGGCACGTACGTCAATATGGATGCATTTGTTTAAGCTGCCAAGGAACGTTATGGAGAAAGGTACTGCATACCACTTGCTTTGGCTATGGGAGGGTCAGGCCCATCTCATATGTTTTAGTGCCGTCAGGCCAATTTCTGTCACCGTCAGACCAATTTCTGTCACCCAGATGCCCTATCAACCAACATTAGTTCAGAATGATTACTATCTTCTTAAAAGCGGGAAAATGAGGTAAGGTGCACTGAAAGTGTTTGCTGCACAGAAATGTTTGTAAAATAATACATGGTTACACCCTCCCAATACACATATCTTCACACCTTTCGACCTGTGCCACTTACGAAATGATGTGTCAAAAGGTGAGTGGCAATGGTGTTGCTTACAGTATTTCTAATGTCATTGCGCTTCCCATCACAGAGTTTGTTTGAGATTTTATGTAAATGTAAGTAGACTACTCCTTTGCGTTTTTTAAGCACATTTTTACAGAAAAAAATTACTACATGTACAACACATGTATGTAAAGGTCATTGACAACACCCAAAAAGGTTTATGTTGTGCATGTGATAGTGTTTTGATATTTAACAAGTGTGGTCATGTACATAACAAATCAACGGTACAGCTTCCGTCTCTGAGGGGTAGCCTCTATGTATGGTTAGTGGCCACAATGTCAGGGATGTGAAGTGACAAAACATTGCATTGAGGTCGCCATGTCCACCAGGGACTGCCTTTCTGGTAAAGGTCTTGCTCATAACCATACATTTCTCAAGGAACACAAATGTGGTGCTGCCTTTACGGTCACATAGTTTCATTTTTGCTTTCTGTAGCCTGCAATGGAAAGTGAAGAAGGGTTTCTATCCAACACCCGTCTTCCCTTTCTATGGTGGCCATCTTGAAAAAGTATTTGTTTTCTTCAGCCGGAAACGCCAGAGGCGTTCCGGTTGAAGACAAAAAATCCTCTTTCTTGGTAGCACGGGTTACTGCTGTAAAATCTCGATTGCTTATGGTCTTATGGTCTTAGCAATGCACGTAGATGCTGCGAGTTATGGTTGCTGAGCTTACCATAATGCGGGAATGTGCAGTGTTTTTTGGTTTCACTGTGAAGTATAACATCCCTTTAACAAAGTTTTTTTACTGAATGTACATATATATATAGGGCAGGGAACGAAACCAAAGGGGCTAAACATGTGATGTCGTCAGTGATGTCATAAGTTACATTTGAGATGATATCTTTCATGTTCTGGGTGTTAGTGTTAGCAGTGCACAGTGGTGATGGCAAGTATGGGGGCTCAGTCTGCCATAACTGGCGAATTTCAGGGGGTTTTCGGTTTTAATTTGAACCATAATGCGGAGGGCGAACATTTATTTTTTTGTGAAGTGCACAGGTTTTTCGTAGGGCAACTTAACCATAACGTCCCATCAAATAAGTTTTTTTTGTAGTGTATATATATATATATATTCAGTGAAAAAACTTTGTTAAAAGGGACATTATGGTTAAGTTACGCTACTAAAAACCTATCAAATTCAGTAAAAAAACTTTTTTAAAGGGACGTTATGGTTCAAAGTAAAACCGAAAAACCCCTGAAATTCGGCAGTTATGGTAAGATAAGCAACCATAACTCGCGCCACCGTGCACTGCTAACACTAACACCCAGGACATCAAAGATGACATCACAAATGTCATCAGAGATAAAGGGTCATGTGCTGTCACTTCCGCTGCCCCTGGCATATTGGTGAAATTACATCCATGACAAGTTTAAATACCAAACAAAGGAATGTCTTTAAGGGGACCACATTATTACCAGTTGGACTGAGTGCACACCTGGATGCGTGCTGTACTGACCATGGGCACATGGGCACATTTCCAGGGGCATGTTATTAAGCACACCACACAGCGAGAGGACATATCTTCTTCGACTGTTTCCACAGTCATTGAAACGGAATCAAGTGACGACCTCAACAACCATCAATGTCAAGAGAGAACATTTCAAGACTAATGCCTTCTTTAGACAACCCCCCGCAAAAATATGAAGGCGGTAGGGGGGGAGGGGACCAAAGGCGAAACATTGCTCATTGGGGCCAGTCAGAAAATAAAACAGCTATGAATAATTTACACACACACGCTTTTAGCTATATCCGAGAAAAGGGTACTACAGAAAGGAATGTCCTTTGTACTGCTGAAATCAAAGATTGAAGTTATATTTCAAGCAAAAACACTCATCCCATTATCTCTGAATTTGTAGTTCCTGGCGCAAAGATGTCTGCTGTGATGGCCTTCATCCGGGTGGAATGCACATTGCTGTTGCAGGTCTTCCAGGAGCCGTACAAAGGGCCTCTTCGGATGTAGTTCCCAGCTTCATGCTATCACTGCAAGATCAGAAATTGGGGATAGTGCATATTGTCGTTTGAAGTTTACCAACAGCTCATCACTTTCCATCTTGCGAGTTTTCTGGCCCACTATTACCCGGCACAACAGCATTTGGAAGGATGAAAAATGCACAATACAGTTTCAGGTCTTGTATCAGCTAAGCGCAATGCTTTCTTGGAGCTTTTCACTCCAAACTAATCCTTACTGTTGTGCCTGGACCCCCAGGGCACAGTGTCCAGGCACATGGTTAAAGGGGGCACCCAGCCAACATACAGAAACAGGCACACCATGGCCTCGGGCACCAAGGCCATTCCAGTACGGACAGCCAGAGTTGCTCAGCAGGTGCTCTGGAACACAACGGTAGTGTTGCCCGGCAGGGGCATGTCATGGTGGAGGGCCCTGCAGACAGGCCGTCTGCCTGCTATGCAGCACCAGCATCACTCTGCAGTAGAACCACACATCAGGCAGGAGTCAGTAGTACGGACTGACGAGCCGGAAACGGCTTGTCCTTTTTATTACGTGAGTCACATAGTCACAGCATGTGACATTAGCACAAGCCCTGGGAGGAACCATTATGCCACAACGGGTGGCACACCACACTCCTTCTTCACCAAAACAAAAGCAACAACAACGGACATCACAATAAATCAAAAGTCACGAACAGTCATACTGGCTCCATTTGTGAGTCATTGGTTGGAACAAAGAATCAGACACTAAGGGCCTCATTACGAGGTTGGAGGTAGCCATGGCGCTATTAGTGCCATGGCTGCCTCCAAACTCGTTCCGACTCCACCATGGTTAATGGAGCAATTACCGGTCCATGCCAAGGTTGGCGGGACCGGTAATTCCCCATTCACCAGGGCCATTCCCTATTCCTATTTGAGCCCCCATTGGGCCCCCATAGGGCTCAATGGGAATGGAGAAGGCGCTAATAACTGTACCGCAAATTGCGGTACCGTTATTAGCTCTAGAGTCCCTTTGCAGGTCCCGTCCTTAACGCCTGAAAAAAACAGGCGTTAAGGAAGGACCCGCAAAGGGAACTCGTAGTAGGGCGGTAAGGGATTACCGGCACCGGTGCCCTTACCGGTGCCGATAATCCCTTACCGCCCACCTCGTATTGAGGCCCTTGGACTCAGGAAGTTACAAACACAAAACATATACTGAGCATTCTGTACATGTTGAGGGTGACAGTAATGGTGAGTGGACTGCTGGTGGCACATTGGTAGTTCTGCCCTCTATTAAGAGACCCTTTATTAATCTGGGTTGAGTGGAACCTCAGCCACTGAATGACACCATTGTCAGCTACTGGCTCCATATAGAGAAGGCAAATAAAAGAAAGGAGCGCAGCTTCACATACACCTTTTAACAAGCCCCCCCCCCTTGAGGATAAACATGACATGCAGGCGTACAGCATCAAAATGCATGTTACTGAGTCCACTTGAAGCACTGGAAGGGCTGCAGGAAACCAGTTCATAGTTGCACAAGCATCAGATCAGGACATTCCACACTACAGTTTAGGAGCCGGCAATGCCTAAACTGGGGGCGCAAGGAGCCACATCGGCCTAGTCTATGGATGGCAGGTGGTCAGCGGCACAGTACTGGTTGCAGGATGACAGGCCCCTCATTTCACCCCCCACCCCCTTCCATGCAGGGGCCCCATTGGCACGTGAGGGCGCACAAGCATTTCTAAAGGGTGCAAACCTCATGTGCTTCTGCATCGGGGCATGTGCAAGCCCAGTTCTTCCCTTCTTTTCCGAAACTCTTGTGGCAGGGCACACACCTTTCTTTCCACAGAGCAAACCACCACCTTTTCCTTGAACCGCACTCCGGTACAGCAACGGTGCAGGCCTGTACTGATATTGCCATGCCGGGGTCGCACTAACTTTCTTTTCACATTTTTATCCTTGACACTCACCGCCCAGTGGCCCAGGACCACAGCAGGAGGGGCTGCCAGCACAGTTGAGAGGTGGAACGCACTGTCAGTATGGCACATGGCAATGTACAGGCCTATGGCTAATGTTTATTTCTTTATTTATTTATTATTAGCATAGAACAGACTTAGTTGCAGCAGAAGGAGGAAGGAGAGGGGGGTAGGGTAGGCTAGGTCAGTAAAAGAGTGTTGTTTTGAGATGTTTCCGGAAGGCTGTGAGGGAAGTCTCTGCTCTGAGTGAGTTGGGTAGTGTGTTCCAGAGTTTGGCAACTAGGATGCGAAGCCAATCCCACCTGCTTTGGTTCTTTTGATAGGTGGGATGCACAGTTTGTTGGCCTGGTAAGTTCTTTTGGGATGTGATGAGGTGTCTCTGATAGGTATGGAGGGGCATGGAGGGGCAGAGAGGCTTAGACATTTGTTTGTTAGAGTTAGAGTCTTGCAGGTGATTCTCTCCTTTAGGGGAAGCCAGTGGGCAGCTCGCCTGGCCCGCGTGATGCAGTCTCGTCTGTTCAGATTATTAGCAGAAGTGCCAATTAGGAGAGCATTACAGTTATCCAATTTAGCTCCAATGGTCGCTCTTGCTATTGATAAGCAGTTTTGGTCGCAGAGGAATGGCGTGACTGCATTTATGAGTTTAGTGGTGTGGGCAGTTGCCGAGACGATCGCACTGACTTGGCGATTCATGGACAACGTGGAGTCTAGGAAGACCCCCAGTGCCTTGACTGCTGATGAGACTGGGATGATGGAGCCATTGATAGTGAAGTTGCGATAGTGTTGGCTGAGTTTGACAAGTGTTTCTTTGGGGTCCATGATGATGATCTCCGTTTTGTCTCCATTGAGACACAACCCATTAGCTGCCATCCAGGCTTGCATCTTAGTGTAGATCTGGAGGAGGGCTGCAGTGTCCTGGTCATATGTGCCAGAGAGTGGTAGGAAGACCTGTGTATCATCGGCATAGTTGGTGTAAGCTATGCCGAGAGAATCTAATCTGTCAAAGAGCGGTTTTGTGAACAGGTTGTAGAGGGTGGGGGCGGTGCATGAACCTTGGGGAGCACCGCAGTGGATGGTAGAGGGTGCTGCTTTCGCATAGTCTGAGTAGACCATCACATGTTACTGTGCCCAGGGTTGCACAACTTTCCTTTGTCCTTTTTGGAGCACCTGCCTGGAGCACACACTGCAGGCACCTTTCCCTGGCTGTTGTTTCCCTTTTCTTTTCTCCACAGCCGTAACTCACTGCCTGCTGCACAGAATCACTCGCTGGAGCAGCAGGCACTCATTGAAACCCTGACCAGACCAAAACCGACGCTTTTTTTTCCATTTGACAGCTGTGATAAGGGGGCAGCTTCAGTTCACTCCTGGTTGGCCGGGGATCTATTAGAGAGCTCGTCAAGTCGATGTTTCAGACACGGTCTGTTCCTTACCATCCCGGGCAGGAGATGTTCATAACCAACAGTGGCCCACTGCTCTAATCACCAAGTAGCTGAAGATTGCTGCATCACCTGCAACAACTTCTTTTCTTTTCCTTGCGGATCTGACACGGAGCTCTTCCTAATTCACCACGCACGCAGCCCAGGGGTAACACTAGGGCCCTCTACTTTCGTTCCAAGCACGAACAGTGCCGGAGCACAGGAGCTTTTTGCACGCAACCTGGGGGTAACACCAGGAGGACTTTTCATTCTCTGCTTCCAAACAAGCTCCGATGGTAGGAGCACCTCACCGCTGTGGACCTGCGTTCACTCTGGCATCTCCAGCATACACCTCCTCTATTGAGCGCACATTGCCCCGGGAGCAGCAAGCTGCTTGGCGGCCACACTTGCATCGCAGGTCTGCTTACCCTCGCCGCCATTGTTGTGCCTGGACCCCCAGGGCACAGGATCCAGGCACATGGTTGCTAGTGGCACCCAGCCAACATACAGAAACAGGATTCACCCTGTTTGCCCATCGTCACACGGGAGCACCATTGCCTGGGGCACCCAGGCCATTCCAGTATGGATAGCCAGAGTTGCCCAGCAGGGGCTCTGGAACACAACTGCAGAGTTGCCCGGCAGGGGCTCTGTCATGGTGGAGGGCCCTGCAGACAGGCCGTCTGCCTGCTACGCAGAGCCAGCTTAGCGCTGCCACAGAACCACAGAGCAGGCAGCAGTCAGTTGGTATCAACTGACGAGCCGTAAAGGGCTTGTCCCTTTTATTGCGTGAGTCACATGGTCAAAGCTTGTGACGTTAGCACGAGCACTGGGAGGAACCATTATCCCACAACGGGTGGCACACCACACTTCCTACTGAGAAAATGGAGTTCTCCACGCTTGGCTGCTTGTTACAGAATCCCGTTGCTGCAGTGTTGAGTTGTGTGAACTGATGGAAATAAAGTGTGCACCCCACCCCCAAGCCCAACAACCTAGTCTCCCATTGGCTGAGGTGGGATGAGGTGGCTTAGGATCAGGGCTGGAAAAGTTGTGAAGAAGCTGACTCACACAGGGAATCCTGCTGCCATCATTGAGGAAGCCACCTCGTCCTGCCCCCTTACCCTGATACATGAACTACTTCCTGGTGGAGACCCACTGATTGACTAATGTAAACAGGTGCACCTTCCACTTGCAACATCTGTCTTCTTTATGGCACTCCGGTGCTCTTTTCAAGTTTATTTATTTTTTGTAAACAATTGCTCTCGGTAAGATATAAAGCTCTCTACTTCCAGACCTAATTCATTCTATAATGTATCTTGCACCTTTTGTTTTTATCCAAAAGTACTGAACAGTTTTCGAAGCAACTATTTGACTTTTTCCGCTTGACATTTTGTGTCATAACATGTGGGAGGGAAAAGAGAAAAGGAACATCATTAAACTCATAAACTGCAAAATGGCGCTACTTCAAACCCCTACACGCCTCTGAAGCTTTATTTCTGCTTTCATTTGTCTGCTGAGATTGTCCCCATGAATGATTTCCGCTGATGGGTCCCAGCAAAGGGAACCTGCCCACGAGGAAACTAGACGACCAACTCATCCCGGAAGAAGCCGGCAAATTACTTTACTGGACGGGAGCGACACTTAATCACTGCCAAAGAACACATTTTTCTTTCCGTGGGGAAGGCAGAGATTTTGTAGTGGACTTGTCTTTCGAAAGGGGGGCTATGCATTAACCATCTTATGCCACTGCCTTCCAAAGCGGTGGTAATGGCTGAAACATCCTATTAATGGCCCCAATCAATTTTATTAAAGCTGTGGTTAAGGCGCTAGAGAATTTTATCGCATCGCACTACTTTTAAAATCAAGATCTCACTTTCATATAAAGTGGTACTAACAACAATAATATGTTGGTGTTAAGGAGAATTTTCATTTTATTGGTTAATTCCTCCCTCCTTAGAGACCCCCAGCTATTTTGCTGAACTTTGGAGTGAGGGAGCCCTTTTTCTCTCTCACCCAGGTGTTTTTAACACTGTGTTTCTTTTGACTTTGGAGTCTGACTAACTCCATAGGCTTCATCTTTACATTGTGTCACACAACACCTTCAGTGCAGTGACACAGGGAAGTCTCCTAGATTTCCCAAAGGTTTGAATACCTTCTCTTGGTGTAACTACTGTTTCCAAGAGCAGTGAAGTGAACTTTCTAGACCCCGCACACACTATCTTACAATAGGGTGCTGGAGGGGTTAGTTAGTATCCCCTTTCTCTAGTTTCTCAAGTAACTTGTTTATGTTACCCTTTCTAGAATTAATGGCTGGTGGCAGTGGTTTATGTTTTCCTACCATTGTGTGTTTTTACTCCGGGCTGCAATTGCAGCTGCGTAAGACACTCATGGGTGCCAATTTTGTCAAAATGACCCCAGCCTTCGTTTTTTGCCATTTCTTGTTGGAAAGGTCCTTCTTGAGATGTACTCTACGTGCCAAACCAGGTTTGGTCCTTTTGTTCGTTTTGTCTTTGTCGGGATTCACTGGTGAAGCCTGCCTCTGGCTGCAGCATGGCTGGTAGGGCAGAAAGTGAGGGAGGTGACCGAAACTCCCTGTGCTTAAACCCCTTGGTTACAGGAATGCATCCAAAGGTGATTGGCTGGCTGGCTGTCCTTGGAGGACAGCCACCCTGCTGTGTGAGTGACAGCGAGGCTGTGAATGAATGGGAGAATCCTGCATAAAAGGCAAGGCTTTTTGCTTGGAAGGCTTAGTAGACCACTGGACGAAGAATTCTGAAGAAGAACTTGGAAGAGACGCTTGCTGCAACTCTTGGTCCGTTGGTTTGCACGGTGAAGCCCTGCTGCATTGATGAAGCTCCGAATTCGCTTCGACTAGAGAAGCACTGCAACGGACAACTTCTCCCCTTGGGTTGGTGGGACCAATCAACCCCAAAGCGAACTCATCTGGACATCCTTTCGGAGCTGGCTGTACTTCCATTGCTGCTGCAGGAACCCATTTCCAGGGAGAGGAACACCAGATCGAGTGCATCGTTTTTAAGTCGAACCTGAGCTACAGGAAGATCCTCCGGACTCCTATGAAGCGGGACTGACCAAGCCTGAGCCACTTCAACAGAGTGCTGGACCCCAGATGCAAGGAAAGTCCATAAAGGTATCCGAGAACCGAAGTGGTTCAGTTTGCGAGAGCCACGAGGAGTTGAAACCACGAAGTGCAGCTGATCTGAAGTTTGCCCATTGCTGCCGCTGACCTTCCATTCGTAGTGCAGGAGTCCCCAGACATTCTCCTTCTTGTCCCCACGCCTGAGGCCCAGGAACACAGGATCTGCAGACCTACACAGGAACAGAAGCTAGCTGGAACCAGTTTTCTACAAACCAAAGGTACTGTAAAACTAAAGGGACTTACTGCTTGTTGTGTAGCCTTGCTAGCTCTCAGTTGAGATTTGTCCTGGTTGCCTTTGCAGAGTTGCTTGCAGCTTTGCTCCTCACAAACCTCCCAGCGTGTGGCCCTACAGTGATTTCATTTTCTACAAGGATTTCTAAAATATTGTGCAAGACTTTTTACCTACCTGCAAGAAGCGCTTCAGCTCACCTAGACTTTTGTTCAACTAACATGGGCTGTCCTGGCTCCCTGAAAGACTCTTCTTTCCTCTGACTTTGTACTTTAACTATCCCCCAGGAAAGGGTTAATTTACTTTGCATTGGAGGGTTCAAAAAGTACTTACCTGCTTACGAACCTGAAACACTTTGAGCAGCTCAGACCCACAGCAGGCACTCCGGGGGACACACTAAAACACATCCATGGACAAAGCTGTTATAGGGCCGTAGAGTTTCTGTTCCGGGGCGATGTGTGGTCACCATCCCATCCCCCTTCTCAGTGTGTCTTCGGAGATAAGGTGTTTCACTGGTCGGCGTGGGAGACCTAGCGGGCCATGTGAGAGGATGCACCTAGCCCAGCCTGCTTCCTCAGAGAGGGGGATGTGATGAGAGGGCGAACCCACACACGGAGCGAGTGCACGGGAATGGGATGAGGAAGAAGGGGTTGCTCTGACATCCCGACTGCTTTGTTTGCTCTTTGTGATCCCTGATGACCGTTATTGCTGCACCTGTCTCCCAGGTACAACTACGTTGATCTGCACTCTCCTAGAAAGACATTTGAACAATATGTTACCTGCACTAACAACTCCCTACACACAGTCTTGCATTCCACTCCAGGTAAAATGAATATGTACCCACATACATGGTACCCAGCAGATACCGTGATTCTTGAAACTACCGCTGAAATGTGCATATGCCGGTCCTCACTCTGTACTTCTGCCTACACTGTAATTCCGGTTTCTCAAATCCAGTTCTACCTTTTGCCATTGAACCTGCTTACTTCCGCATACACATTGCTCTCTAGCTTGTACTGCATATTCTCGTGCTTAGGTGTTCCATTGATTGTGCATACTGTATACTGCCGCATATATACTGCCTTTCAGCCTGGACTGCAAACTTCGAATCTAGGTGTTCCATTAATTTTGCATACTGCTTACTGCCCTATTTATATTGCTTTCTAAGCCTGCATTGTATATTTTGGATCTAGGTGCTCCTTTAATTGTGAATCCTGCTTACTGCCCTATTTACATTGCTCTTTAAGCCTGCACTGTATATCTCGAATTTAGGTGCCCCTTTGATTGTGCATATTGCATATTGCCGCATATATACTGCCTTTCAGCCTGGACTGCAAACCTCGAATCTAGGTGCTCCATTGTTTGTGCATACTGCTCACTGCCATATTTACATTGCTCTTTGGCCTGCACTGTATATTTCGAATTTAGGTGCCCCCTTGATTGTGCATATTGCATATTGCCGCATATACATTGCTCTTTAGCCTGCACTGTATATTTTGAATCCAGGTGTTCCATTGATTGTGCATATTGCATACTGCCGCATATTTACTGCCTTTTAGCCTGGACTGCAAATTTCGAATCTAGGTGTACCATTTATAGTGAACTGACTCTAGGTGAACCTTCTGATATTGAATTGACTTTATGTGAACTACTGCTACTGAACCTGCATACTCCCGCATGCATATTGCATGTCAGCCTACACTGAAAATAATGTATATTGGTGCACCATTGATAGTGAATTGATCCGGGGTGAACCGCTGACACTGATTCTGCATATAGCGTCTGCACACTACACATTAGCACACATAGTAAATTCGGAATCCAGGTGAACTATTGATACTGAACCTGCATATCCCTGTCTGCACATTACATCCTAGTTTGCCTAGTAACATATAGCCGGTATACTAAATGCTGAATCTAGGAGTGCCTTTGATTTGGAATATATAGACGGCTTACTACGCCTCTGCTGTTTAACATACCTCCATGGTACCTAGCCTTAGGCAAACTACTAATCCCTCACTGCATTAGCATCAGCATGCCCCCATCAGTTACCAACCAGACTCTCTACACGATAATCCTTGCTCTGAGCACCACGCTCTACATCCTGGCACTTACCACTTCTGCTAACAGGACACTGCCATCCGTGACATCTACCACCTCACCTAATCTGTCTACTGCGTCACTCCCTGACATGGCAGATGCCATAAACTACTTCCTATGCAAGCCATGCCCAACCATGGACAGAAATGTATGCCTTAGAGCGAGACTAGCCAAAATATACAAGCCTCTCACTAGGTCGCTAAACATATCCCCGGAATCTAGGACCCCTAGCATGCCCTCAATCCCCCACTGCGGCTCCAAGCCTACCAAAAAAAGCTCAATTAAGTACAGCAAACCTAAACCCCCACATGCCCCCTTGCCAACCACACTAACCTCTATGAGTCCCCAGATAAAAGGTGCCTTAATAAACTCCAGATCGCTGGCAGCACACGCTACAGAGGTAGCCGATCTGATCCTGAAAGAGGATCTAGACTTTCTTGCCATTACTGAAACATGGTTACACCCTGCTGCAGGCCCTATGATCATGCTAGCAGTCCCCGATGGGTTTTCCATCCTGAGACATGACAGACCTAATGCTAGAGGAGGAGGTATCGCTTTTATCTACAAATGCGGTCTCGCCATGAGACTTGCTACCCAGATCGACGTCCAGTCGTGCAAATTACTCTCAGTCAAAGTTCCTTTAACCAATGCCCAAACCTTAAACATCCATTTCATATACCGCCCACCAGGCCCACCTGGAACCTTCGTGGATGTCATTAACTCTATCCTAACCAATAAGATTAAAAGCTCCTCACAAGTACTTCTTCTTGGAGACCTGAATATGGGCTTCAATTACCTATCAGACCAGCTTGCCACAGCTAACACCCTATCAGAACTTGAATTCACCCAAAGAAGTAACATTGCCACCCATGAGAAAGGTAGAATACTTGACTGGGTGGCAGACCATAATTGCCAGGCCAACATCCTATCCATCTCTCCTTTAGCCTGGACGGACCACCACCTTGTGTCCTTCTTGCTCTCCACCAATAAACCTCCACCGACTACGGCCCTCAGGGCTCTACCTACTCTAACTAGCAATAAAAAGAGTATTACCGTGGATAGGCTTATCCCAATACTACTCCCTACTCTCAACTCACTCCATGACAACACTGACCCTGAGAGATTGGTTGAAGAATATAATAAAATCATGACCACTTCCTTGGATCAGATTGGCCCTGCGAAACTAAGATGAAGTAAGCAGAAAACCAATCTGAATAAATGGTTCACAGCTTTCTTAAAAAAATTAAGACAACAAAAAAGAAACTGCGAGGCTACATGGACAAAACATCCATCTGAAGCCAATAAACTCAAACTTACTAAACTGTCCTCCCTCTACAAAAAAGAAATATGCCTAGCAAAACGAATATCCTTTGACACACGCATATCCAACGCCAAATCTAACATAAAGGAACTGTTCACCATTCTTAAAGAAATAGAGACTCCAATTGCACTACCCGACACATGCACGAAAGATAAAAAATGGTGTGAGGATATCCAATACGCCCTAGCCAATAAAATAGCCACTCTACAAAATAAAATTTCATGCAAAAGAATTGGCTTAAATGATCCCCCTGCTTCCAATACAACTGGTAAAGCTAGCAGAGACGAATCTACGCGATTCAACTTCACCAAGGTCTCCATCCTTGAAGTGGAAAGAATTAGTCTGTCCCTTAAACCATCGAACTGTCAGGGAGACCTATGCCTTGCACAGCTTATCAAGGATGCTGCCCGTGATCTATCTCCATTCATCACCAAACTCATGAATGCGTCCTTCACTACGGGCATTTTTCCCACTAACCTTAAACAATCATGGTTACTCCAACTATTGAAAAAACCTACCCTCGACCCATCTACACCTACCAATTATAGACCCATTACTACTGTGCCCTTCCTTCTAAAACTCTTGGATGAGGTATCATACACTCAAATTCAAAGAACACCTGGAACAACAACATCTGTTAGGTGCTAGACAATCAGGTTTCTGTCCCCAGCATGGCACAGAAACTGCCCTCATCGATTTGAAGACCCAAATCGACGAGCTCAAAGACAGTGGGAATCAGCACTACTCCTCCTCCTGGATCTCCCAGCTGCCTTCGATCTAGTCGACCACACTATCCTCTGTAACCATCTAAATACAGCAGCACACTTCTCTGATGAAGCTGTTACCTGGATCCGATCCTTCTTAAATGGCAGAACAATGCGGGTCTTCTCGCCACTAGCTGCCGCAGACCCCGTGCCCTAGGGTTCATGTGTCTCGCCTACATTCTATAACATTTTCACTAGCCCCTCTTCGATGATCTGGATCATCTCAGTATCACCTACACTAACTATGCAGATGATACCCAGATTCTCCTCCCGCTTTCAGGGGGTTATGAAAAGGATTTGGCCTTGGTGAACAGAGTGTATATTATCATCCAGGCATGGATGGCCACACATGGTCTATGCCTGAATGATGATAAAACTAAACTCATCATCCTGGGCACCCAGCCCAACCTAAAAAAATGAGGTCCCAAATATTCATCATCCACAATTGATGGGAACATCACAAAAGTAGAGCACAAGGTAAAAACACTTGGTTTCTACCTCGACTCTCACCTTTCATTCACTAAACAGGTCAATTCCCTAGCACCTTCCACAGCCTACACGTGCAAACTGATACGCACTGGCAAGCCATCCCTCTCTGATAGCAGTTGCATTACTCCTTTCACGCCTGGACTACTGTAATGCCCTCTACCTAGGATCCCCCAAAGCCACTATTAAAAGAATCCAAATTCTACAAAATAATGCTCTTAGAGTGGCCCTAGGCATGTCCAGAAGAGACCGTATTTCCGACACCAGTCGACAGAATAATTGGCTCCCAACCCACGACAAAGTCCTCCTAAAAACTCTATCGCTGACATACAAATCTCTTAACAATGCCACACCCATCTACTTGGCTGAAAGATTTCACAAACAGACGTCAACTAGACCAGTAAGCCTTGCCAATAAAGATCATCTTGTCATACCTAGCTTCAAACGATCCACAATTGGAGGTAACAGCTTCCCGGTGAAAACGTCCAAATTATGGAACACTCTGCCTCCTAGCCTAAGAATAGACCACTTACCACAAGTTTAGAGCCAACACCATTATATGGCTAAAATCCAACAACCAACATTCCTAACCTTATGCTCACTGTCATGACAACAGCTTGTAATTATCCCTCTTTCAGACTCTATTTTGTATATACCTCCCTGTGTCTATATATTCTCCTACTGTACACCATGTTTGTAAATATGCCTTCTCTGTATATCATTTTTACCTGTATGTATCCTGTATATTTCTGTGTAACCAAGCTTCGCATATACTTGTAACTGCTGCGCCCTATTAACCCCGGGTATGATGCGCATTATAAATAATAAACAAACAAACAAGAATATTTGTTAAGCATTGTTTTCTTCCCCCATCATTTCCTTTTGACACTAAACTCAGTATTGCTCTAAATGTACCAGTGATACATCAATGTCCACAGTGTCCTAGTTATTTAAGTCACCTGAGTGTGTAGGAAGTGTCAGTGTGCCATCCCCAATGGGTATCATCTGATTTATTGAAACTGAGTGTGTGTAGTTTTGAAGTATATTATTGTGTTACATATATTTGCTCCCTTCTAAAGAAGGCTTATTCAACTGACTGTTAAATGAATAAATAATGTTTTAATCAAGAAACCTTGAGAGTAAGTGTTTATTTGGATACTTGACACTGTGTATCTCTGTGTGATAACCCTAAAGCTTGCATTGACCCCTCTTGAGATATGCCTGGCTGCTCAGTCACTCTATCAACTTGTGTAGTAACATGCTAATACCAAAGGTTGGGTTAACTATTGCCAAGATGACAAGCTCGGTGCAGTCTCCCGCAGGGTACAGCATACAATGAAGATTACCCCTGCTAGCTGCGCAGGGAGTATTAATACTATTAAAGACTAAGGAGGCGAGCATTATGCTTCATCTTCATTTATTTCTACTCTTCAGCAGTTCAATAAAACACTTAAAAACCATGAAAAGTGTTTTTTTAAACTACAAAATCCATGAATCTCTGTAGTCCATGCTCTTTCCACCAGTCACAATCCACTTCCTGTGCTTGGACTCCTCCTCTGCTTTTACTTGCTCTGATCGTCCTCCTGTTCTTAATTAATCCTCGCCAACGGTGCAAATCTCTTCTGAACTTATAACTCAACTACCGGGGCACTTCCGGTTTCCTGCAACTGTCAGCAACGCCACTGTCCTCAGTTATTCTTCTGATCTTCCCCTATAAAGACAAACATAATAGGAGATCTTAGGGTGGTGCGTACGTAGTTTACTAGCTCATCTAATGCATTGACATTTTATACACAGTACAATACTCGGGTGGGAATTTAATGCTCGCCTCCTTAGTCTTTAATAGAATTAATACTCCCTGCGCAGCTAGCAGGGGTAATCTTCATTCTATGACAAGACTGGAGGCGAGCATTATGCTTGTTCAAAGCTTCCCTAACACTGTACTAGCCAAACCCTCTACTGGCTTAAAGTAAAACTCTTTAAATGTACGTTCGCTGGACCAGTCTGCTGCTAGCATTATCTCACTTAAGGGTACTCCCGCTCTCGCGGCTGACAAGGCCATTGCCCCTCTCACAGAATGAGCACCATACACGGTCACATGCACACCAGCTGCTTGCATTATTTCCTTGACCCATCTCGCGATGGTAGCTGCTGCTACTGCGTGGTAGGGCTTCCTGCGTGCTATTAGTAACTGGGTCGTACTTGCCGCCCTATTCTCCGCGGTTCTACCCTCGTATTCCTTAATACATCACGCTACGCACCATTTTGGATTGTTCGAGAAGTATGGATAATGGACCGTAGAGGTCCCTGACTTGGTCCTTCTGACAATGGAGAAAGTGACTCCCTCCGGTCCAAAGGACCGTCTGTTAATCTCCAGAGCTCTTACATCTGATACTCGCTTGCAGGAAATTAAACATAGCAGCATAGCTAGTTTGCCTGATAACTGCTTGAGCGAGAGGTACTTATCAGCTGGCCAACCTGATAGCAGGTTCAGCACTGCCGCAACGTCCCACGTTGTATCATACCTAGGCTCCGGGGGCACCTTAAATCTTGCTCCTCTAATGAGCCTCACTACTGCAGGATGTTCCCCTGCTGGGGCGCCTTCTATCGGGAGATGACCCGCCGACATTGCCGATCTGTATACTCCTATCGTACGGAAGGCTCTCCCGTTCTGCAACAAACTTGCTAGGAAATTCAAAATCTCCACTACAGGTGCTGAAACGGGATGAACACTTCTGTTCTTACACCAGCTTGTCCATTTTGCCCAAGCTGCGTCATAGCTCCTCCGAGTGGAAGGAGCCCAGGATTCAGCGATGAGCTGAGCAGCCTGCGCCGAAATTCCTGGCAGCGCCCAACACTTCCTGATATCCTGCACGCGACTAACGGGAGTGTCCCTCTCACTCTCAGAGGATGACACGATCCAGCTGGGTCCGTGAGGAGTTGCCCTCCTTCGGGGAGAACTCTGGGTATGTCCGATACTAGTTCCATTAAAGTGGGAAACCACACTTGCGATCTCCACAAAGGCGCTACTAATACTAGCTCCGTTTCTCCCTCCGGCATTTCGCCAGCACTCTGCTCAACATCATGAACGGGGGAAAAGCGTAGTGTGGTCCTCCTATCCACTCTTGAAGGAACGCGTCGGTTCCTTGAGCTCCTGGGTCCAGCCTCCAGCTGTAGTAGAGGCTCCTCTGCGCATTTAGTCGGGAGGCGAAAAGGTCTATCTGTAATGGACCCCACCTCGCGTTCAGTCTCTGAAACACTGTCGGATCCAGTTTCCAGTCGTTGGAGTCCGTCAGGTATCGAGAGTCCCAATCCGCTACTACGTTCAGTGATCCTGGCAGGTATTCTGCTTTCACTGATGTTCCTGACTGGAGGCAAAAATGCCACAGGTCTTTTGCTAGCTCTGCCAGCATCTTGGATCTCGTGCCGCTTAAGTGGATGATGTATCGCACTGCTGAGATATTGTCCATCTTCAGCAGGACACAAGACTTTACTCTTTCTTTCGTGAAGGCCTTGATCGCGAACGATCCTGCTAGGAGTTCCAGACAGTTTATGTGTAACTGAAGCTCCTCTTCGCTCCACCTGCCTCCGGTCTGTAGAGACCCGCATTTGGCCCCCCAACCTTTCCGACTGGCATCCGATTCTATAATCAGATCCGGCTTGTCTCCGAATATGGCTCGCCCATTCCAAGCATCCATATTCTTTAACCACCATTCTAGCTCTGTAATGGAGTCTTGATCTAGGGGAACTAGTTGATGGTACTTCAGACCTTGCTGCAGATGCTTTATTTTCAATCGCTGCAGTGCGCGATAGTGCAGGGGACCAGTAAAAATGGCCTGGATAGAAGCCGCTAATAGCCCCACTATTCTCGCTAACGTCCTGAGAGATACTTGCTTCTTCTCTAAGCATACTCTGATCTCTCTCTTGATATCTCTCGTCTTCCGTGCTGGAAGTTACAGAGTCGCCTTCCTGGTGTCTAGTACGAACCCTAGGAAGTCTAGTCTTTGAGGAGATGTAGTGTCTGACTTTTCTGAGTTCACTAGGAATCCCAGTGAGGTCAGAAGGTTCTGAACCCATTCCGTCTGGTACACTAGTACTTCTCGGTCCTCTGCCATGAGTAAGAGATCATCTAGGTAAATAATCAGCCTGACGCCCTTCTCTCTGATAGCTGCTGCTACTGGCTTCATCAACTTCTTGAAAGCCCCGGGTGCAGAAGCAAGACCGAATGGCATTGTCCTGAATTGCCGGAATTGTTCTTGCCAGCGAAAAGCTAGGAATGGTCTGCATTCTCTGATCACAGGTATCGTAAGGTAAGCGTCTTTCAGGTCTAAACGCGTCAGCCAGTCTCCCTCTCTTAGGGAGTCTCTGAGTTGATGGACGCCCTCCATCTTGAAGTGCCGATATATAATCCAGCCGTTCAGCTCTTTGTGATTTATAACCGGGCGTACCTTCTCCTTCCTGTGGACCAGGAACATATTGCTCACAAACCTCAGTGGTATGTCGCACTTCTCTATCGCTTGTTTGGTGGCGAGCTGCGCTATCTCGCTGTCTAGACAAACCTGTTCCGCTTGCGCTAGTCTTTGCCTCTGCGGTCTGCACCGCTGAACCGGGGCCTCTATGAAATCTAGCTGTAGACCTCTGACAGTCTGCAATATCCAAGAATCGCTTGAAAGCTTGCGCCAGATCTCTAAAAACCTGTGCGTCCTCCCCCCTACTGGGGGATACTGTATCGCTCTCACCTGGTGTAAAACCTTGACCTCTTCCTGCTCCTCTGGACCTACGGCCTCTCGGGAATCTTCCCCTGGCCGGAAAGAAAGTGTCTTGGCTTCTGTTCTCCCAGTATTGCGCCCTGGTGTTCTGGGGTCTTCTGCCTCCTTGGTTGCGACCGGCTGCGCGACCCCTGCAGCGGCCGGTCCCTCCAAAAACTCTACTGGGGAATATTTTTCGGATAGACGCTTGTGCTTTTTCTAATGAAGCGTATGTTCCGACGAAGCGTCCCATCTCCTTTCCAAAGGTCTCTCCGAAGAGGAGGCCTTGGGCTCCTTCACCCGCTTCATATGATGACAAATCGCTGAGCTTTGAATCTATCTTGAGTAGGAGACCCTTTCTTCTTTCTGACGCGATGGCACAATTCGCGTTCCCGAGCAGGCAGACTGCTCTCTGGGCCCACCCTGCTAAGGCCTCTGGGTCAACCTCTTCTCCAGTATCCTTTGCCCTTTCTGCGAGGTCCATTATTTTGGCTAGGGGTCCTGCTAAGTCTAATACCTTTTCCTGGCAGCTTTTCCAGGATCTATCAATGCCTTTGCGGGGGTCCTTACTCGTCTTTGACACAAAGGTCAACATTTTCGGGTCGAGCTCGGGTGCCTCCGCTACCTTTCCCGGCAGGTCTGGGCGTGGGCACTCTGCCCGTAGGCGTTGTCTCACCTCCTTGTCCAGGGGTTTGCGCAGCCTTGCTGCCATATATTGTGCCACTCGAGGGGACGGTTCCCACTTGGTGGATCTCGGATTGCGAATGCTGTCCGGGTCGAACATGTCGTCTTGCGATTCTAGGAGGTGCTTCTCTTTCCGCAGCTTTTTACTCTCGCTGGGACGCGACCAGTCTTTCTCCTCGGCCTCCTCCTCATCCTGTGAGGCCTGAACTTCCATCGGCTCCTCTTCCGAGCCTGGGTCTTCTCCATTGTTGTCATCCCCTGGATTGGGGGTCGTGAGGTTCGGCACAGCCTGCTTTCGTAGATAAGCATCTTTCAGCTTAGAGAAAGCGTCAGGCACCTCCGAGGTCTTTAATACTACCGCTTCCAAAGAGCCCCGGGGGTCGTCAGAGGCTTTCCTCTTGAGGGCTAGTGTACTCCCCTTTTGTCCCTCCTTCACAGGATCTGCGGGCGTGCGCTTCTAGATCTTGGTGCTGTTACTAGGCTGCGAAAGCATGGCTTCCAAAGTCTCCAGATTCTCCTGGAGGGGGTCTGACGCCCTCTGCCACTGCGTCAACCAGGGAGCTTCCCAGCACTTTCTTAAAACTGTCCGCGAGGTCCTGAGGCTGTTCCTCCTCGCTCCACTCAAATTCGGACATTTCTGTACTGTGCTATGTGCCTAAAATGCCTGTGTCAGGTTTCTTAGCACGCCCACTGCTCCTTCTTACTGGTGACTATTTGGTATTCGTATCCCTTTTTTTTTTTTTTAATGTGGCTGCACCTTTATCTGTACACTGACTTTCTTCAGGGAAGTGTACTTTCTTGCAGCATCAATCTTCTGCTGCTCAGCAGTGTGGGGGACTCGTGGTCCTGTGATCTGCTGATCCTTAGCACGAGTGCTGCTATCTCATTGAGTGATCTCCTGCCACTCCGTCGTGCGATCGTTATGACCGCTGCTGTCTTGAATTGCTATTCAAAGTACCTAAGGTCGGAATGTCTTCGGCTCGTATGAGCGTTCCGAAATGCGTGTATTCTTACACCGTTGTCGCGCGAATGTGATGAATTTCGATGCGCGGATGCCTTCGCGCTAATGCTCCGCCCCTCCAAGGGTGGGGGCTACTCCTCTGGAGTATGGAGCTCTGTATGGGCTCACGCAGCCACAGCCCGCTCACGCGAGGGGCTGAATTCCGGCACGCTTTTCCCTCGCGAAGGCTAACTCCTCCCACACAAAGGTGGGGGTCGCCCTCGCGAGTGCGCTCGCGAGCCGTGCCGCGTAGCTCACGAGGCTAATGGAGCCCCTGGGATGTCGGTCTTACGACACGGGGCCGTCAGCCTGCGAGTAATCTCCTGCTCGAGGATAGGAGAAAACGTAAGGGTTTTCCTGACTAATCCTCGCGGTATCTAAAGACCGCACAACGCCTAAAGCTGCTCGCGAAAGCGCGCTAAATCAAGGCGAAAACCCCACATGAAGAATTATATGCATTTTTTTTTTTTAAATAAAAACGCTCTAAGTCAATCACTCTTACGTGTATGTCTACTATATATACTTTTCTAGCTAATCTTCCGCTCACACTCAGTCAATCCTTTCACTAACAAACGGAGAGGGAAGAAATGCTACTTATCTGCTTGAAGAGCAGTAAAAGAAGAGGAGGTGTCCAAGCACAGGAAGTGGATTGTGACTGGTGGAAAGAGCATGGACTACAGAGATTCATGGATTTTGTAGTTTAAAAAAAAAAAAAAAGAAAAGTTTTGTTTACACTTTTCATGGTTTTTTAGTGTTTTGTTGAACTGCTGAAGAGTAGAAACAAATGAAGATGAAGCATAATGCTCGCCTCCAGTCTTGTCATAGAATCTTGCCTAACAGTTGGTATAAAGTGCTACATGCCTCTGCCTGCTACGCAGCACCAGCATCGAGCTTCAGAAGAACCACAGAGCAGGCAGGAGTTTGCTGGTATTGACTGACAAGCCAGAAACGGATTGTCCCTTTTATTACATGAGTCACATGGTCACAGCATGTAACATTAGAACGAGCCCTGGAAGAACCCATTATCCCATAAGGGGTGGCACACCACAATTACTACTCACAAAATGGAGTTCCCAAGCCTGGCTACATGTTACAGAATTCCCTTGCTGCAGTGTTGAATTGAGTGAATTGATGGAAATAAAGTCTGCCCCTCCCTGCCCCCCAGCCCACCAACCTTGTCTCCCATTGGCTGAGGTGGGGTGAGGTGGCTTAGGATCAGGGCTGGAAGAGTTGTGAAGAAGCTTACTCACACAGGGAATCCTGCTGCCACCATTGAGGAAACCACCTCGTCCTGCCCCCTCACCCTGATTCATGAATTACTTCCTGGGGGAGACCCAGTGACTGACTAATGTAAACAGGTGCACCTTCCACTTGCATCATCTGTCTCCTTTATGGCACAGCGGTCCTCTTTTCAAGTTTATTTTTCGTAATCAATTGCTCTATAAGAGCTACAGAGCTCTACTACCATACCTAATTAATTTAAGAGCGTATCTTGCACCTTTTGTTTTTAGCCTAAAGTACTGAATAGTTTTCCAAGCAACTATTTGACTTTTTCCGCTTGACATTTTGTGTCATAACATGTGGGAGGGAAAAGAGAAAAGGAACATCATTAAACTCATAAACTGTAAAATGGCGCTACTTGAAACCCCTACACGCCTCTGAAGCTTTAGTTATGCTTTCATTTGTCTGCTGAGACCGTCCCCATGAATGATTTCCGCTGATGGGTCCCAGCAAAGGGAACCTGCCCACGAGGAAACTAGACGACCAACTCATCCCGGAAGAAGCCGGCAAATTACTTTACTGGACGGGAGCGACACTTAATCACTGCCAAGGAGCACAATTTTCTTTCCGTGGGGAAGGAAGAGTTTCTGTGGTGCACTTGGCTTTTAAACAGGGGGGCTAGGCATTAACCATCATATGCCACCGCCTTCAAAAGCGGTAATGGCTGAAACATCCTATTAATGGCCCAAAACAATATTTTTACCGCCATGGTTAAGGCGCTAGAGAATTTTATCGCATCACACTACTATTAAAATGAAGATCTCACTTTCACAATAATATGCTGTTATAAAGCGCTTCATGCCGAATTACTTCCGTTTACAAGACCTACATGCAAGGTCGGACTGGGCCATGCAATTGTCTCGGGAAACTGGCCCACAGTTACAAATGGTAAATCATTCCTTTTGTGGCAGACTGGTTGAATAGTACTCAAGGGGGAGTTTTTTCACAAATGAGCAATTTAAAGAATATTTATTCAGTAACACTGGTCAAAACTACTCGCCGCATAGTGCAGCGACTCATCAAACTGGCCCACGTTGCCCAAAGAAGTGGCCCACTTTGACCCAAAAAGCTGTCCCACACTAGCATTTTGCGTTTTTGGTTTGGACATTGCCCTACTACCCCATAGGCCAGTCTGAGCCTGCATGGGGGTCTCTCCAGTGTTGCGAGAGGTATTGTTTGCCAGAAGATGTGACTTCTCCATGCGGGGAAAGCGGCCGTCTCCTGCACCATAAGTCTTTCTGGCAGTCAGTTTGCAGCTGTAGCCATATTTGTTAAGTACGGCTGAGAGTGCATTTCCGGCTGCTTTTCTGCTGTTTCCTTTGTCCTACTTTGGTTTTCTATCTCATAACTCTCAACTCACATGCTTTTGGGGGTGTCACCCGCCTTGCATCCAGCTGACTCACTCTCCAAGCTCCCTATACGCTCATTCCCTTCACTGGGCTCTCATTATAATTTAATTTAGAATTTATATAGCGCTATAAACCCTCAGGTATCTGAGCGCTGCTTATTACCCCCGGTGTGTGGTGCACATTTATCAACCTCGGCAGGATGAAAAGCTGAGTTTGGCCCTGCCGGGATTCGAACCTGCATCAGCATGCCCTGCACAGATGTCAAAGCGAGTGCTCAACTCACTGTGCTATCGGACCGGCTAAGCCAGCACTCCATACTTTTCGCCGTCCACTCAGTCACGGACACAATCCACCAACCTACCACTAATACCTTTTCCATCCACACTCCCACTCCATCTTTATATACCATAGCAGTGCTCCCTACTGACAACACTATCAACATGTCGGGATCCCTTCACACAACAGGGGACTCAGTGCACACACCAGTACACCCTCCCAACTGCGCCACCAGACGCTCTAGACTGTGATAAAGGAGGTGATAGGCATGAGATGTTAAGATAGGGTCGGATGTTACCCTCGCCCGCCAAACAGAAAATCAGGTGTTTTCACGCGCCATGGTGACACAAAAGGTTGAGAGCTCTGCTATCTGCATTTTAGTTCTTGCTCATGCTTGGTTGTCAGGCCCCCAAATATGTGCCAAACCGCGGTGGTATGACGGTCACATCCTGCCACCTGAAGAGCCACGACATTTACAAAGCCTGCACTCATGTTTGAGTCGAAGTACTTATTTTATTTAGTTGCCGACTTAAAAGAAATAATATATCTATGCCCTCATCGGTGATGACGGATAAAGTAGCCCATGCTGTGCATGCTTATGAATTTCAATGTCGATCGCATAAACTATCCCAGCGCAGTGGACAGTGGGCATAATCAGTGGTGCCCAACTCCAGGACTCGATAGCTGCAAACCTGACGGATTTTCTGGATACCCCTCATTAATATTCATGAGCTAAATTTGCATGCATTTAGAATCATAGTATGGAACTTTCTTCATGAATATTAATAGGGCATATCATGAAAATCTGAAATGTTTTCAGCCCTCGAGGAGCAGAGTTGGATAACCCTACATGGTTATCACACCCCTATCCCACGACCCCCAGGAAAACATGATATCCATTCTACGATTGGTGGTTTTCCCTTGGGAGGCTTCCGACGGATGAAGAATGATGAGCAATGCATTAGGTTTTATCAGGATCTTCCCTTCAAACCTTCCTGAATCAGGAATGGCAACATTAAGGACCTGATTCACAGAAGTGTTTTTAAATGGTGCAATCCCATTGAAACATGTTCTGAGAATTAGGCCCTAAGTCTTTTCATGGCAGGTTGTGTTGATCAGTGCTGAAGGAGGGCGAGCTGGCTGCAGCAGAATGCACAATTAACAAGGGGGGTCCTAGGAGTCCCTCTGCCAGACATTAGTCCAGGTTACAAGAGACTTACCCAGAGTCTTTAGCTCACTATCTTTCACAGAGAAGAAATATCCCAAACATATCAGTCTTTGTCCTGCCCTGGGGCAGGACAGCACCGAAATGCTAGGCAATTCTCCTCTGAAAAAGAGAATCAACAATAACCCCAGACACATTATTTGGTTTGGTTGGACCTCATCAGTAGGGTGGAGCTGTGCCTCTCTAAGAGTAGCGTGCAAGGGGTCCACCTCTGGATTCCCCATGTAACTTAGGGTGAGACCCAAAGTTACTTAAATATGCAAATTAACAAGGGGCATCCTGGGAGTCCCTCTGCCAGACATTAGTCCATTTTACTAGAGACTTACCCAAAGTCTTTAGCTCACTATCTTTCACAGAGAAGAAATATCCCAAACATATCAGTCTTTGTCCTGCCCTGGAGCAGTCCAGCACCAAAATGCTAGGCAATTCTCCTCTGAATAAGAGAATCAACGGCAACACCAGACACGTGTTTCGGTCTGGTTGGACCTCATCAGTAGGATGGAGCTGTGCCTCTCTAAGAATTGTGAGCAAGGGGTCCACGTCTGGATTTCCCCAGTAACTTAGGGTGAGACCCAAAGTTACTTAAATATGCAAATTAACAAGGGGGGACCTGGGAGTCCCTCTGCCAGACATTAGTCCTGGTTACAAGAGACTTACCCAGAGTCTTTAGCTCACTATCTTTCACAGAGAAGAAATATGCCAAACATATCAGTCTTTGTCCTGAACTGGGGCAGTCCAGCACTGAAATGCTAGACAATTCTCCTCTGAATAAGAGAATCAACGGCAACCCCAGACACGTGTTTCGGTCTGGTTGGACCTCATCAGTAGGATGGAGCTGTGCCTCTCTAAGAATAGTGAGCAAGGGGTCCATGTCTGGATTCCCCTAGTAACTTAGGGTGAGACCCAAAGTTCCTTAAATATGCAAATTAAGAAGGGGAATCCTGGGAGTCCCTCTGCCAGACATTAGTCCATTTTACTAGAGACTTACCCAGAGTCTTTAGCTCAATATCTTTCACAGAGAAGAAATATCCCAAACATATCAGTCTTTGTCCTGCCCTGGGGCAGTCCAGCACCAAAATGCTAGACAATTCTCCTCTGAGCAAGAGTATCAGCAGCAACCCAGACACATGTTTCCGTCTGGTTGGACCTCATCAGTAGGGTGGAGCTGTGCCTCTCTAAGAATAGTGAGAAAGGCGTCCACTTCTGGATTCCCCTAGTAATTTAGGGTGAGACCCAAAGTTTCATTAAATATGCAAATTAACAAGGGGGGTCCTGGGAGTCCCTCTGCCAAACATTAGTCCTGGTTACAAGAGACTTACCCAGAGTCTTTAGCTCACTATCTTTCACAGAGAAGAAATATACCAAACATATCAGTCTTTGTCCTACCCTGGGGCAGTCCAGCACCGAAATGCTAGGCAATTCTCTTCTGAACAAGAGTATCAACAGCAACCCCAGTCACATGTTTCGGTCTGGTTGGACCTCATCAGTAGGGTGGAGCTGCACCTCTCTAAGAATAGTGAGCAAGGGGTCCACGTCTGGATTCCACTAGTAACTTAGGGTGAGACCCAAAGTTACTTAAATATGCAAATTAACCAGGGGCATCCTGGGAGTCCCTCTGCCAGACATTAGTCCAGGTTACAAGAGACTTACCCAGAGTCTTTAGCTCACTATCTTTCACAGAGAAGAAATATCCCAAACATATCAGTCTTTGTCCTGCCCTGGGGCAGTCCAGCACCGAAAAGCTAGACAATTCTCCTCTGCACAAGAGTATCAACAGAAACCCCAGACACATGTTTCAGTCTGGTTGGATCTCATCAGTAGGGTGGAGCTGTGCCTCTCTAAGAATAGTGAGCATGGGGTCCACGTCTGGATTCCCCTAGTAACTTAGGGTGAGACCCAAAGTTACTTAAATATGCAAATTAACAAGGGGGGTCCTGGGAGTCCCTCTGCCAGGCATTAGTCCTGGTTACAAGAGACTTACCCAGAGTCTTTAGCTCACTATCTTTCACAGAGAAGAAATATCCCACACATATCAGTGTTTGTCCTGCCCTGGGGCAGCCCAGCACCGAAATGCTAGGCCATTCTCCTCTGAACAAGAGTATCAACAGCAACACCAGACACTTTTTTCGGTCTGGTTGGACCTCATCAGTAGGGTGGAAGTGTGCCTCTCTAAGAATAGTGAGCAAGGGGTCGACGTCTGGATTCCCCTAGTAACTTAGGGTGAGAACCAAAGTTACTTAAATATGCAAATTAACAAGGGGGGTCCTGGGAGACCTTCTGTCAGACATTAGTCCTGCTTACAAGACACTTAGCCTGAGTCTTTACCTCACTATCTTTCACAGAGAAGAAATATCCCAAACATATCAGTCTTTGTCCTGCCTTGGGGCAGTCCAGCACCGAAATGCTAGGCAATTCTCCTCTGAACAAGAGAATCAACAGCAACCCCAGACACGTGTTTCAGTCTGGTTGGACCTCATCAGTAGGGTGGAGCTGTGCCTCTAAGAATAGTCAGAGAGGGGGCCACGTCTGGATTGCAATATTGCCCTAGTAACTTAAGGTAAGACCCAAAGTTACTTAAATATGCAAATTAACAAGGGGGGTCCTGGGAGACCTTCTGTCAGACATTAGTCCTGCTTACAAGACACTTACCCTGAGTCTTTACCTCACTATCTTTCACAGAGAAGAAATATCCCAAACATATCAGTCTTTGCCCTGCCCTGGGGCAGTCCAGCACCGAAATGCTAGGATATTCTCCTCTGAATAAGAGTATCAACGGCATCCCGTGTTTCGGTCTGGTTGGACCTCATCAGTAGGGTGGAGCTGTGCCTCTCTAAGAATAGTGCGCAAGGGGTCCACGTCTGGATTCCCCTAGTAACTTAGGGTGAGACCCAAAGTTACTTAAATATGCAAATTAACAAGGGGCATCCTGGGAGTCCCTCTGCCAGACATTAGTCCAGGTTACAAGAGTCTTACCCAGAGTCTTTAGCTCACTATCTTTCACAGAGAAGAAATATCCCAAACATATCAGTCTTTGTCCTGCCCTGGGGCAGTCCATCACCGAAATGCTAGGCAATTCTCCTCTGAACAAGAGAATCAACAACAACCCCAGACACGTGTTTCGGTCTGGTTGGACCTCATCAGTAGGGTGGAGCTGTGCCTCTCTAAGAGTAGCGTGCAAGGGGTCCACGTCCGGATTCCCCTAGTAATTTAGGGTGAGAACCAAAGGTACTTAAATATGCAAATTAACAAGGGGGGTCCTGGGAGTCCCTCTGCCAGGCATTAGTCCTGGTTACAAGAGACTTACCCAGAGTCTTTAGCTCACTATCTTTCACAGAGAAGAAATATCCCAAACATATCACTCTTTGTCCTGCCCTGGGGCAGTCCAGCACCGAAATGGTAGGCAATTCTCCTCTGAACAAGAGTATCAACGGCAACACCAGACACGTGTTTCGATCTGGTTGGACCTCATCAGTAGGGTGGAGCTGTGCCTTTCTAAGAATAGTGAGCAAGGGGTCCATGTCTGGATTCCCCTAGTAACTTAGGGTGAGATCCAAAGTTACTTAAATTTGCAAATTAATAAAGGGATCCTGCGAGTCCCTCTGCCAGACATTAGTCCTGCTTACAAGACACTTACCCTGAGTCTTTACCTCACTATCTTTCACAGAGAAGAAATATCCCAAACATATCACTCTTTGTCCTGCCCTGGAGCAGTCCAGCACCAAAATTCTAGGCACTTCTCCTCTGAATAAGAGTATCAACGGCATCCTTTGTTTCGGTCTGGTTGGACCTCCTCAGTAGGGTGGAGCTGTGCCTCTCTAAGAATAGTTAGCAAAGGGGTCCACGTCTGGATTCCCCTAGTAACTTAGGGTGAGACCCAAAGTTACTTAAATATGCAAATTAACAAGGGGCACCTTAGGAGTCCCTCTGCCAGACATTAGTCCAGGTTACAAGAGACTTACCCAGAGTCTTTAGCTCACTATCTTTCACAGAGAAGAAATATCCCAAACATATCAGTCTTTGTCCTGCCCTGGGGCAGGACAGCACCGAAATGCTAGGCAATTCTCCTCTGAAAAAGAGAATCAACAATAACCCCAGACACATTATTTGGTTTGGTTGGACCTCATCAGTAGGGTGGAGCTGTGCCTCTCTAAGAGTAGCGTGCAAGGGGTCCACCTCTGGATTCCCCATGTAACTTAGGGTGAGACCCAAAGTTACTTAAATATGCAAATTAACAAGGGGCATCCTGGGAGTCCCTCTGCCAGACATTAGTCCATTTTACTAGAGACTTACCCAAAGTCTTTAGCTCACTATCTTTCACAGAGAAGAAATATCCCAAACATATCAGTCTTTGTCCTGCCCTGGAGCAGTCCAGCACCAAAATGCTAGGCAATTCTCCTCTGAATAAGAGAATCAACGGCAACACCAGACACGTGTTTCGGTCTGGTTGGACCTCATCAGTAGGATGGAGCTGTGCCTCTCTAAGAATTGTGAGCAAGGGGTCCACGTCTGGATTTCCCCAGTAACTTAGGGTGAGACCCAAAGTTACTTAAATATGCAAATTAACAAGGGGGGACCTGGGAGTCCCTCTGCCAGACATTAGTCCTGGTTACAAGAGACTTACCCAGAGTCTTTAGCTCACTATCTTTCACAGAGAAGAAATATGCCAAACATATCAGTCTTTGTCCTGAACTGGGGCAGTCCAGCACTGAAATGCTAGACAATTCTCCTCTGAATAAGAGAATCAACAGCAACCCCAGACACGTGTTTCGGTCTGGTTGGACCTCATCAGTAGGATGGAGCTGTGCCTCTCTAAGAATAGTGAGCAAGGGGTCCATGTCTGGATTCCCCTAGTAACTTAGGGTGAGACCCAAAGTTCCTTAAATATGCAAATTAACAAGGGGAATCCTGGGAGTCCCTCTGCCAGACATTAGTCCATTTTACTAGAGACTTACCCAGAGTCTTTAGCTCAATATCTTTCACAGAGAAGAAATATCCCAAACATATCAGTCTTTGTCCTGCCCTGGGGCAGTCCAGCACCAAAATGCTAGACAATTCTCCTCTGAGCAAGAGTATCAGCAGCAACCCAGACACATGTTTCCGTCTGGTTGGACCTCATCAGTAGGGTGGAGCTGTGCCTCTCTAAGAATAGTGAGCAAGGGGTCCACGTCTGGATTCCCCATGTAATTTAGGGTGAGACCCAAAATTACTTAAATATGCAAATTAACAAGGGGCATCCTGGGAGTCCCTCTGCCAGACATTAGTCCTGGTTACAAGAGACTTACCCAGAGTCTTTAGCTCACTATCTTTCACAGAGAAGAAATATCCCAAACATATCAGTCTTTGTCCTGCCCTGGGGCAGTCCAGCACCGAAAATGCTAGGCAATTCTCCTCTGAACAAGAGTATCAACAGCAACTCCAGACACGTGTTTCGGTCTGGTTGGACCTCATCGGTAGGGTGGAGCTGTGACTCTCTAAGAATAGTGAGCAAGGGGTCCACGTCTGGAATCCCCTAGTAACTTAGCATGAGACCCAAAGTTACTTAAATATGCAAATTAACAAGAAGGGTCTTGGGAGTCCCTCTGCCAGACATTAGTCCTGGTTACAAGAGACTTACCCAGAGTCTTTAGCTCACTAACTTTCACAGAGAAGAAATATCCCAAACATATCAGTCTTTGTACTGCCCTGGGGCAGTCTGGCACCAAAATGCTAGGCAATTTTCCTCTGAACAAGAGTATCAACAGCAACCCCAGACACGTGTTTCGGTCTGGTTGGACCTCATCAGTAGGGTGGAGCTGTGCCTCTCTAAGAATAGTGAGAAAGGCGTCCACTTCTGGATTCCCCTAGTAATTTAGGGTGAGACCCAAAGTTTCATTAAATATGCAAATTAACAAGGGGGGTCCTGGGAGTCCCTCTGCCAAACATTAGTCCTGGTTACAAGAGACTTACCCAGAGTCTTTAGCTCACTATCTTTCACAGAGAAGAAATATACCAAACATATCAGTCTTTGTCCTACCCTGGGGCAGTCCAGCACCGAAATGCTAGGCAATTCTCTTCTGAACAAGAGTATCAACAGCAACCCCAGACACATGTTTCGGTCTGGTTGGACCTCATCAGTAGGGTGGAGCTGCACCTCTCTAAGAATAGTGAGCAAGGGGTCCACGTCTGGATTCCCCAGCAGCAGAATGCAGTCAGGGAATGGTACGAGTTTGCATGGAAGGCAAGGCCATTCCTACACATGGTGAGCATCAGGCCCTAGGGGGCTTGATAGTACCCTGTACTGCGGGCTTGCATTGTGTATATGGCAATGCAAGCCATGGATTGCTGGTCAGGCTGGAACCTTGTGTTCCTTCAGGGTTCTAGGGTCTACAGTTGGGGATTAAGGATGGGAGATGCTACTAGAAGGATGTCTATACCTATGCTCTCCCCTTACTTCTAGCCTATACCCTGAAACTACAATAAAGCGTACTTACCTTTTTGTACCAACCGGCTACTGTGTGATCACTGCATTCTGGCAGCCTTCCCTGAACCAGGACACTACAAACCCCCAGCACTTGACTAACATGGACCTGGTTTCTAGGGAAAACGCTTGTGAAACATCAGGATCAATTTTGTGTGTTTTCCTACAACCTCTCTTCGTCTCAGAACGTTTTGAATGGATAAAGAAGAACAGATTATTTCTTGATAGTCACATATTCGAGGTAGGTGGGATTGTACACTGAAGGGAGATGGAAGGCCTCTCTAAGGAATGAAGGGTTAAATAGAGGTTAGAGCAATGCCACATGAAACACATCATGGATCTTGCAGTATGCTGTAAACTGCAGGCAGAAGGCTACATGATTAATCAATTGTAGGATACAAACAATGGTCTACATATATATGCATGAATTTTCTGTGCACAGGGATGAAGACGTGGTTTTTGGAAAGCTTATCATAGTTCCCTTTCATTTGTGATGATGTAGATGAGTGCTGTTTGTCAGTCTAACCTTTCATGTTACTTTGCATATGCTGCATAATTATTTGTGATTATTGATTGTTCTTTGTTATGAAGGTCTTGCATCTAGCTGTTTTAAAGCCGGTAATGGTGATTTTGTCAATTGCCTTAGAAGGGCCTTGGGGGAATAGCCATAGGAACACAAAAAGTGTGAATACTGAGTTTTTGGTTATATATACGTATGCTGCTGTGGACAGGAGAGGCATATGGTTATCTTCATAATGGCAGTTAAAACATTCTATCTATGGGGGTCATTACGAGGTTGGAGGTAATGGAAAAACGATGCCGGTAAAAGATTACCGGCATCGCATACCGCTCCGGGCTATTCCGACCTAATACCCAGGAATTAGAGGCACCGCTAATAATGGTGGCTCTAATAGCGGCAATGGCGTGGGCACGCGGCCCTTCAGGCCGGCAATACCGGGATGCCACTAATGGGAGAACATCACAAGTCAGGCAGACATGCAAATACCGGCATCATGAAGGCACTAATAGGGGATAACGGCATGCCGGTAATACTGGCATCGCGAACCACCTGTAAAATGCTTCTGTGCAGTGTTCCCAACTGCCACAGGTGCAGACAATCAGCACTAGTGGAGGCAATGGAGTCTGTGCCAGCACAAAAGGAGCACACCCACACACCACACCCTTCCCACACCAAAATGATTCCACTAGTAGCAATACTGGGGCTGGAGGACATGCTTGCATTGCTACACCAGCAACAACAGCAACAGCAGGCACCACAGAGGAGACGCAGGAGGAGAAGGAGGGTGAGACAGGCCCAGCATGCTCCAGCAGTGCAGCCAGTGGTACCACGCAGGCAGCCCCCAATCCCTCAAATCAGAGCCAGTCCATTCAACCCAGCCCCTGAGCAGATCCACACCCTGTACCGTCTGGACCGGGACACTATCACCACTATTGTGGACATGATACACAACGACATTGCCAGCCTCATCGAAATACGCACCGCCATCCCCCCTCTACTCAAGGTAGTGTCAGTGCCTCACTTCCTTGCCACAGGCACCTACCAGCACACAGTGGGGCACATGCATGGCATATCACAACCCTTATTTTCTCGCATGCTGAACCAAGTACTGGATGCCCTCCTGAAGCACAGAAGGGACTACATATCCCTACCACGGACTTCCCAGGAGATTTTTGATACAAAAGTTGGCTTCCATGCACTGGCAGGCATGCCGAATTGTGTAGGTGCCCTTGACTGCACCCACGTGGAGTTGGTTGTCCACATGCCATGGAGGCGGTGTACCGCAACCACAAGCAATACCACTCCATCAATATGCAGATGGTATGTGATGCCAGCAAGATAATCACACATTGTTGTGCCCGATATCCCGGATCAACTCATGACTCAATGGTCCTTCGGAACTCCACTCTACCATGCTACATGGAGCGACATGTAGGACGACGTGCCTGGCTGCTTAGTAAATTGCAGGCACATGGAAGTGAAATGGGGGGATAGATGCACACACCACCATGTTGTCATTGTTGATGTGACCGCATGATGTGCTCATCCCAAAACACTGTGCCCCAAAGCATCCCTAACTGAACATGGCAACCAAACCCCATAGCAATGAAGTTAGCTGGACAGCTATCACAACATGGCAAACTTAAAAACACATCACATCCCACAACACGTCCACCACCCATCATCGTACCTCACCCTCCGTAACACTATCCAGCAACATGCTTCGAATAATCAATATGTAAATGTCTTCAGCAAATCATTACACAGGACATGCATCCATGGGAGTGCACTGAACAAAATCACCAAGGGAATTCACAGCTTGCCACAGGGTCACCACCACCACAGAAGTGCAGCATGTCACCATCGTAATAATCTGCGCTGAATGCCTAATATTGCAGAGCCTACTGCCAACGCTGCCAGTTAGAAAATCATACAGAACACAACACATCACTAATTTCACATAAACACAGCAGTATGCATCCACAATCCTCAAGGCAGTGTACACCGTGTATCATCTTGGAGATGTAACCCACACCGTAGGTCCATGGCATAGAACACATTGAGGAAATAAAAATTGTGTGATACAACCAGGGACATGTGCATGTGACCAACGATAATCTGCAGGCATGTGTGACTAGTACAGCTGTCCATCATGATTCGACTGACATATAACTTTTATTGCCTCTCATGCAGGTGATAGTGCCTATCCCTTGAAGCCGTGGCTCCTCACCCTTGTCCGAAACCCACAGAACAGGCATGAGGAGGACTACAATCGTTCCCATACCCGCACCCGTGTGGTCATCGAGCAGAACTTTGGCATGTTGAAGGCACGGTTTCGCCGCCTTAGCCGGTCGGGTGGGTCACTCCACTACAGGCATGAGAAGGTGGCCAAGATCATCATGGCATGTGTCATGCTGCACAACATGTGTATCTGATGGAACGTGCCCCTGCCCCCTGACATTGAACTGCAACCACCTGGTGATGATGAAGGGGATCAAGAAGATGTGGGTGCACATCATTGCGGTGCCGATGCACAGGAGGGACGTGCTGTGCGTCAGTCAGTGATTGCACAATATTTGTGACACAAATGGGTGCAGAGGCTGACATGAAAGTTGGACAGAGGGCACTGGGTGTGGGAGTACATGTACAATATGCACTGTATATCAATAAATGACACATATGCAATAAGGAATGTCCACTCAAGAATTTCATTTTCACACAACAGGTGTATTTAACTGTCCAAAAAATATTAAAGTGCTGAAACCCTCCACCCCACGCACCTTCACACCCCTCCCCCCACAACTCCCCACACAACCTCCCCTCTCCCCCCACAACTCCCCCAGACACCCTCACCTCCCTCCACCTCCCCCCACAACACCCCCACACACCCTCACCCCCTCCTCCCACTACTCCCCCACACATGGTGTCCAAGCAAATGCTTCATGTTTCAGTTGCCTTCATCAGGCTGCCCCGTCTACATCCTTCCACTTGGTGGTGGCATGTCCAAGCGGCGCAGGGTGACCGACGTAGGGGGCTGGTTTGGGTGGAGCTTGAAGAAGAAGGGGTGGCCGCCTGCTCCATTCTGGGGGCTGGACACTCAGCTTCCATGGAATCTACAATGCGGGTGAGCACCTGCCTCAGGGCAGACAGCTCCTCGCATAACCTGTTGGTGCTTTCCACAATGACCTGCCTCAGGGAAGCAGTTTTTTTCGCGTCCCTCCTGCCTTGCTTGGGCCCTATCTGCCACAAACTGTCTCACTAGGGCAGTGAGTTCCTTCTGGTGCTGTGCTGCGTGTTCTGCCTGCTGCACCCCCGCCTGTACACCAGTGGAGGTGGAAGGTGCATGTGTGACATGGGCAAATCCAGTTGGGTCCTCTGTGGGACTCATGCTCCCTCGTACGGACTCCCACCCAGACTGCTCCAGGGTGCTGTCGTGGTCAGAGTCGACAGGTGTGAACTGGGGGGGTGGGGCGGGACTTGGTGTAGCAGGTAGGTCCGAGGAGTCGTCCTCGACAGGCACACACACCTGGCCCTGCACGTCATCATCTGCCAGGGGTGCCGTAGCTGCCGCCTCCCCAACATAGCTTTTTTCTGCTGATTGTGCCCCATCGACTGTCTCCTGTGCAGCTGTCACAGGTGTTGTGGAGACTGTGGTGATGGGCCTCACCGGCACCAGTGCCGTGGCATCCTGGCCAGTATTGGTCTTCTTTGCCTGTCGTGACTTGTCTGGCACTTTGGAAGTGGAAGGCCTGTTGCCTTCATCCCTGGCCCTCTCCCGGGGTGTAGTCGCCTGTGGGGGTGAGTGCTGGGCCTCACTGTCAGGATCTGAACCTGTGGGGGACCAAGAGAGGGACGACATGAGTGATGGTTCGACAAGCATCATGCATACATTTTGTATCATTGCTCTTCTACACATTAGAGGGAATTAGGCAGTGGAGTTTTGATGATGACGTTGCTTGCTATATGAGTGGAGCATGCAGGCATCCGTCAGGGTCACTCATGTTGGTGCGGCCATGTGCTATGTGGCCCGCGTGCAGTGTGACTTATGCCATTTTCATATATGTGTGGTGTTTGTCAGCTATGGCATTGCCATGCTGCATGCATGTGCATGTGTCTGTGCTGGGGACGACATCTAGGCAGGGAATGTGTATGTATTGGGCCATGCATTGCCTCTTTAGACAGACAAATTGTTCGGACACTCACCTCCTTCTGCCGATGGGGTGGCGCCACGCTCCATCTCGCCAACACCTTCGATGGCCTCTATGCCAATCGTGCTGGCGCAGATCTCCTCCCACCAGCTTAGTTTTATTGGTGAACTTGGTCCTCCACCAGTAGCCATGTCCTGGCTCCTGTTTGCGGACAGGATGTTCCTGACTCGCAGGTGCAGGTCATCGCATCTCTTCCGGACATCCTTTGTTGTGCGGGGGGTGTTGCCTACCGCGCTGACTCTTTGTGCAACAAGTTCCCAGATTTCTTTTTTCTTCAACACTGCCTCTCTCATGAGGCTGGTTGCGAATACAACCTCGGCATTGTCAGCCAGGGTCTCAGCCAGCACTGTAAATTCGACTTCATTAAAGCGCTCTTTGCGCTGGTGGTGACTGCTATTGCCGTTTCCATTGATGCCGGTAGTGATGTCTGCACTTTCCATGATGCCGCTAAGGTCCATTTTTTTTTTAACTTTAACGGCATGACAGTAATGTCGTTACCGGCATGGCGCAAAGCTCGTGCCCGCAAACTCCAAATAGCCCTCTATTAGCGGGCTCTTTACTACACGGACACAGTATTTGCTCCGTGCCGGTAAGGACTGTTACTTGCCTCCATCCTCGTAATTACGTAATTACCCCCTATATCTCTATATATCAATCTAGTTATCTCTTCTCTCTCTCTCTCTCTCTCTCTCTCTCTCTCTTTATATATATATATATATATATATGTATATAAAGGTACATTTCCTCGAAACCACTATAACAATAAAGGTTGGACAGCTACAGACCACAGTATATCACAAACCAACTGACCGTGGCAGCTACTTGAAGAGTGACACCAGCTACTTGAAGAGCTTCCACCCAGTGCACATAAAACATGCTCCAATATTCAGCCAAGCATTAAGATACAATCGAATATGCTCAGACACAAGCGACTGGCATAACAACATTCAAAGTTAGAGTTCAGCCTTCATAAACAGTGGATACAACCACAGAATTCTGGACAGCCCGATTCACAGGGCAACACAAAAACCCCAGAGCAACATCTTAGAATACAGAGCGAAAGCTACACAAACCCTTGTGCAACTGGTAGTTACATAGAATCCAGAGCTGGAAGCCCTTCGCAACATTGCTAAGGAATTACAACCCATCCTGCAACAAGATAACGTCTGAGAGGGGTTTTCCTGAGATGCTCCTCCTTGCTTTCAGACACCATGCAATCTGAAGGAAATGATGGCCTGAAGCAAACTACACACAAATAACACAGATTATGGAACTGTGCCGTGCAGAAACAAAAGATGCCTAACCTGCCCACATATCAACATTTCCGACACAATCATGGGCAGGACTACAATATTATGGGACGTTTTACATGTGTATTCAGCAACATTGTTTACTTGATTATGTGCATGAAATGTCCCGGACATGGCTACTGTGTTGGGGAAACTAGTCAACCTCTGCATAAACGTATGGAGCTTCATTGTCAAAGTGATGTACTAATGAGAGTCCAGTGGGTGAGCATTTTTCAGAAGCTAATCACACCCTTGATGATCAAAAGATTGCTGTACTCTGCGATAGTTTCCGGACTGACAAAGCCAGAAAGACCTATGAATTCAACTGCCTGCACATTTTCAATACACTGGCAGTAACACAATCCCAATATTTGACACAAATATACCATACTGGGCTCCCTGGGTCTCAGGCCTAACACATAAACCGGCTGCACATCCCCTCTTTCAGACTTCTAGAGATACAAGCCTGATGTGTTGATTATTGTGCCACCACTGATCTTGTAAAGGGACTGGTCTGACATACAGAGCTTCAACTAGACTACACATACAATGACTGACACATAACCAACCCCTCCCGTCTTCCTGATAGCTCTCTAACAGGGTGTAATGATATTTGTTTTTCTTCCCTACTCTCCAGTTACACCAGGACAATGTACTTTGCAGCGGCAGCAATTTCATAGCCTTCAAGGATGGCCTTGCCAAACTTGGATGTCCTAGACACCACCCCATCTCTTGCCCCACGCCCTTCCTACGATCCTTACCACCCTTCCCATCTAGCTACCACTCTCACCTTACCTCCTCCAAAGACAATGGCCTCCTAGCCAACACTATCTCCAATAAAACTCTCGATCATCACAGACCCAGTGCTCCAGGCAGCGTCTCTCCCATTACCAAGCCCAACTACACCAAACGTAATACCAAGCCCTCCACACCTAAGTCTCCAGAACCCTTACGCTCAGCCAGCGCCAACCTTACATCCCGAAACTATAAACTAGGCACTAGACTCCCCCTTACATCTAGTAGGTACTCTGCCATACAAAACCGACAAGACACCGAAGGCCGTCAATAAGCCTGAACTACTCCCCCTAAAAGGAGCCTTACTCAATGTCAGATCCCTTGCACATCATTCGAACTTATGATCTTGACTTCCTCGCCTTAACGGAAACCGGGTTACATGAAGCGTCAGGACCATATTTATCGCTAGCTATCCCTGCCAATTATTCTATCCTCAGAGCTGTCAGACCCAATGGTAGGGGAGGAGGCGTAGCAAACATCTCTAAACCCTCATTAGACTGCAGATTAGCCTCTTCCTTATCACTCAAATCTTGTGAGCTACTCACAGTCAAGCTACAAACCTCTCCCAAAAGTACGATCTCCCTTCACCTTATAGATAGACCGCCAGGCCCACCAGGAGTCTTTGAAGAAGAGATCACTTCGCTCATTGCTGAAAATTCCGAGCCTCTAGTACAAACTATCATCCTCAGAGATTTCAATCTTGGTTACAACGACCCCAATGACGCCCCAGCTACATCATTATCCAATGCCCTAACTGAGCACGGCTTTGCACAACTCAGTGTGTTACCCACTCACCAGAAAGGCAGAATTATCGACTGGGTAGCAGCTCTCAACTGCAACACCACCTGTAGGGTCCCCCCAACCTCTCACATGGACTGATCACTACCTCATCCCTCTTGAAATCAACATCAATCATGTACCTAAAAAGTGCCCCATGGCACCAGCCTGTCCGACCAGAAATAAACGTAACATTACTGTCGAGGCCCTATTACCCCTGGTCCTAACCACCTTAAACGCACTACCGGCTAATGTTGATCTAAACCTACTGGTTGACACCTTTAACGACTCCATGGCCAATGCCATTGACACCACTGGCCCGCTGAAACTGCACAAAAGTAAACAACAGCTCAACTGAACTCTTGGTACACCCCCAAACTTAAATTACTCAGGAAAAAGAAAGCCAAGTTAGAACTCCTATGGAAAACAAACCCATCAGCTGAAACTAAATCCAATCTTACGAATATATCCGCTTTATAAAAAAGGGAGAGAATTCGCACTAAAAAAGATGCCTATAACGTTAGGATAGATCAGGCAGGCTCCTGCACTAAAGAACTATTTAAAATACTAACAGAACTAGAAAATCCCATTCCACCCATAGACACCTGCACGAAAGACAAACCGTGGTGCACCAGCATCCAGAATGCCCTTAACAACAAAAACAGGACTCCAAACCAAAATTGAGGACAAACATCAACAACTCTCCAGCAGCAAGTCTACCAGCCCAATCTCACCAACACCAGGCTTCACATTTAAGAAAGTAACAACATCAGAAGTTCAAAAAATCATCACCTCCTTAAAACCTTCCAACTGCAAAGGGGACAGCTGTCCCGCCCAGATAATAAAAGATGCAGCTAGAGATCTATCCCCTTTCATCACCAAACTAATTAACCTATCCTTCGCCAATAACTCAGTCCCCAGCAACCTAAAACAATCCTGGGCCCTCCCACCCCTAAAAAAAAACAATCACTAGACCCAGCCATACCCACAAATTATATACCCATCACCACAGACCCATTCCTGTTAAAAATCTTGGACAGAGTCGCTTACCTCCAAATTCAGGAGTATCTTGAGTCCAACCAACTGCTAGGTATACATCAATCCGGCTTTAGACCTCAACAGCCATTGTTGACCTCAAAAGCCAGATTGATGAAATTAAAGACAAAGGTAATGCCGCCATCCTACTCCTTTTAGACCTCTCAGCAGCCTTCAATTTAGTAGATCACGAAATCCTCTGCAGCCACCTATCTACCGCAGCTCACTTCTCTTCTTCCGCCACCACATGGATACAATCCTTTCTGGCGAATAGAACTATGAGAGTTTTCTCTGCAACAGCAGCAGCACACCCTATCCCCATCACATGCGGAGTCCCACAAGGCTCCTGTGTCTCCCCCACTTTGTATAACATATTTACAAAGCCGCTATTCGACAAACTGGACCATCTGGGTGTCACCTACACCAACTATGTGTAACGCTCACCTGATTCTCGCAGAGGCGCCGGTCTTGACTGGGCGACTACCGTATCTTCAAGGTGATGTGTAGCACCCGGTTGGCTCTTTGGGCTGGACCTCTGTGCACTGTATGCCTGACGTGTAGAGTAAGATGTCTGCAGATAGAAAATATGGGGTTAATGAACTGGGGTTATTGGGGTGTCCCTATCTCTTTCCTCTTCTCCTCTCTTGTAGACCCCCAAAGGTTAACGCTCTCACCTTAGGTAAGTGAATGCCGAGCTCTCCATCTGCCTCGGGGCAGGGTGCTGTAACCAGTTTCTTCACTGGATAGGTAGCGCAGGCCTCTTGACTTCAGAGGACTGCTGTCCGTCGTTTACTGCACGAACGGTAAGTTTCGAGTCATTCAAATGTCTTTAAAGTCTTTAGTAATGATGTCTCTTGTTTTGCAGGGTTCCGGCGATGGCGGATGACGGGCTGAAGTGAGTTGAAGATGGAGCCTGTGTGATGAATAGAAGCGCCTGGAAGCACGTAAGTAAGCGCTTGTTGCCTGCTTCACTATGCGCTCTAACTGGCTTTTTATTTTGCAGGTACGAGTTCGGAGCGGCTGCAGGGTGCCGGAATACCCACTGGATTAGATGTGGAAAGGAGTAATGGCACGTGAGTATTAAAGTTCCCCAATGTCTTTAAACGCACCTTGTTTTGTCTTTCAGATGCGGGATGCAGCACCGAAGGCCTCCGGAGCGTGCGAAGAGTTGGTAAACTTTTGTCTTTCAGATGCCGGAATGCTAACCTGTTCTTTCTTGTCTTTATAGGTGTTGCTGAAGACTGGATTCAGGATGGTAAGCCTTTGCCTTTCAGATGCCAGAATGCTAACCTGTTCTTTCTTGTCTTTATAGGTGTTGCTGAAGACTGGATTCAGGATGGTAAGCCTTTTTCCTTAGGCCCAGGACCGGATGCAGAGGTTGCAGAATAACGCAAAGCAAGATTCATCCACCGGGTGTGGTTTAAATAGCCTCCTGTAGTGCTTAGGTGTCTCCTTCCACAGCCACGCCTAAGTAAGAAAAGAGTTCCTGGTAAGAAAAGAGTTCCTGCCTTCCAGAAGAGTTCCAGTGTTCTGAATCTAGGGAGTGGCTCCAGCCCCACCCAACAGGAAAAGTAGTTCCAAACAGAAGAGGATCAGAGGCTCAACTGGCAGGCAAGTAAGCAGCATGGTCTGCTGAAGGTAAGTCCACCCAAGCATTAGCGCTGGGACTGGGCATATTTATGAGCCTGGTGCCACTGGCGCCAGGACTGGGTCCAAAAGGTCCCAATTGGGACTGGTTGGCACTCGGAACCTGGGTTATGGATCTGCTTCCACGGGAGTTGGGAAAACCCTGACCTTTTGGAAGCAGAGATCATGACAGTACCCCCCCTCAAGGCCCCTCCCAAACCGGGCTTCTCCGGGGGTTTTGGCTTGTCAGGAAATGTTCGGTGAAATCTTTTGATTAGGCGAGGAGCGTGGACATATTCAGCAGGTTCCCAGGATCTCTCTTGGGGGCCGTAGCCTTTCCAGTCAATTAGGTAGAATAGTTTAGATTTGGAGATCTTGGAGTCCAGAATGCTTTTGACTTCAAACTCGAGTTCTCCATCCACTAGGATAGGTTTTGGAGATTTGGTTAGTCGGGTTTGAGGTTGCACAGGTTTTAATAGAGAGACGTGGAAGACCGGATGTATCTTCATGTGCGGGGGCAAGTCCAACTTGACCGCTACTGGGTTTACTATGGTAGTGATGGAATAGGGACCAAGGTATCTTGGGTTGAATGTGCGTGGCCCTTTTAGAGATAGATATTTGGTGGATAACCAGACTTGATCCCCTACTTGATAGTGAGGGGCTTCCTTCCGATGTTGGTCTGCTCCTTTCTTGTATTGTTCTTTAGCCCTTTGAAGGTGAGAAACAGCTTCCTTAAAGGCTTGGGTGATTGTAGAATGCAGGTAGTCTACTGCTGGTGTTTCAAGATCTTGGAGGGGATCCAACTCCGAGGTTCGAGGGTGACTGCCGTACAAAAGAAAAAACGGGGTTTTCCCAGTTCCCGAATGGACAGAGTTATTGTAGGCATACTCGGCTATCCAAAGGATATCTTTCCAAGTTTTTTCAGTTTGTTGCAGCATGCAGCGTAAATACTGTTCCAGAGTTTGATTGGTCCTCTCGGTTTGTCCGTCGGTCTGAGGGTGGTGACTGGTCGATAGTCTCACATCAATTTGAGCCGACCGACAGCAACTTCGCCAAAAATGAGAAATAAATTGACTACCTCGATCCGAAATTAGAACCGAAGGAAAACCGTGCAGTCGGACGATGTTTTCGAGAAATTCTCGGGCCAGAGTTGCTGCTGTTGGCAAGCCTTTGAGCGGAATGAAATGCGCCATCTTGGAGAATAAGTCCACGATTACTAGAATCGTATTGTATCCGGAGCATGGAGGTAGATCCGTGATGAAGTCCATAGAAAGCGTATGCCAAGGGCGCGGTGGGATGTCAATAGGGCGTAAGAGGCCTGCTGGTCTTTCCTTTTGACTCTTGTTTTGGGCGCATACTCCACAGGACATTATAAAGTCTCTGATATCTTTTTTCCAAGACGGCCACCAGAAGTAGCGCTTGATCTTTTCTGAGGTCTTGGCTATACCGGGATGACCTTCCATTAAAGAGTCGTGATAACAAGAGATTACTTTTTTCTGTAAATCTGTGCTGGGTAGGTATAATCGTTCTTGGAAATACAATAAGTTGTCCTTTACTGCAAAGTCCTTTCCCTGCAGATGCCAATTCTGTATGTCTGCTGGAGTTACAAGTTGCCTGGCTTTATCCTTAACTTCCTCTATGGATTCTGTGGCGATTACACCCAGAATTCTTTGTTCGGGAATGATTGGTACAGGTTTAGGGTTGACCAAGTGTTCTTCCACTCCCATCCGAGAAAGGGCATCGGCTTTACCGTTCTTTGTACCAGGTCGATAGGTAATTATGAAGTCAAACTCGGCAAAGAATAATGCCCAACGGAGTTGTCTAGAGGATTGGGCTTTTGCGGTCTTCAAATATTGCAGGTTTCGGTGATCCGTAATCACAGTAACGGTGTGTCGGGCCCCCAGCAGATAATGCCGCCAAGCCTTAAAGGCAGACTTGATAGCCAGAAGTTCCTTGTCAGTAATCGTGTAATTGATTTCAGGAGGCGAGAATTTGCGGGACCAAAATGCCACGGGATGCAACTGATTGGTTACCGGGTCCTTTTGTGATAGAACTGCCCCCATGGCAAGGCTTGAAGCATCAGTTTCCACGATGTAGGGGAGTTCGGGGCGAGGGTGTTTTAAGATTGGTGCAGAGATAAATTTAGTCTTCAAATCCTGGAAAGCTTGTTCCGCCTCGGTAGACCATTCAAAACGTTTGTTTTTCTTTAACAAGGCAGTGATGGGCTGGACTATTCGAGAGAATTCGGGGATAAACCTGCGGTAAAAGTTAGCGAAGCCTAACATGCTTTGCACACCTTTTACGGAGGATGGTGATGGCCATTTGAGAACTGCATCGACCTTCTTTGAATCCATACGCACTCCGCCAGGTGATAATATGAATCCCAAGAATTCAACTTCAGTCACGTTGAAAACACATTTTTCCAACTTAGCGAAAAGTTTGTGTTGACGCAATCTTTCGAGGACCATTTTCACGTGTTTCTGATGTTCAGATTCCGATGAAGAATAAACGAGGATGTCGTCAATGTAAACAACAACACATACATCTATGAGCTCTCTGAGGACATCGTTCATAAAATATTGAAAGGCGGCCGGGGCATTGCAAAGTCCGAAGGGCATGACCTGATATTCAAATAGCCCATACTTGGTGCGGAAGGCCGTCTTCCATTCATCGCCCTCTTTTACTCGTACCAAGTGGTAAGCTCCTCTAAGATCCAGCTTTGTATATATGCATGCTTTTCTGACTTGGTCCAGGAGTTCAGGGATCAAAGGTAACGGATATCTATTCTTAACGGTGATCTGGTTCAGGGAGCGATAATCGATACAAGTTCTAAGGTCTCCTTCCTTTTTTGGAACGAAGAACAAAGCTGAAGAAGCAGGGGACTTGGAAGGACGAATAAACCCATTTGCCAGGTATTGATCCAGGTATTGTCGAAGGTGAAGGTTCTCAGGCTCGGTGAGGGCATAAATTCTACTACAAGGAGGAGTAGATCCAGGTATCAGGTCTATCTGGCAGTCATAAGACCTATGAGGAGGTAGAGAGTTAGCCTGATCCTTCCGGAAAACATCTTGGTATTCTAGGTATTCGGGAGGTAACTGGGGAGTCTCTGAAGAAATTGCGGCCAGTGCAACACCAGGTGGAGGGTGACAAGTAGAGACACATTCTGGAAACTGGACCGTTCTTGCTCGCCAATCGATCAGAGGATTGTGTTTCTCTAACCAAGGTATTCCTAGAATAATCTGAAACTGAGGGGCCTTGATCACATCGAACACGATCTTCTCATGGTGTCCATCTTGACTTACTAGCGTCACCTCTTGAGTGGTATGCGTTACTGGCCCGGAGGCTATCTCCGTACCATCCACCGTAGTAATGACGTCCTTTACAGCCTTGGGACAAAGAGTTAGATTCATCCTCAAAACCATTTCATGATCCACATAATTGCCGATGGCACCGCTGTCGACGTAAGCTTCAATTGCATGTAATCGATCCGGATTATCAGGGCTAATGAGGACCATAGGTATCACGAAATGCGAGGTCACGGAACTGGTTTTCACGCTCGGCAAGAGGACCTCTATTCTTGTCGGGCGAGGTCGTTTCCCTGCTCAGAGTTTGTAACTTTGGTAACTGCAGCTCCTACTGCCTTCTTGGCAGGTTTCACCGGACAGTCTCGAAGAAAGTGCCCTGAGTTTCCGCAATATAGGCATAATTGCAACTGTTTCCTCCTTTCCCGCTCCCTTTGTGTTAGAGGACCTTTCAGACCCCCTATTTGCATGGGTTCCCCGGAGTCTACTCCTTTGGAAGGAGTTGGCGGTTTGGAAAATACTCGAGCATCAAACTTGGAACGATCGGCCTTCCTGTTCTGCAGCCTGTGATCTATTTGAACGACCAAGTCTATATAATCCGAACAGTCTTGTGGGGGATTCACTACTTGGGCTAAAACGTCTTTGAGCTCTCCACGTAGACCTCTATAAAACAGCGTAATCCTTTTGTCCTCAGGCCATTGAGTTTCCACTATTAGTCTATTGAAAGATGCAATATAAGCCAAAAGGTCTTGATTACCCTGTCGCAACGAAAGAAGCTCATTGTCCAAGGCCTGCCCCTGTGAATGTCTTGCGAACAGTTTTTCCATACTAAGCTGAAAGGCTTGAAAATCATGGAGAACCGGATCATCTTGATTAACTAGAGGGATCGACCAGTCTGCCGCATTGCCACTAAGGTACGAAAGTACAAAAGCTACTTTTGCTTGATCAGTTGGAAAGGCTGCTGGCCGGCATAAGAAGTGCAACCGGCACTGATTGATAAATACTGCAAACCTCTTTGGGTCACCAGAAAATCGTTCGGGCGGAGCCAGAGGTACATTCCCAGGTAGGTTGATCTGCACTGGATTCATAGAGGATGTTGAAGGAAGATTTGCCCCTGATGCGGGTAACGGGGTCTGTCCGGCTTGTGACTGTAGCACTTGTCTAGCAAGATTGTCTGTTCTCTCCTTGGAAATAATTAGTTCCCTTCTTAGAGCATTCGTTTCCTGACGAGCTGCATGCACTTCTGCCCTTAGTTCCCCAAGTAACCGGGCTAGGGGGTCAGTATCCGAGGTTTCCATAGCGCCTGGGCGAGAGTTTTGCGGTAGGCTTTGCGTTCTGTAACGCTCACCTGATTCTCGCAGAGGCGCCGGTCTTGACTGGGCGACTACCGTATCTTCAAGGTGATGTGTAGCACCCGGTTGGCTCTTTGGGCTGGACCTCTGTGCACTGTATGCCTGACGTGTAGAGTAAGATGTCTGCAGATAGAAAATATGGGGTTAATGAACTGGGGTTATTGGGGTGTCCCTATCTCTTTCCTCTTCTCCTCTCTTGTAGACCCCCAAAGGTTAACGCTCTCACCTTAGGTAAGTGAATGCCGAGCTCTCCATCTGCCTCGGGGCAGGGTGCTGTAACCAGTTTCTTCACTGGATAGGTAGCGCAGGCCTCTTGACTTCAGAGGACTGCTGTCCGTCGTTTACTGCACGAACGGTAAGTTTCGAGTCATTCAAATGTCTTTAAAGTCTTTAGTAATGATGTCTCTTGTTTTGCAGGGTTCCGGCGATGGCGGATGACGGGCTGAAGTGAGTTGAAGATGGAGCCCGTGTGATGAATAGAAGCGCCTGGAAGCACGTAAGTAAGCGCTTGTTGCCTGCTTCACTATGCGCTCTAACTGTCTTTTTATTTTGCAGGTACGAGTTCGGAGCGGCTGCAGGGTGCCGGAATACCCACTGGATTAGATGTGGAAAGGAGTAATGGCACGTGAGTATTAAAGTTCCCCAATGTCTTTAAACGCACCTTGTTTTGTCTTTCAGATGCGGGATGCAGCACCGAAGGCCTCCGGAGCGTGCGAAGAGTTGGTAAACTTTTGTCTTTCAGATTCCGGAATGCTAACCTGTTCTTTCTTGTCTTTATAGGTGTTGCTGAAGACTGGATTCAGGATGGTAAGCCTTTGCCTTTCAGATGCCAGAATGCTAACCTGTTCTTTCTTGTCTTTATAGGTGTTGCTGAAGACTGGATTCAGGATGGTAAGCCTTTTTCCTTAGGCCCAGGACCGGATGCAGAAGACACGATGAGCGTTCTGCTGCAGAGGTTGCAGAATAACGCAAAGCAAGATTCATCCACCGGGTGTGGTTTAAATAGCCTCCTGTAGTGCTTAGGTGTCTCCTTCCACAGCCACGCCTAAGTAAGAAAAGAGTTCCTGGTAAGAAAAGAGTTCCTGCCTTCCAGAAGAGTTCCAGTGTTCTGAATCTAGGGAGTGGCTCCAGCCCCACCCAACAGGAAAAGTAGTTCCAAACAGAAGAGGATCAGAGGCTCAACTGGCAGGCAAGTAAGCAGCATGGTCTGCTGAAGGTAAGTCCACCCAAGCATTAGCGCTGGGACTGGGCATATTTATGAGCCTGGTGCCACTGGCGCCAGGACTGGGTCCAAAAGGTCCCAATTGGGACTGGTTGGCACTCGGAACCTGGGTTATGGATCTGCTTCCAAGGGAGTTGGGAAAACCCTGACCTTTTGGAAGCAGAGATCATGACACTATGCAGACGACACCCAGATACTCCTCACCATCTCAGGCAACTACAACGCAGACATCACCCGGATTAACGAAATCTTCTAGATCATTCAGGCATGGATGGCCACTCACGGCCTATGCCTGAATGATGAGAAGACGCAGCTTCTCATCGTCGGCTCTCCTAGCAACTTGTCAAAACGTAGCCCTATCTACAACAACATTATCATCGATGGTAATATCATCCCCATTGTTAAAAGTGTGAAAACCCTAGGCTCTTACCTTGATGCCAACACCAACCTCTCCAAACAAATCAACATGACCGCCTGAGCCACTGCCTACACTGGCAAGCTCATTAGGACTAGCAGACCTTTCCTATCCTCCAATAGTTGCCTCACCCTCGCTAGGGCCCTTATACAGTCCAAACTGGACTATTGTAACAGCCTGTACCTAGGTGCCAACCAATCCACAATTAACAAACTCCAGGTACTCCAAAATAATACACTACGAGCAGCACTTAACATCCCAAGGCGAGAGCACATCTCCTCTACCAGGAAAGCGTGCAAATGGCTCAACATACAACAAAAAATTGACCTGAAAACCATTTGCCTCACTTACAAGGCCTTAAACCACCTAGCCCCACCATATCTCACCAATAAATTCACCTTGAAATCCGCCACCAGAACCACCAGATCCTCCAACACCTTATGCCTGACAGTGCCTAGATTTACCTTAAAAAGAGCAGGAGGCGCTAGCTTCACAGTGCTTACCTTCCAACTCTGGAACACCTTACCACTCAACATTAAAACTATTGAGTCATTTCAGATTTTTAGGAAACATGTTATTGGATGGCTACTGAACAAAAGTAGCATTTACCTCCTCTCTCAAATATTTGAGAACTTTGCCGATTGCTTAACTATGCTTGTAAATTGTGTAAATTGCTGTATAATGAAAATGTATATATCACTCTTTTATAACCGCTTCCTTAAGCGCCCTTCTACCTCCGGGTCTGGAGCACAATTTGAGGGGGAGTTGAACATTCAATACATGTCTCTCTGAGCAAAACTACAAATCAGGTACAGACACGCACATATATCAGGGTATCTACATGGGGGGGCTATGTAAACTGTAATGCTGTGATGTTTTCAAATGCTTCATTTAATCTCTGACCTAGGACGTGGAGACATCCCACCAAAGCTCTGCAAATATGCCAAATAAATGACTTTTTTAGCCTAATTAAGGTATCGACTGATTGTTTTCTCTATTAAAGGGACGTAATGGTTAAGGTGTACCCCACCTTTGGGACTCCTCTGCACCAGCAGTTAGCTAGTGGCCTCCCAGCTTGGGATTCTTTGGCACTTCCCTCCTGGGCTCCCATGAGTACTTGTCCAATCCATACTGCCCCTTTTATTTATGCACTTCTGTCACTGCACAATGCATATGTGCATTTATAGAAGCACTATGTACAATTTATTGATATATGAACAGGAAATATAGATTTGTAGAACATTGTTAAGTGGCAGTTGGTTGGTGGAAGTTGAATATGTTGATTAGCTATATGTAGAGGCTTTTTAAGTGATTGGTGGATATATGTGTGAATGGTTTAAAGCAGGCAATGAGGGAGGGTTATAAACATAACAGTAAAACAATGTTTTGTGTGATGGTGGGCATGTGCAATTCAGGTTTTCTAATAAGAAATGGGCAAGACAGGAGAATGTGGTGACTGTGGATTGTCTGCAATGGATTATGGTGTTTATTGTATACTAGAGAGAAGAATTTCTGACCGAAATGTGTTTCTGTGCTTTTTACTTTTTCTTTAGTATACAATTGTCCATTATTTCCATTAGCATGGTAGGAAATGCTAATGGGAATGTCAGAGAATCATATTGACTCTAACTACTTTACTGAACAATGTAGAGTAGATGGAGTCTATAAGCTTTTTTATAGTTCTATTTTTTAACTGTGAAAGGTGGTTTCTAAAGGAACTTTTTTTTAAACATGTTTTTGCAGGAGAGGCCAGAAAGTAAGCGGGTGAGGGAAACTAGAGAAGGGGCACCAACCACACATATGCAGGGGCTGGTGGACAGAGGAAGGTGTTGTGTGTGTATTATATATAAGGTAGAGGGCAGTGTTTCTCATGTTCCTTGATTACATCTTCAAAAGCACTTGGAAATTGTTCCCCCCTGCAGAGTGGTGTGTTGCATTATATACAGAGTACTGTTGTTTTCGAAAGATCTGGATCAACAGCCTCTTTTATTGCTTGCAAGGTAGCTGGTGGGATTATGTGTCCCACAGAAGTAGGCTGTGTGGTTACAGCATTGGTTGAGGAAGATGAGGTGGAGGAATACAGCCTACTACTTCCTAAGAAAGTAACCGCCTTTCTGAGAGCATTGCGGTGGTGGGATTTGGTGTGGTGGCGCATGGGGGTGATACCGTAGGAGTACTGCCCCGGTTGAAATTACTAGATCAGCTAAAATGCAGTTCCAAATTGTTCACGAAGCACGGACCCATTTGCGAAGTGCATCATCATGCTGTGCGCGTGTGGTCATGTGGCACTATCCGAAAAGTCCGCAATGGCGTCAGAAGTCCACCAACATCGGCGAACACAAAAACAGTGGAAAAAGTTGCAAAACATGTACAGAAGTGTGAAAATGATGCCAGAAGGTGGGGAATGGCAGTGTTTAAAGGTGAAACTCTAAATTGGAGACAATGTTTTCTATATTGGGTTAAGTATATCGGTAAGTTGTAGCAAATTAGGGTGCACTGGTAAAAACCCATGAAATTCACTGAAAAAAGTTTGTTGAAGGGACATTATGGTTAAGTTGCACTAATAAAAACCTATGAAATTCAATTAATAAACTTTGTTAAAGGGACGTTATGGTTAAGTTGCACAAATAAAAAGCCATGAAATTCAATGAAAAAACTTTGTTAAAGGGACGATAGGATTACAAGAAAAACCGAACCCCCCAGAAATTTGCCAGCTATGCTAAGCTAAGCAACCATAACTTACGCCACCACCACACACTGCTAAGACAAACACTCAGTACATGAAAGATGACATCACAAATGTCATTGATGACATCACTGATTACCATGTTCACTGGTGACTCTCTGGGGGTTTTTGGTTTTACTTTTAGCCATAACACCCCTTTAACAAAGTTTTTTCATTGAATTTCATAGCTTTTTATTAGTGCAATTTATCCATAACATCCGGTTAACAAAGTGTTTTCATTGATATATATTTTTAGAGGAGATGAGACTCCTACATCAATCAGGCAAGACAACAGGGAAGAAATCAAAACAGAGGGAAACCAACGGGGTCCAGTATGGAATACCGTGGAAGAACAGAAGAGATCGGAGGGGAAAAAGGAAAACGAAGAGACAGTCTGGAGGCCGTCTGGAAAGGGCAGGAAGATGTAACATCAGATAATACAATGGAAGTAGTCAATCCCTCAGACAGAATCCTAACTGACTCAGAGAATTAAGTACTGATGAAAGGACTTTCCTATTGTCTCACCTCCACCTGTATTATTATTATTATTATTATTATTATTTCTTTTAAATTATTTTTATTAGAATATTACAACAACACTGGCACATCTGCCAACAACATCCCCCTCTCAAACAGTGGTTCTTCTTCAATTACACAGTGATTGAGTACATAGTAGTCCATCATATCACAGTTACTATGCATTAGAATTGCCAGTATAATTTACAGTCATGTCAACATGTTGGTAATGAGTCCGTATTACGTTCTACATGTCTCCATAGGGCATTATACTACACTGCTTGATTCGATTGTCATGTTCTCGCAACGTGCGGGTAGTAGCTAAATATCCACCTCTGATTCTCTCTATTGCGTTATCAGGTAGTGTATATATGGGCTACTTACAAGGGGAGGAAACCCGGATTACTACTGACTAATAAAAGATTAGCAGTGTATGCTTTGTCTATATCCGGGAGGATAATAGTCAATGTATAAGGAGACAAAGTTAAAAGTCAGGTACTGGAGGTGCCTTGCATTAACACTATAAGCAAAACAATAGGAGGGACCAGATATAGTTAAAAAATAGTATCACATTTTAATAATAACGAAGAAATCGTCAAGTTTAAAACATCCAATTAAATAAATTGGTCCAAGTGACAAAAAATATATATAACTTCCAATGTGCAAAAACAACAATAGGGAATACATAACAGGCTTATATGGCCATTTTACAGAGATGTTACCAGAAAAATACGACCACTGTGGGTACTTCTCAGGCAAAAAGTGCGGTACCCATCCACATATGGATCAATATGTCATGAAATATAATCCCTGTTTACAGTCCAGAGATGTGTCTCGACATGTTTCTGTTCCTTAGAACAAAGTGTGGAACATTCATCAGGAGGTAAGTATTATACAGTATAGCCTATTTTACAAATGGGGTAGTTCACAAATTAATTAAAGCCTCATAGCACCTGTAAAGGATAAAAACAACAACAGACATCAAAGAGTTAGTTACTGAATAACTATGTACTTAGGTAGGTTCAAAAAATGAACTAGGCAGCAAAATAGGGGTATAATTACCTATAGTGGTGCAGGTGGGGGCTCTCTACTTAGATTAGTAGGTGTAGGGAAGCAGCCGTCGCAACCCTACGATAAATGTAGAAAACATTACAGTTGATGATACAAAGAACAGCCCACTAGCACATACAACATAACAGCAGATAACGGGAGTGTGAAACTCAGGTGGGTATCAATAGGTAGATGCACCTCATAATAGGTGAAGGGGGCGATAGCAGTGTGTTGCACCTAAGTGTCGAAAGGACAAGAAAACGTGAATGGTAGACCACAGGGGGGCGGGTTTAAAATGCACTGTCGCCTGTACGAACATATGGCCCAAGCTAGAAGGATACAGGGACAACAGGTGGGGGCGTTTCCGTAGTAAGGCTCCCTTGGTCTGTGTGCGGTAGGATGTTGGTCGAGGAGTGCAACGGGTCCTGCATCGTGCACACCCGCGGTGACTAATATTTAAGAAAAACAATGCAAATAACTTGACCTAAATGCGTACGCGGGTTAGTAAGCGGGAACGGATCTCCGCAGTCCGTACTAAAAAGAGGGGACAGAAATGGAGCGGACAACGTTACATAATGCGCGCTACCTCAAATAAGGACCTAGTAAAGCGGCGGGATGCACGGGGCTAGGCGGCTGGCGAGTGACTTACCCTATACGGAGGGGTGCACGGGATGCAGGTTTTCCGTGTACGACCAGCCAAAAGAAACTAGTGAATGCGCACAGCGGCCGATGCTGACAGGTAGTCAAGGCAACCCCGTGAGTCCTACTACTATGTCGGTGATCCCAAAATTAGGTGCCGAGAACGGCAGGAGAACGGCGGCCATATTGGAGTGGACCAGGGGATAACGTTAGAAACTGGCCAAAAAGGACTCCTCGGGTGCGGGCGTTCAATAGCCCTAAATACAATCAGGGCACTAACGATGTGCAGGGGAAACATCAGACCTCAACAGGGCAAAGGGTGTGGGGAGGGAGTGAGTGACACTAGGTGGATCAGACAGCTAAAAGATGATGAAACTAAAGTTAGGACACTGACAGGGGGTAGAATGAAATTCGATCCTCCATAAATCAGAACAGTCCGTAGAGATATAACAAAAGAAAACTAGATGTTATGCCAATCGATTGACTCGTTGAGCCCCGTCACATCACTGTGAAGGGTGAAGATCATCTTTTGTTAATTGGGCCCCATATATCACTGGCTCTGGTTTGACGGTAATATAATTTACTATTTTCTGTGTCCATATCATTGCAATAAAGAATATCGGCCTGCTGTTGTTTTAATGTTGGAGTTTGCATTCTCCCCAAGTCAATGCCACTTGTCTCTTGGCCAGAAGCAGGAGGAGTCCAACTAGTTTCCTCATGCCCTCCCCGCCCCCCAGGATTGATTTTGTGTAACCAAGTAGCTCCATCAATGGGTTCTGGTCTAATGTTTCTCCCACAATCTCACTGAGTACCTCAAACACTTACCCAGAAATCAGAGATCTGTGACCAACTCCACGTCAGTTGTAAGAAATCAGCTGATGTGTCGTGGCATCTTGCACAACTATCTTGGACGTTGGGGAAAAAACAGTGCATAGATGAATCAGTTTATATCTGGCATTGAGTGCTATTTTCCTCATTCCCTCACAGCAATATCTCCATGTTTCCTCCGGTATCGCCTGACCTAATGAGGCCTCGCAGCTCTCTTGGAGGGAGGTACCTGTCCCTCGTCTGGTGTCTATGGATACAGCACATAAGGATGAGACCGTTCTTCTAATGCAACCCCCCATAGCATTTTGGGCCTCATTACGACCCTGGCGGTAATCGCCCGTCATTACCGCCATGGCGTAATGAGCGTTTACGCCGTGGGACGATGGCGTAAAGAGTGCCACATCACGACCCATCGCGCACGAGCATTACGCCATGGCGGTAATGCAATTAACGCCATGGCGGAAAAGGCCCCTACCGGCATCGCTAAGCGAGCAAGGTGCCCTTCCGCCAGCGTAAGTAGCGGCCACCGTAATTTACGGCCACCGTAATTAGCGGCGGCCGTAAAAGGCCAAACCGGAAATAGCGTCATCGCGCCGGAACGGGAAGCAGCCCGTCGGCCATCTTTAAAAACACAATCCATTGCCATCCTCCCCAACCACTGGACATCCGAGCCTGAGACCCCGCAAATACCAGCTTCAACCTTCTACCTGCAGGAAAATGCCTAAAGTGGTGAAAAAAGCCTGTGACCGCCAGCGGCAAGACCGCTTCTCCAGAGAGGAGCTTACCATGCTAGCGGAGACCCTCCAGGAGAACGCCGCAGTGGTATTCTCCAACCAAATGACAAGACCGGCCATATCCAAGAAGAAGGCCATATGGGCACTGGTAGCTCAGCGGGTCAGTGCCGTGGGAACAACACCCCGCAATGTCACACAGTGCCGCAAGCGGTGGGACGATCTCCGGCTCAGAGTCAGGAGCATACTATCAGCAAACATGAACCAGGCAATGGCAACTGGGGGAGGATCGGAGTCCCCTATTAAATTGCAGCCATGGGAGGAAATCTGTGCCTCCACAATCGGAATGCAGAGCATTGAAGGAGTAGGAGGAATGGAGAGAGGAGCCCCGACATCAGGCGATGCAGGTAGGTGGCTCAAATCAAGGCATGCAAATCTCACCTAAGTCCATTCATGTGAAGTACAATGTTGGCCCATAGTGTAAATGCAACACATCAGCAGGAGACTGCCCACAGATACATCCGATCTGCACCCTGTACACATGCAGTATGCACACCCTAACTGCAGGCACCCACATACCTCCATGCTACTTCCACACAAAAGGGAGACAACTTTTTTCCCCTGCATGAAATGTGCCACATGTACCAACTGATAAGATGCCAGTCGCCACAATGCCCGGCCAATGTCCGCAGACCCATCAATAACACTCTCCCTCCTTTGTCCCACCACAGGCTCAAATTCCGACCTTGAGGAAGAGGACACCACTAGCTCCACACCCACCAAGAGGGCCAGGACAACTGTGCCAACACCACAACCCTCCACCTCTGCCGTCCCGAGGAAAACCCCACAGCAGCCAAAATCCATGCAAGGAAAACAGGACAGGGCACAGACAGCCACCCCAGCAGGCAGTACAGAAGCAGCAGCAGCAGCAGCAGCAGACATCACACAAATCATGCCCACAGAAGGCACAGCCTCTGCTGCAAGCAGCACTATAGGGGAAACTGCTGCCATTGCAGCCTCCTCCGATAGCGAAGCAGGGATCTTTGAGGAGAGTGATGTCAGAAGCCCCACAGCCCACCCTCATTCCCCCTACCTGTCCCTAAGCAGCCCGCATGCGGATGCCACACAGGGTCAGCCAGAGGATGACGATTGGCCAGCCACTCCATCCCCGCTGCAGGGGGTGATCAGCCCAATGGGTATACCACTGCCATTAGCCATGGGCCAGAATACCAACCATTCCCTGGAGGCGATTGTCACCCGGCAGCAGCAACTTTCCTCGCTGCTCGAAGAACATGTTGCAGAATGTGGGGGGTCAAGTGCAGCAATGGAGAAATGTGCTGAGACAGTGAAGGGCGCTATAGAGTCCTCCACAAAGGACATCTGCGCGGAACTTGCTGCTGTGCGGCACGCCATCACTGACCTTGTGCAGACAATTCGGGACATGCGTCCAAATGAGCAGGCAGGATCCTCCTCGGTTGCCAGCTCGACACCGAGCAGCCCCATCCGCCGATCGGGGAGGAACCTCCGCAGCACAGGCAGGGGTGCCCCGGGGGCCAGTGGAGGGGGCTGCCAATAGTGGCCGGACAGTGTAGGAATCCTACTTCAGACACTGCTGCACAGACTAACTCACACCTTTGTTGGGATTCCAGGGGGGGGGAGGGGGGAGAGGGGAGTGGGTGTGTTGGGGTGTGCAGGGGGGTGGCGGGGAGGTGTGTTGGGGAGTTAAGGGGGGAGTTGGGGGGGGGTGTGTGTGCAGGGGGGAGGTGGGAGGTGGTGGGTCACGACGTTCCATGGCTTGAATACACTTTTACCTTGAAAAAAACCCCAGAGTGTGTTGAATTTTTCTTTGCGCATGTGTGCTTTATTGGTGTACAGTCCACAGTGTGCATGTCCCGGTGCCACACAGTGCCCCAAGTGCAGTCACCATGTGACACACACCAGCCATGTGTGCTAGAAGCAGTGGTCGATGATAGTTTGGCGCATTGCACGCCCCTCCTGTGCATCGCCTCCTCCATGGGGTGCCGCCCCATCTGCTCCCTCCTCATCCTCATCGTCAGGTGGTTGTAGTGCTGCGTCAGGGGGCAGGGGCACATTCTGCCTGACGCACATATTGTGTAGCATTACACATGCCATGACGATCTTTGCCACCTTCTCATGGCCATACAGGAGTGCCCCACCAGACCTACTGAGGCTTCGGAACCGTGCCTTCAATAGGCCGAATGTCTGCTCTATGACCACACGAGTACGTGTATGTGCACGGTTGAAGTCCTCCTCGTGCTGGTTCTGCGGGTTCCGGACTGGTGTAAGGAGCCAACTCTTCAGGGGATAGCCTGCATCACCTGTATGTAGGCGAGAATGTATGTGTCAGTCATGTTGTCTGATCAAGAACATGATGTTCCATCATGGCTTGCATCCAACTGTTAATTTGGCTCACATCTACATGACCTAATTTATTCACACAATGCTACCTGTATATGCTCATGGCTTCCATGGCCTGTTTTGCATGCCATCACCCAATGTATGCAGAGGGGTTGTGTGCATTGTGAGTGCCCATCCTCTGTCTCCGTTCTCCGTGTTACTCACAGCCAGGTGGAGTATGCATCCCCCCCCCCTTTCAGCCAGGTGGAGTATGCATCCCCCCCCTTTCAGCCAGGTGGAGTATGCATCCCCCCCCCCTTTCAGCCAGGTGGAGTATGCATCTGTACGTCATTCACCTGCCCACTTCCATTACATTGGACTCACCGAGTAGCCAGGATCTTGGGCCTGCATGTCGCTCCATGTAGCGTGGTATTGTGGAGTTCCTCAGGGCCATGGAATCATGGGTTGATCCGGGGAATCGGGCACAACAATGTGTGATGATCTTGTTGGAGTCACAGACCATTTGCACGTTGATTGAGTGGAACTGTTTCCGGTTGCGGTACGGTACCTCCACGGCACGTGGGACCACCAATTCCACATGGGTGCAGTCGATGGCACCAATGCAACCGGGTATGCCGGCTAGTGCATGGAAACCCACTTTGGTGTTAGCTATCTCCTGGCCAGTCCGTGGTAATGAGATGTGGTTGTCTGTGTGCTTGAGGAGGGCATCGAGCACTTGGATGAGTGTTTGCGAGAATAATGGTTGTGAAATGCCATGCAGGTGCCCCACTGTGTGCTGGTAGCTGCCTGTGGCCAGGAAGTGGAGTACAGCCACTACCTTCAGTAGGGGGGGGATGGCGGTTGGACTTTCTATCATGCTGACGATGTCGTTGTGTGTCATGTCTACGATGGCGGTGATGGTGTCCCGGTCCAAACGGTACAGGGTGTGGATCTGCTCAGCAGTGAGGTTGAATGGATTGGCTCTGATGCGTGGTATTGGGGGCTGCCTGCGTGGTGGCACTGGCTGTGCAGGTGGGGCTTGCTGGGCCTGCCTTGCCCTCCTTCTCCTCCTGCGTCTCCTCTGTGCTGCCTGTTGTTGTTGTTGTTGTTGTTGTTGTAGTTGTTGTTGTTGTAGTAGTTGTTGTTGTTGTTGCTGTTGTAGTAGCACATGCATTGCTATCAGGTCCTCCAGCCCCAACATTGCTAGTCGTATTGGCATCATTGTGGAGTGTGACTGGGTGTGGGTAGGGGTGGGGTGTGCTCTTTTTGTACTCCCCTGAGTCTGTATTGCCTTCACCTGTGCTGTTTCTGTGCACCTGTGGCAGCTGCATTCACTTGACATGGCCCTTTACGGTTGGTTCGCGATGGCGTTATTTGCACCATGGCGGTAAGGTACTTAGCGGCCTCGGTGATGGCGTTAGGTGCATGTCCGCTTGGGTCGGCATTTGCGTACCTTTCCGCCATGGCGCTAAGTACGGTGTGGGCGGTCGCGTGCGCGCACCCTTAGCGCAGTTAGCGGCAGCGTTAACTACGATGCCGCTATTGGCATCGTAGTTTACGGTCACGAGTCATGATCGGACCTGGCGGAAAACGATGGCGGTAACCATTTACCGCCATCGTTTTTCACTTAGCGCCAGGGTCGTAATGAGGCCCTTTGTCATGTATGGGACCCATGTCGAGTTGTCTGGGGAAAGTCAGGAATAGCTGCCTCATAGAGTTTTGAAGCTGACAAAACTGAAACAAATCCAGGGCCGAGAGCTCCCCCCTTCCCTGCAATTCCTCCAATGTTACGAATTGCCCGTTTGGGAACAAGTCTCGGAAGCAGGTCAAGTGCAGACGTTTCATCTAGGCAACATAGCTGCTCTTGCTTGTGATAGGGTTCCCAGGGATGTGTATGATTGGTAAGTCAGGGCTATAGATGGTCTTGCCTTTAGGCCTCTGCTCGATGCAGACCCATGCCCTACAGGAAAGTTCCACCATATTCTCCACCCTGGTCATCAGGCGCCGTCAGGATAATGGACCTTAAGAGAAATGTTGATGCTATTGCTCTTTCCACCTCTTTCCACTTCTACATGTTCTTTGTCGCCCGGTCTCTATACCAATGTAAGAGGTACCCCGCCTGAGCCACGTTATAGTAAGTCTAGAAAAAATGGGAGTGCCAACACTCCCCCACGTAGCAGCAGCACCAGCTTGTCCCATGAGACTCTAGCTTGCTTCCCAGCCCAAATAAATTGTAATGTCACAGACTTTAAGTATTCCCTGGGTAATGGTAGCAGGACATTAAGGAATACACAGAGAAGCCTTGGCCATAATACAATTTTGACTAGGGAAACCCTACCATAGAGATTGAGGTGTTAAACCGCATTCGTATAATACCGTCTTATTATGAATGTTGGTCTAAGCCCATTTGTGTTACACCGAAAACCGCGTCTGTAGTGTTTCGATATTTGATCAAATTCGCCGCCATTTTAAGAATCATCTGCCATTGATTTCAACTCTTGTTTTGTGTTCTAAAATGGTGGACTGTGTTTTCAACTTGCAGCCAAGCCGAACGACCTTTAAGTTTTGTTAATATTTAGGCTGTCCGAGAGCAGACTGTTTGTTCTATGCAAAGAAACCTTGTGACTCGAATGAACTGCAATCCAAGTGTTGTCTACGCTCACAAGCCTCATCCTCATATAAACAATGAGGCAATGTAGAACAAACTCAGATCGTGTGCTTTTGCTGAACTGCATTGTAGCGATTCTTGAAACAAGGCTTACTGTAGATCAGAGAACCAACGGCATCATCGTAACTTCATGAAAAAGCAAACTTGTTTAATCCATTGTACAATATTGTAATATTTGACATGTGAACTGGGCACAAACCCCAGCATGTAACTTATAAGTTCAGAGGGGCTGGACAATGATTAAAAACTGTATAAAAACGTCTGTGTTAAGATGTCCAGCACTCTCACCCCTCACTGTGTCTGCTGCTACACACTGCGAGGTGTTGGGAGCCAGATAGCTATCTGTTTGCTTTGACTCTGTACAGAAATAGAAGATACTTGTATCTTTTCAACCCGTGATTGGCGTATTTCATTTTGTGGTACTAAGCCTTAATATTTCTTTAATCTTTCCAGATGGTGCCCGAATAGCGACCCTCAAGATTGATGTCACCTCTCTGAAAAGAAGACATGGCTTTCAGACCAGGATCATAGAGTGAGAAAAAGGGGGCCCCTTTGTATGAGATGCGACACCTCGACAGTACTGCACAATCCGATCCCTGAACGGTGAGCACGTGGTTCAAGAGGACATCTTGACGAGGGTCCCCATATTGAGGCAGGCTCTGTGTGAAATCGCCAACCACGAGGATCTTTTGTAATCCGATCGGACCTCCTTAGACCTTGTAATCAGGTGATTCGTGCCCCGATTCCTAAGTATCCTGATATTTGGTTGTAGATTTGCTCTTGCGAGTTCAAAGGACGCCAGGTAACACCAGTGATCCGATATGCCTGGGAAATTGTCTGCCTGTTTCAGGGGTTTATTCCGCAGAGACAGGCAATCTTTGGAATATGGCCGACTGGCGCCACCGGAGGGGTCACCGGCTTGTACTGTGTACTGTAAGTACGGCCTTGGTAGTATAGTATTCAACGATATTTGGCACAGAAAAACTAGACATGCTTCTGAATTTCAGTGGCCAGTTCATGGTAGTTTTGAAATTACCCGTATAGAGTATTTAAAGTCTATATTGTTGAAGAAAAAGGCTAGGCCTGCAGCATTTGATGTCATTAAGAATTGGAGAAAGGAAGCTATGCAGCAACTTAAGAGTAAAGAGAAACATGCACGTCTCTGAGAAAGCATTATTGTATGATCGACAGAAACAGTCAGAATCTATTAGAAGTATGGATAGGGCTTTTCAACTTGGGGTACACAAAATATATCCGTCTCAGGATTTTCATGCCTCAGACGAGCTAATCGATAAACTTTTAAATGAACGTAGGACTGTTGCCACTGCACCTCCTCCTTATGTGACTCTCCCTGTTCTATCTCTTTCCGTTGTTTCACCTCCTCCGTTGTTGCTCCTGTTCCTCCCGTTGTTTTTCCTTCTCCAGTTATTGCTCCTCTTCCTGTAGTTGTCCCCCCTTCTGCATCTCCGCCCTTACCGACAGTTGCTGTTCCCGTAATTCCATCCTTACCGCCAGCAGTAGTGTCTCCACTACCTGTTGTACAAGATTTGTCTGAACTTTCTTTAGCAAGTGGTTCTGCTCCACTTGTTCTACTTGTAGAAATTGATGGAGCGACTGCCGATCCAAAAGTAGTGACTTGTGGTACAGTATCAAATGCTAGAAAAAGAGAATTGTATGCATGGGCTAAGAAATGTATAGAAGGAGGTGAAATATCAACTGTCTTAACTTCAATTTTTGACCAAGAAAGTATTCCCGACAGAATATTTTGATAGAGGAGATGGGAATGCACTTGGCTGAAATGTGGAGTGATTTGACGGACATGGATGTCCCACAAGGGTTGAGGGATTTGAATGTCTTAGCTTACTCAAGGAACACTGCGGAGAAGGTACATGAGCATGTTGAGAGGGTTTTTGAGTTTAAGAGGGAGTTAGATCGGTTACAAAATGATGATACGGATGGCGATAGATTGGACGCTTCGTATGTGCAGAAACGATTTCTTCCCTCTTGTAAACCAATTAGCGAAGAGATGCATATTTGCACAAGAGATGCGCTTAGATGCATTTCGGATGTTTCAATTTCTACCATTGAAGTATATGACACGTTCATTCAGTATGCTCCGGCAATGCAAAGGAAAGTGTTACAGGTAATGGTACAATACCTGCAGGATGAGTGTATGAAGAAAAAGGTTTGTTGTCCGGCAGACTTGATGGTCATTTAGAGGAGAGCATTTTTGCCTGATACTGCTTTGGCTACTTTGTCGCTAGATTTAGCTTTGTTGCTTAACAAACGTTCAGAATTGCCTACTTCGCAATTGCCAATGAGGGAAGTTCCTCCGGCATTCGTTCCTAAAGTAGAAATTCCAGCTAATGCCGCAACAGGCGCAGCAGTCACTACTATTGAAGCTCATTATGTCTTAGTTTGTTCATGTCCCGTTTTCCAGATAGGAAGTGAATGCCATTAGACAGATGATTCCGGATATTATGAAAAATCCAACAGGATTTTATAAAGACATTGAATCCGTCTTGCATTTGTCAGTTTTCACGCTTGGTGATATAGACTTGTTCCCTGTGATCCTACCTGCTGACTTATGGAAACAGACTAGAACTGTAGATGATTTGGCAGGATTGGGTGACACATGGGTTAACTTGGTACGGATAGACGGAGAAAGGAATGCTGGTGAGAAAACGCCACATGTGATATTGACACTTCCAGACAGAATAGTAACCAAATTGAAGACTTTAGTTCCAGAGAGAAGAATAGTTTGGGACAAGCTTACAGCTTGCATCCACAGGAAATCTGAAGGTACTACTGAGTTCTTTAATTGGTTTGAACAAGTGTTTTCGGATTTTAGCGGTTAGGATTTGAGTACTGAGTCAGGAAAAAGGCTGTTTGTAGATACATTTGTGCGTGGATTGTTGCCTGATATCCAATCACAAATTATGACTTCGGAAAGCGCCTGGCAAGCAAAATCACAGTCTGAAGTATTGCACCTGGCTCAGTATTATGAAAATAGGGTCAATAATGAAAAAGAGAGGATAGAGAAGAAGAAGGGAGACTTGAAGACAAAAGTATTGTTGCAGCAGATGCTAAGAGGAACTAGAGGTGGAAATACGCAGTTTAGAGGACAGTTTGCACCACAGAGTAATGTGCAGATGGGTCCTGTACACATGAACCAATGTGCTTATTACATACAAGAAGGTCATTGCTGAGCACAATGCCCGATCCTTCAGCAGCAATTGAATAACACACATGGTACGATGGGTAGACGATCCAGAGGCCGTCCTGGGATAGGGGGTCTTGGTAGAAGTCAGTTCACTCAGAATCAACAGTCATTTTCACAAGATGGTGAGTAGCATAGTGTTGATAATAGGAACATTTTTGATAACACTTCTGCTGTCTATCTTTCTGAGGATCTCGCTTTTGATGATGTACTGTTCCGTTAGGACAGCCCGAAGCAGAGTCTGGAACCAGTACCTATTCCCGTCGATCAGAAAGGGTCCTACGTAAAAATAAAGGTGGGGAATAGGAAGCATCTATTTTTGATAGATACAGGAGCACAGAAGTCTTCCGTTGATCATTCACGGGTTCTAGATATTCCACTGTCAGGGCAGAACAACATTTCTGTAGGGTTCTCTGGTACACCAGTGGTTAGTCCGGTTTCTAAGCTGGTACCGATTTCACTGGGGCCATTCATCAATTTATGTCCATTTCTTTTGACGACGAATTGTGGTGAAAATTTGTTGGGGTTGAATCTGTTAAAAGAATTGAATGTGGTAATTTATTGTTCTCTGGATGGAGTGCATTTGATGATTTCACCCCAGCAAATTTTTGTTTCACAATTCGTGACTAGGCCTTTACCGACTGAATTGGATAAAGTTCTGGCATGTTTATGGGTGGTTGATGATAATGACGCTTGTATTTTACAAATTGAACCTGTTAAAATTGTGTTGGTGTTAAACTACCACGTATTCCACAGTATAAGATTTCAGTTGACGGTGAGCAAGCTTTGTAGAGTATAGTTTCTGATTTTGTACATCGAGGAGTGATTGAGGAAATTGCAGGAAGTTTGTCGAATAGTCCGATTATACTGGTGTATTAGAAAGGGGATAATGCGATTCCTTTTCTTTTTATTATTGATTTGCGTGCTATCAATAAGATTGATGCTCCACAATTTCCAATTGTACTTTATGTGACCACTATATTAACGATGATTCCAGCTTCAGCTACTCATTTTAGTGTTGTGGATCTAAAGAGCACTTTCTTTAGTATTCCTGTACATGTTGACAGCAAATATTTGTTCGGATACACCGTAGGGGGATGCTCGTTTACATTTACCTGTGTGCCACAATGTTGCACTGAGAGTCCAATCATTTGCAGCAGAGCTTTTAAGGAGCAGCTCAACACACTTGAGTTGCCTTCAGCTTGTACATTGTTACAGTATGTTGATGATCTTTCAGCTGCGGACTCAGAAGTTGCTTGGAAGGAGGATACCATGTTGCTGCTTATTCATCTAGCAGAACATGGGCATAAGGCTTCATTGAAAAAGTTTAAATATTGTTGACAGGAGGTTGCCTATTTAGGCTATCTCCTGTCAAAGGAGGGGAGAAGACTGACACCTGAACAGATAAAAGCATCTCTAGCATGTCTGTCACAAATACGCAGAAAGAGGTCACAGCCTTGTTAGGCATAGCTTCATACTGTAGACAGTGGATCCCTAATTTCTCATTAATGATAAAACCAATGTTGGCATTGACAAAGAAAGGCATTTCTTTGCCTTTACCGTGGAACTTGGATTGCCAGAAAGCTTTTGATCTGCTCAAGGCAGCGTTGTGTTCAGCACCGGTTGTGGGCACACCAAATTATGAAAAGGCCTTTGTGTTGTATGTGCATGAATGGGATAGATGCGCTTTGGCTGTGTTAACGCAGGAACATGGAGGGAAGAATAGACTGTGCGGTTATTTTTCCTCCACGCTTGACTCTGTTGCATGCGCTTGGCTGAGATGTTTGAGAGCTGTTGCTGCTGCCGCTGCATCTATAAACAAAGTGAGGGTATGGTTCTGGGTCACTCCTTAACCGTGATGGTACCTCACTCTGTAGACGTTCTATTAAATAGAATGCAAACGAAACATCTCATATCAGCACGATTAGCAAGATACAAGCTGAATCTATTTGCTCCGCATATCCAAATTAAGAGATATTGCACATTCAATCCAGCCGATTTATTGCCTCTTCTGCAAGAAATTTCTTGCAGTGACAAGATGTAACATGACTGCCTCTATACCACAGAACAAGAGACTAAAGGCAGAATTGACTTAAATGATACACCGTTAAAAGAGCCACGAGGGGAGTTGTTTTGCGATGGCTCCTGCTTCAAACTCCCGGATGGTACATCCACTGCTGCTTATGCCATCACTACATTAAGCACTATTGTGGAAACCAAAAGAATTCTGTATAACTCTGCGCAGGCCGCAGAGATTATTGCATTGACTCGAACTTGTGAACTTTCCGAAGGGCTTAGTGTGAATATATTTACAGACAATCAGTAGGCCTCTGGGGTGGTTCACAACTTTGGTAGATTATGGGCAGACAGAAGTTTCTTGACCTCACATGGAACTAAGATTCAACATGACACTTTGATAGTTCAGCTACTCTCAGCAATTGCGTTTCCTACTCAACTAGCAATAATGAAGTGCGCAGCACACCAGACAGTAAAAGACGATGTGGGGAGAGGAAACGCTTTTGCTGACAGGATATCCAAAAAGGCTGCCACTGATTTGTATTCTGAAATGTATATAACGAGAGAATTCACCAACACTTGTATAATAGATGAAGGAATTGATTGTATAAAAGACATTCAGGCTGATGCCACTCCAGAAGAGCTTACACAATGGGCTGAGGGTTTAGCAAGTTTAGATGATGAAGGATGTTGGGTAGACATTGAGAAGAAAAGATGGATGCTGCCCGATGCTTATGTCACCGCTGTGGTTACGATGGATCATGGTCCAACTCATATATGTGCTAGAAACATGTGTAAACTGTTAGAACCTGTTTGGGTGAATGTAAATATCTCAGAAACTGCTGATCGTTTGATCCAAAATTGCATGGTATGCTTACAGCACAATATGGGGAAGGGCACATCGACACCGAGGGGTAGTTTTGGTCCCCCCTCTGTGCCTTTTGAGGTTATAAACTTCGATTACATTGAAATGCAGCGTTGTCAGAATTACAACTATGTTCTGGTAGTTATTTGTGCTTTCAGAAAATGGATCAAAGCCTTCAAAAGATGCCACAGCAATAGCGACGGTGAAAACCATGCTGAAGGAATATTTTCCCAGGTTTGGTTTGTTGAGGGTCATTTGGTCGGACAATGGTCCACATTTTATCTCTGCTGTTATCCTGCAAATATGCGCAGGATTACAGATCGATAATCGGTTCCATTCGGCCAGACACGCTCAGAGTGCCGGACTTGTAGTACACCACAACGGTATATTTAAGAACAAATTGGCTAAAATGTGCACCAGTAGCAATATGAAATGGCCAGATGCCTTACCGATAGCTCTATTGTCTATGCGGACGACCCCACAAACAAAAACTGGGCTCTCTCCCTATGAGATAATCATGGGGAGACCAGCCAATATTTGGAATGTGTCTAAACCTAAGCGGTTAAAAGATGTAGAGCATTTGCTCCTTTCTGAGTACTGTGACTTGTTAACTCAAAAATTGTATTTATTTATCAACAAGTGCGAGTTGCCCTCTCAGTAAAACACGAGGGTCCAGGTCATCAACTCCAACCTGGCACATGGGTGCTCATCAAGTCGTTTGAAAGAGTCTCCTGTGCGCACCTCACTGGAAAGGACTGTTTCAATTCCTGTTAGCCACACAGACCACAGTACGAGTAGACAGAAAACGACACTGGATTCACGCAACGCACATCAAGAAGATATCTTTTCCTCTGCCTCATGATAAAGGAGAAGAGAAGGAAATTGTTCACTTTGCTCCGCATCACAAGTCTGATCTAACCGACACCGAAGGTGTCCCGGAAAACCTTCATGAGCCTGTGGGGTCTGAGGAGACTGTCACTTCTCCTTCAAGTTCTTCTTCAGATCTTTCTGTACCACCAAGCAATCTTGCTTCTGGTCCATCACTTCCATCAGAAAGTGACAACACTCTGTTCGCAGATCACACCGTACCTGGAGTCTTGAGTTACGATCTGCATCCAAGGAAACAGACTTACAGCATAGCATCGGCTGTGATCACAAGGAACCACCGTTGAGCCAGTCCCTTGTCACTCCTTCACTAGGAAAAAATAAATAGGAGGCAGGGACCGGCAAAGCTACCTTGAAGCAAGATAGGCCACGTGGTCAGGAGCCACCGGCGGATGAACTAAAAGAGCCTAACAAAGCGGCTTCTCAACAGACTCTGAGATACAATGTCCTTTCCTAAATCTACTCGTGCGGAACAAGCTATTTGTCTTGTGGCTGACAAACAATCTGTTCATCAGAGATCATGGTCCTTGAGGACCCATTGTTTTTAATCACAGTTCTAGTCTGCGTAGTAATTGTATTTTCGCTTGAGTTTTTGTACATTGAAGGGGTGCGTCCACTTGAGACTTTGTAACCAACTGAAATATCTCCACTGTGTCTCTACCTTTTTGTGCATCTGCACACTATTCCTCCTTGAGACTTGCAACATAGACATGGTTATCATAATAACACTCTTCTACTGATCATGAATGCGACCTATGTGATTCTAAACAGAACAAATTGCTGGGTGTGTTCGCACTTGCCACAACACGGGGAAAAAGGGTTGGGTTGGTATATTCATCCTCTTCCTTTAACTACTGCATCCTATGCCTCGCTCAGGGCCCTATTCTTTGGTCGTTGGAATGACAGTATTTCTGGGAACTTCGATGGGACTAATTTTAATGAGTTCGAAAAATGAGTCCTGACACTTTTGGGATGTTCCCTCTTTGCAAATAGGAGCAAACGGTCATGGAGACTAGGCCTACTGCTGTTTCTGCATCACTCTGGGTGCTCAGGGGAACTCAGCATAGGTACATGGGGGCTCAGAGGTCAAATCTGGTGCAAAAGGGCTAGGTTAGCTCCATGTAGAGCAGTACACACTTCCTCCTAGCATTATGGTTCTTAGAATTCCCCCAACATGTCGCTCCTTTAACACAGGGCACTGTATGCTGTGCATTCTAGTCTTTTGGCGTGGTTGGCAATTTAAGCCACGCCCAAGGACAGGTCCGTGCTTCGTGTGAGAAACTGTTCACACGCGCACCTCGTCTTTTGAAGCTCTGGCTCTTCTGCAGTGTTACGCGGTCTGCCTCTGTATCCTGTGACTCCAGCTTTTCTACGACTTCACGGCAGTCCGGAATCCCCTGCGCGGAAAAGACGAAGGGACATTTAGTGTTCACTCACCTGCTCGCGCGCACACCCGGCTCTCGCTGCCAACTTCTGGAACCTTGGGACTTCGACATCAGTAGCTGCTCCGGACCTGCTCTGCGCTCCAGCTACTGAACTACATGGCGGTTGCAGCTCGCATCACTTTCGGCAGCAGCAAGAAAAAGCAAAGACACTGAGTAAAAGCGATTCGGCAGCGTAGTGTTTGCATGATAGCCAGTGAGGAAAACTGGACTCTTACCTGCATACTGCATCCAGTGAGGATTCTGGCACACCAACCAGCCTACAAGACCCAGTGAGGCAACTGGGAATATAGACTGGCAATACAGTGCTTTTTGAACTTTACCTTCAGCTCCAGTGGAGTAAACTGGAATACCACAGTGAACTTTCTCCAAGATCCAAAGACTGAGTAGTTCCAGACAACTCATACAAGCAACCAAGACTCAGCACCCCTGCCTCGAAGCAGGATGGAGAGCACGCCATTTCACACTAAATGTGAGCCGAGAACCCAGACTTGAAAAACCCATCACACAGGTTCACTGGAAGGGGTGGAAGTCACAAACCACTAGGGAAGCTTTAACCTCTTTGTGTTGTGTTTTGACAGATCAGCTAGTCCCTGTTCGGAGAGGGAAGAGGTTTCTGCTGCCACACCTGGAGGGATTCATCGCTCCCGCAGAGTACAAGGTGAGCATGACACAAACTCAATGTTACTTCTATTAGGCCTTCTGATAGACTCTCTAGACCTTTTCAATCACTGATTTCTTTCAAGATGGCTCCCGTATGCAACCAGGATGCCATGCCTCCTTCCTATACTATCAATCATAGCCCCAACTCTGTTTTCTTCTGTTCTCAGCCAAAGGGTACATTCAAGGGTTGTACAAACATCGCAAACCTAACCAGTGAGGACGGACCTTTGTATGTAGGAGATCCCATTTATTTTGTTTGTGGTAATGAAGCCTATCCTTGGTTACCTAGAAATTGGCAGGGTACTTTTTACTTGGGTATCTTGATACCAGGGGTATACATGGCTAGCACCTCTTAAATCTCTAGGGCTCCTCCAAGGCAGGATGAGAATGCTGATATTCCTTCACAAGTCTTGGGTGATATAGCAAAATCCTTTGTGCCATTTTGGGGACAAATAATGAATTCTGAGGATATTAGAAGACTAGCAAGGGTACTGGAGAATACCATCAACATAACCACTGATATACTATACAACATGATGCTAGAGCAAAATGCCATTAGATTAGTGGCCCTCCAAAATAGAATGGTGTTAGACGTCATCCTGCTGAGCATGGTGGGGTATGTAAATTGGTGGGATCTGCGTGTTGTGTTTTTGCCCCCGACTCCTCCCCCTCCATTTTCAAGGCAATACAAAACCTACATACCTTGAGTACGGAAGTACATGTCCCAGAAGGAAACTGAAATCTTAATGCTTGGTTCTAGGACTTGTTATGTTCATGGGGTTGGGAGCTCTTTGCAGTCCTAATGATAGTTCTTGGTGTTCTACTGTGTTGTTGTTGTTATATACAATGTCTTCCTGCCATAAGTTCTATGTTAGGAGGATGTTGTGCACAAACTATAGGTACATTAGGACCAAAGTTACATGTACCCAAGAAAACTGCTAACACTTTTGCAATGCAGGATATCACTATTAAGGAAATTATGGCAATTGATATTTCAGAAGACTGTGATTCAGGATGAACGGACATTGAGATGTGGGGTTTTTAGTAAAGCGAATGTTTGAGTAATGCTCGTGGCTTAGGCCAAAATGAGGGTCTGTTAAACCGTATTCATATAATACCGTCTTATTATGAATATTGGCCTAAGCCCATTCGTGTTACACGAAAAACCGTGTCTGAAATGTTTGGATATTTGATCAACATTGCCGCCATTTTAAGAATCGTCTGCCATTTTGATTTCAACTCTTGTTTTGTGTTCTAAAATGGTGGACTGTGTTTTCAACTTGCAGCCGAGCCGAACGACCTTTGAGTTTTGTTTATGTTTAGGCTGACTGAGAGCAGACTGTTTGTTCTATGCAAAGAAACCTTGTGACTCGAATGAACTGCAATCCAAGTGTTGTCTGCGCTCACGAACCTCATCCTCATATAAACGAGACAATGTAGAACAAACTCAGATCGTGTGCTTTTGCTGAACTGCATTGTAGCGATTCTTGAAACAAGGCTTACTGTGAATCAGAGAACCAACGGCATCATTGTAAATTCATGGACATGCAAACTTGTTTAATCCATTGTACAATATTGTAATATTTGACATGTGAACTGGGCACGAACCCTAGCATGTAACTTATTAGTTCAGAGAGGGGCTGGACAATAATTAGAAACTGTATAAAAATGTCTGTGTTAAGATGTCCAGCACTCTCACCCCTCTCTGTGTCTGCTGGTACACACTGCGAGGTGTTGGGAGGCAGATAGCTATCTGTTTGCTTTGACTCTGTACAGAAATATAATATACTTGTATCTTTTCGACCCGTGATTGGCGTATTTCATTTTGTGGTACTAAGCCTAGATATTTCTTTGGTCTTTCAGAGGGGTAGATTAATCGCCTATTCCAACATCCTCTTATAGTTGTTTTCAAACAGGGCCTTCAGGCAAATGGCTATGTTAACCCCTAGATATCGAGTGTAGTCGGTATGCCATTGGCACCACCACCCATTTTATTATTGCCCCATACTATCTGTCATTGGATAGAGGACTGATTTTGTTGTATTAATCTTGAACCCAGAGAAATCCCCAAACTCCAATACATCCCGCATAATCAGATCAAGGTCATGTTTGGGGTCAAACACAAAGAGCACCAAGTCATCGGTGTAGAGAGAGATCACTAACCTGTGTTTGCACAGTTGGACCCTCCTATGCAGATGTCTCTCCCTGATCACCGCCGCCAATGGTTCTATTACAAAGGCAATTTGCAACAGCGACAAGAGGCACCCCAGTCTGGTGCCTCTTTCCAGCATTATGTCGGAGGTAAGTTGACCATTCACCCTGACTATGGCTCTTGGCATT